>NC_142365.1:27215000-27582500 GCF_059441175.1 Urocampus carinirostris
TAAACGGGTATGTCCAGTTGACCCGTCTGAGTTTTTAGCTGTCCAGATGAGGAAAAAAAACGTTGGGATTTGAGGGTTTGTGATTTTATTTTTTTACATGTTAGTGAATAGCGAGAAATGAAAAACACAAAGCGGAATAAACAATCGAAAGTGAGCGAGAGAGCATTAAGTAGGCGGGAGAGGAGGAGGAAATAAAAACATGAGCAGATTTGTTTCAAGATTACGAGTGACTTGGGAGATTTGCATCCGTCGGGATGGTCATGCTCCAAACTGCTGACCTTAATACCCAAAAAACATCGAACAGCAGCGTGGGTTGCGTCTGAATTTTCTAGCATCTGTGAGCCAAAGACGGTACGCGAAATCTTTTGCTGTTGTGGTCCAGGCTGTATTTGATTTCCACTAGAGAGTAAGTTCACGAATCAGCACCACAAAAAAACTGGTTCACACTAATGCAGGCAGGTCAAACATGTATACACTTTTTTAAATACAAAACAAAAACTCTTTCCCGTTAGAGGGGAGTAAAGGTGTAAAAAAGCTGAGATCCAGTCTGGTTTCATGTTCAAGACAACATTTTAAGTTAGGGCTGCACCAACCAATCAATAACATTGATTATTAAAGCATTGGCAACTATTTTCCTAATCAATTTGTGCTTTCGCTCGAATTATGAGCAACTAAGCATGTTAAATCAATGCAAATAGTGCATTGCATTTCCTTTTGAAGTAAAAAGTGGGTGCCTCGAGACAGTTTTTATAAAATTGAAAAAAGTATGTTCCAGCTACCAACCTTCCTGTGCGGAGTTTGCATGTTCTCCCCGTGCTTGCTTGGGTTTCCTCCAGGCACTCCGGTTTCCTCCCACATTCCCAAAACATGCATGTCAGGTTAATTGCCCGGTCAAAATTGTCCCTAGGTGTCAATGAGCGAGCGAATTGTCTGTCCCTGTGTGCCCTGCGACTGGCTGGCAACCAGTTCAGGGTGTCCCCTGCCCACTGCCCGGAGATGGCTAGGATGGGCTCCAGCACCCCCGAGACCCTACCGAGGATAAGCGGTGCAGATGATGGATGGATATTACTTTTTTTTTTAAATCGTTTTTTATTGAACATTGACTGTTCCATGCCAATACTGTTAGCAAACACTACAATGTTAACCAGCGAATCAGGGAACAAATAGTGCTGCAGAAATAAAGTGAAATTAGTTATTACATTTATAGAATAAATAAAGGGGGAAAATGGTTTAACTCAACACAAGGGGCTAATTCCTACAGTAAGTGTATCATATATCATTTTTACATTGCCAATCTTTATCAAATTGGTGACAAAATTTTGAAAAGTGGGTTTAACTCTTTGATATTTTTTGTGAATGAAATGTATTGCTACGGAGAAAATGAAATTTGAATATCTTTCTATTTTGTTCTACATGGTAAGGCCAAATGACATTTGGAAGGGTTGGTGGGAAAAGATCTTCCATATTTGCAAGTGTATAGCATACATTTGTATGTATTTCTATTTCTGAGTTGCTCAACTAACACATGGATTTTTTTATATTATATTTATATTATCTAATATTCATTTTTTGTGCAGTTTTTTTCTATCCGTCCAAAATTTCAATATTTTATTAAGGAGGGGGAAATAGTGTTTTTTTTTTAAATTTGATTCGTTAAAAAATAATCGATCAACTTATCAATCATTGAAATAACAGTTAGATGCAGCCCTATTGGAAATATGCTCAGCCTCAGAAGGCCTATTAGTTTGATCTGATGTTATATATATCTTCACTGCTAAAATTTTCATTTTGTATTTTTTTTTATTTGTTTAAAAGCGGTATGACAATTGACCTAAGCATATTAAATTGATAGTTTTCCCCTTAGTTTGTTTAAGTTTGGATGTTTGTGGTGAGTAGGTTAAGATGTAAAGCCGCATTTATTTAACTGTTAGAATAAACAAACTGTTGACATAATTCAATGCCAAACACAAAAAATTTGTTTTTTCCATTTTTTGTCAATTAATGTGTTGTGCATAAAAATATCCACCAAAATATCACCTGTAATTATGATTTGTGGGGTAGTCTGAATGATAAAGCATAATAATGAAAAGCTACGTAAGTATTTGGAGTTGACATTTTTTACCGATCCAGCACAGCTGAGAACATAAAGTCTCGATCCGGCCCCTGAGCCAAACTGAGTTTGACATACCTGAACTAAGGCAAGCCATGCTGTGCCGCCATGAAAAACATAAGAATAAACCCTACTATATTTGAAAATACAGTGTTAGCAAAGGTCTTTATTGGGGGAAAAATAAGGACAAAGACAGTTTATTTTAGTTAAGCTCTTCGATAAGTAATCCCTTCGCTGAATTGCAGTTTACTTTCTGTGGTTTCGCTACTTTGCGGATTTTCATCTGGCATTCTGTTCTGAATTCAGATTGACTAAACAGTCCCTCCCCTTTTCTGCCTGTGTCTATCTGTGCGTCAATAACAGTATTCCCCCGAGTCGTACACAAACGTAAAACAGGTTGATGAACTTATTTAAAAGCCATCAACAAAACACTCTGGACCAACTAAAGCAACTTATTTTGCCAAGAAAGTTGTGTTCGACAAGCAAAAGGAAGGTAACAGCATTTTCACGCCACATTTTTTTTTGAATTACGTCAAAAGTGCGACAAAATATCATCGGTAAAAAAAAGGTGTCCAGATTTTCGACCTTGTTTGAAATCAATAGTGCAATATAGCAGCAAGATTATTTTGGGAATTATTATGGTTACATACTATTCTTATCCTGTTGTGCATTAAATGTTTTCAACAGTACTTGAGTTGTTTGAAAAGTTCTAGGTGAATAGAATTGGACATAGGGATATTTGTTGTGGGGCGGGACTGCAGCTGAGTGGTTAATGCGACCGCGGCACAGTTCTGAGGTCATAAGATCAAATCCAGCTACCAGCCTTCCTTTGCGGAGTTTTCATGTTCTCCCCTTGCATGCGTGGGTTTCCCCCGGGCACTCTGGTTTCCTCCGACACTCCCCAAAAAACATGCATGTCAGGTTACTTGGCTGGTCCAAATTGTCCCTAGGTGTGAATGAGCGAGTGAGTAGTCTGTCCCTGTGTGCCCTGTTCAAGGTGTCCCCTACCTACTGCCCGTAAATAGCAAGGATGGGCACCAGAACCTCTGCGACCCTACTGAGGATAAGCGGTGCAGAAAATGGATGGATGGATATTTGTTGTGTTTTTAATTTATTTATTTATTTCATTTTGTATGCTCGCACCTGTAAGTAGCATTTCGTCTTTGGTTTCAATGCATAATAGAGTATTCCACTTTCTACTTTACGGATTTGGACCACCGGATGTCCTTTTTGGAATGCATCCGCTGTTAAAAACGAGGGATTACTACATTTACCATTAAAGGCATGGATCTCATTCATTTGGACTATTTTTGAATAATTAAACACATTAAATAAAAAATGGGGAGAAATTTAGATTTTCACTAAAATATTTAAAGTAGATGCCCCCAACCAATATGCATGGTTGATATTTTGGAATATGTGAACACTGTTTGATAGCTGAACATATTCTGCAATTCTCCTTTCTTTGCCAATTACACACCAATTAAGAGCAGGTACACCTCAAGCTCGCACAAGACACGCACACAATATTGAGTGTGTGCAACACAAGTAGCTCAAGTGGGTGAATGCCTGAGCCAGCCATCAAATGCGAGCATTGGAGAGTGAGTGTGATGAATCTAGGACAGGAACTGACTGCAGGGTAAGGGGGGATGTTGTGAGAGGGGTGCGCCTGTATGGAGCCGTGTCCAATTGGTCGCCACGTACATCACACATCACAACTCCTGGGGTCCTGAGACAAGTATCAAGTATATTGGCTGTTACCAGAAAAAAAAATGCATATGAACAAGTGAATTACCGTATTTTCTGGACTATAAGTCGGAGTTGTTTTGATAGTTTGGTCGGAGGTGCGACTTATACTCTGGTGAGACATGTACAGATGCACCCCTACTTAGGACCATTCGACTTACGAAAAACGGTAGATACGAAAAAAAAAATTGGTATATGGAAAAATACTTAAACATTACATTTTGTATTGTGCACACTTTTTCAGAGTACAGGACATTACTGTAGTGCTTCCTTTCGCCGCTACCGGCGTATGGCGCTTTGAAAGGTTACCCAGCATCCACCCCGAAGAAGAGATCCCCTTCTTCTTACGAGTTCGTGTGTAAACATTCTATACTGTATCTCCAGCACGCTAAGAAATTTGACATTTTTATTGTTTAATATCTCGTGCATCCGGGCAGCACGGCGGTGCAGTGGTTAACGTGTGTGCCGCACAGTTCTGGAGTCATGAGAACCTTCCTGTGTGGAGTTTGCATGTTCTTCCCGTGCTTGCGTGGGTTTTCTCTTGTCACTCTGGTTTCTTCCCACATTCCAAAAATATGCCTGTCAGGTTAATTGGCCGGTCCAAATTGTCCCTCGCTGTGAATGAGCGAGTGAGTTGTCAGTCTCTGTGTGCCCTGCGACTGCCTGGCAACCGGTTCAGGGTGTCCCCTGCCCACTGCCCGAAAATAGCTGGGATGGGCTCCAGCACCCCCGCGACCCTACTGAGGATAAGCGGTACAGATAATGGATGAATGGATGGATGGATGGATGGATGGATGGATCTCGTGCATCCATTCAATATGGTTGGTGTAAAGTGTAAAGAAGAGGCGAGCCGTTTCATATGAAATGGAAGTGGAATATGGAAGCTTGATGCTGTTGGGTTGCTTTTTTTCATCCACTTTTTACCAGAGAGGCGGAAGTTTTCTAGCTGTTGAAGAACATCTTCCAAAAGTAAGTTAAACTCGACTTAATTCATCATTATATTAATTTATGAAATGTTTATTTTTTTTAGTACAAAACAATAGAGGTTACTTATACAAGCTTTAAACATACTTGTATAAACCATAAACATACAAAATATAGCACTAAAGCAACGTACAAACAAATTCAACTTACGAACGATCGTTCGGAACCTATCATGTCGTAAGTAGGGCAGAGTGTATGTGAAACTATGAACATACTATTATATTATTAAATCTTAAAATTAAATTACTGAAACTGTATAACTTCACATGTCATTTTCACATTAAACCGCAAGAGGGCCCTCTGTCTTGTCAGGATATGGCACATCACCTTCCTCCACAGGGCTACAACGGGGAAGGGGAGAGTGGCGGAATTGAGCACACCAGCATCTGATCCGCCCATCTCACTCAAATCATTCCTAGTCTTTATATTGCCTGGTCATTGCCATTGGTATGGTCACCGCAGGATCGTAGGTTGTTTCTTGATTCTTATTCGGACATTCTGATGGTTTGTTACTTCATACTTGGGTTTCATTACGAAAAAAAAATTTAAGCACGTTTTTACCTGATTCCCTTTTTATGGGTCCACCCCTAATCTGAAATCTTGGTAATTTGGACTCCTAAAATTAAATGTATAATTTATTGTAAATAATAACCGTCAACGAGATAGTTATACAATGTTCTCTTCTATTTTATTTTTTTTTATTTTTTTTTTCACAGGCTGGGTGGTGAGCATCACCCAAGAGGTTACAGCTCAGTTTCCTCCACCAAGTAATTTGATTATTTGACACGGGATCCAAGGTCCAACGAATTTAATTAAATTTACATGAGGATGGATTTTCTTTATTACTGTTTATCTTTGGTGTTTCATTTTTATCTCATTAGAGAATCTGCACCATGATGAAAGAAATACAATTCTGGCACAATAAAGGTGGTTTCGGTTTCATTTTACTAAGGTCTTTGTTTTCTACTCTGCTTTCAGGTTGTAGTCTATTTTCTAATACATGACCGAAGGGCATGAATGTGAATTGGGAAGATGTCCAAATAAAAAAATAAAAAAAGAATCTCGTTACATTCTCCCCCCCAAAAAAACTCAAAAAGGGACTTGCACGCGTTACTGTACTTTCATCCAAGAAATGAACTGTGACATGTTTTCTCTCCAAGAGCATCAAAACAGTCAACAAGCGGATCATTGTGAAAAACACTAAGAGAAATATGAGAAGACTGTAAGAGATTTAGAGGATCAGCCTGTTAAGGTGGTAGAAACATGTGGTATAAAGGGGGATACCTAATCCAGAGATTAAATTGTTTTTGGTTTACCAGGCCTTCCCATTGTCGTAAAACCATCTTGTGGCTATAATAAAACGTGTTGAGGAGCTCTGTTAAAATAAAATGTGTTGCTACGCAGCCATCTTGCAGCATCTAGAGTATACTGTACGTAATAAACTGGGGCTGTCAAACTCAGTTTGGCTCTGGTGCCGGATACAGATTTTTTTTTAGATTTGTTTTCCAGTAATATGCTTTATCCTTCGGCCTATATTAGTAACCTATATTACCTATTAGGTAACCTCCTACAGAAACCATATTAAAAGAAAAATATTTTTCCCTCCTTAATTATTTTCGTTTTTACATTTTAGAAAAAGTGCCGGGGAGCCACTTTGCAGCACTTGTATGCGGTTTAATCCCACAACAGCAAAAAACAGAAAACTGGTGCCAGGAATTAGTTTTCAAACTATTTCAAGAACAGTGTACCTGGAGATTTCTTTATTGAAACCAAGTTTTTTCATGCTTTGGTTCAAAAAAGGTTGAAAAACACCGGTGTACGACATTAATTAAATGAACTGGACCGTTTTTTTTTTTTAAATAAAGTTTTTTTTACAGCTAGGAGGTGCTAAATAATACACAGTGTCCCTTTAAGGAAAAACTACGTATATTCGATCAGAATCCAACGAAATTGCATCAGGGTGGTAGAGTTTCCCACACATCAACTTTACGACAAATGTGCCATGAGAGACGTTGGATAGAGAATGACGGATTAGCTGTCAGTTTCCCGTCATTCCCAGTGTGAACATTACAGCCTCCGTGCTCCTTCGCTTCTTGTCTTGTTTTGTGTTCGGTGCCGTGCACCCGCATACTGTTACTTTCAAACTGTCTGGAAAGTTTTCCGTCGTGTGGGAATCTTGGACTAATTTTGCAGAATATCTGCAAGACAGTGTTTTTGTCTCAGACTTTAAGAGCTATTTATACAAAAAAGCTGCCCAAATTTACAATCGTTAATCTTCATTGTGGTGGCCTTTCAATCAACTGAAAAACTATGCAGCCTTCTGGGGCATCTTTTGTCCAGATAAGATGTAACCAAGCAGTAAATTGCACATATCAGAGCACCACAGGTGCGTAAAAAGCATTATAGCCGTTCAAGTGTGGACAAAGTCTACCTGACAGAGGCGCTTTGAGTAAATGAAAGTGTTTCCCGGAGGGCGCGCATTTAATTCAATCGACCTGCTATTGTCTGTACCTTGCTAATCAGTGACTGCAATTGAAAGCAATCATGAGCACACCCGAAGGCGGTCATGAGTCTCGTGCCCATACCTGCTAATTACACGTCTCGTTGGATTCGCTTTACAAGTTACGCTTGGGAATGCTTTTGTCTCTGTCGTTGTTTTTCTACAGTAGAAAAATAGCTTTTCTGATAGGGCTTTGTCAAACCTCGAAAGCTAAAGATAGAAAGATACAGGAAATACAGTTGGACCTCTTTCAACAAGCACATCTACACACATTTTGATACACATGTTTTTCTTAGTATTTTTAGCAAAAATCTACCTCGCTTTACAAAAGAAAACCCAGTTTACAAGCAGTCCTGGAAGTTACCACTAAAGACCACTTGTGAACGCTCACCGCCATCAGCTTGGCTCAGTTTGCTCATGCGTCTACCCCAATCAGGCACCTAATTCTGTGCCGTTGGTTATAAAAGGTTTGTAGAGCTTAAGGCAAGCTAAATTCAAGAGTTTTTAAGACTTTTTTAATGCCTTTTGAAATCAAATATAATACAGAGTCGATTACCAAAAAAAACTAAACAAAATAACACTGTCTCTTGTACTCAATACATCATGCCTCGTACACATTACCGAGCACAAATTTTAGCCTGCTCTCTTTCTTCCAGGACAGCGGCCCAAATGGGGGCCCTAACCTGGCCTTTGTCTCATTGGACAATGGGGACAAAGAAGGTCGAAGCCCAGGGCCTTGGCCCAACGGCAAGGATGTGTGGTGCAATCAGAACACGAGGCTTGGATTGCCCGTGGGTCTTTCTCACTCTTTTGATCGTCTGACAGCAGCAGCCGATGGAGTCTGCATGGAAGAGAGAGAGAGCTTCTTCAATCGGTCCAATTGAGACACTGTCATAATTGCCCTATTTGGAACACCTGTGGAAGCTTGATTTGCGCCAACAGCCCGGACAAGCTGATTGGTGGCCACACCCTTCTTAAGCCCCAGACTTCAGTTCAAAATTTGTCAGATCGTTGTGAGCTGTTGTGTTTAGATAGATAGATAGATAGATAGATAGATAGATAGATAGATAGATAGATAGATAGATAGATAGATAGATAGATAGATAGATAGATAGATAGATAGATAGATAGATAGATAGATAGATAGATAGATAGATAGATAGATAGATAGATAGATAGATAGATACTTTATTCATCCCCGAAGGGAAATTCACATTTCCAGCAGCATCCCTGAGCTGAGAACAGTACAATAATAAAGCCAAAAGAATGCAATATACAAATACCCAGTGTGACGTGCAAATGCCCACTGTAGCGTGTTATATAAAGTAACTAATTAGTGCTACACAGAATACATATTGCAGTAAGATTCGGTAATATCCAATGTAGGTGGTGTGGTTTAATGTGGGCCTTTACTCTGCCGGGTGGAGTTAAAGAGCCTCATGGCATGAGGAAGAAAAGATCTCTTCAGTCTGTCCGTAGTACAAGACAGTGACAGCAGTCTGTCGCTGAAACTGCTCTTCTGTCTGGAGATAATGCTGTGTAGTGGATGCGATGGATTGTCCATGATTGACCTCAGCTTTTTCAGTGCTCGTCTCTCAGCTACTGTTGTTAGGCTGTCCAGCTCTTTGCCCACAACAGAGCTCGCTTTCCTAGCCAGTTTATTGAGACGAGAGGCATCCTTCTTCTTGACGCTGCCTCCCCAACACGCTGCCGCATAGAAGAGGGCGCTTGCCACTACTGTCTCATAGAATATTTTCAGGGGCTTTTTGCAGATGTTGAAGGAGGCCAGCCTTCTGAGGAAGTAAAGTCGGCTTTGCCCTTTCCTACATAGAGCTTCTGTGTTGGCAGTCCAGTCCAGTTTGTTGTCCAGCTGCACACCCAGGTATTTGTAGGTCTGGACAAATTCTACACATTCTCCCTTGATGGTTACAGGAACCCGGTGAGTTCTGGTTCTCCTGAAGTCCACCACCATCTCTCTGGTCTTGGTGGTGTTTAGGTGCAGGTGGTTTGCGTCGCTCCATCGGACAAAGTCCTGAATCAATTTCCTGTACTCCTTCTCCTGCCCGTTTCTGATACATCCCACGATCGCAGTGTCGTCGGCAAACTTTTGCACATGGCAGGACTCAGAGTTGTACTTAAAGTCCGATGTATATAGAGTGAATAGGAACGGAGAGAGAACGGTCCCCTGCGGAGATCCTGTGCTGCTAACCACAGTGTCCGATGTACAGCCCCCCTGTTTCACATACTGGGGTCTGCCTGTCAGGTAGTCAGTAATCCATTCTACAAGGTGTGAGCTAACTCCCATCTCTGTCAGTTTCCTACTCAGTAGCAGAGGCTGTATGGTATTGAAGGCACTGGAGAAGTCCAAAAATGTAATCCTCACAGCCCCCTTCGCCTTATCCAGGGGGGTTTCACTCAGTGAGCGTTCCCGTCCGACTTTGTCCCTGTTAAAACCTGTTTCCTGCCTGATTCCCGTTTTTCGACCCATTTCCGAACCTGACTACGCCTGTTTTGCCTATGACCACTATTACAAACTTTACATTCCCTCTGATCTCCAGCCCTGGTCAAACGACTTGCCCTTCCCGCCTGTCTTCTTCCGACATGGAAAAGTCACTCCCGCCTTGCTCATTCCCGCTCTCTGCCAGTCCTCGGATCAAGCAATCAAGCAAGCCTTACTCTCACTCTCTTTCAATAAAATCTGAGCAACGCATGCAATTGAGTCCTGTGTTCGTTCTGGTCTGTGACAGACACTGCCCCCACGTGATGCGTTTTCCGACCAAAGGTAACCTAAAAAAATTTGCAACAATTCGTTTGGTGCAAGGCATCAATAATATCCATTTGACATGCTTTGAAGTAATTCTTGATCATTAGAACTAATTGATAATCTTAAAATTGGGTTTTCTGATCAGTGCTTTTAACCGCTACAGAATTACTGCCCCCCCTCTCCCCTTCAGTACCATATATAAAATGTTGAAAACATTTGGTTCCACTTCACAATTGTGTCTCACATGTGTTTGATTTTTAAAATTTGTTTTCATTTTTTAGCTTTTAAATTGATACCTTAAATGTGGGAAAATTAATAAAAGTTAATGGGGGAGAGGTGCTTTCGCAAGGCACTTTATCTTAACACACTCAAAGAAAGATTAAAAACTAAATCCAAAATTACACAGGAAGTAAACTACAAGTGACAATGACAGCTGACAGTGGTAATTTCACAATGTTGCTTTAATAACCACATTGAATAACACAGAATATGCAAGACAGATGAACGATGATAAGTAGCAAAACAATTCATTATCACTCATTGTAATTCTTGTTATCACAGTACGGCATTAGCTAGAATGCAGAACAGGTTTAATTTAGCACCGGAACGCTTTTAGACAAGGCTATTCATGTGATCTAATCTGCACGAGTTGTCGAAAAAGTTGAAAGAAATTCCCACGGGTGTTTTTTCAAATGATGACATGTGACTTAGAAAAACAAAGAAAGTTAAATTATAGATAAAACAGTCATGGCTCCTAGTGTGAGCTGAGATTTCAGGGGCACGGCAAAAAGAAAAAACCTGTCATATCACGTCTTTGAAACTCCCTGGTGTCCATTTTGAATTCAGAGGATTGCAGAAAAAATTTTTTTTTTTAGCTTTTTCAGAACGAAGGTATTACACCACCCTGGGAAAAAAAAGAGTGTTCTTTCTCTACTCATCAACAGCAGGGAAAGGATCTATGTGGCCATAAAAGCATTTGAAATAATCAATTATCCCTCGTTATAATGCTATTCACCTTTCACGATCTGCATAGGGGTTCTTCATTGTGATTGGCTAAAGAACCTTTTCACTTATTCTCTACCTGTGCATCAAAAATGTTGTTGTTTGATATATACACAAAGGTAAAACAGCTAAATTTACGTTACGTACATGCAAATTCTGTCAAATTTCTCAAGGTTTTTGCACGGACAAAAGTATTTAATTGTATAATACAGTTATCATAAAAGAAAATAAAGGTTTCTACTTTAGGGATCATGTTAATTTTTTTCCATAACATCAGCGACAATGACAACCATCAACCAGTTGTTATACTGTACCTTAAAGTGTGTTTTGTAATAACTGTGCCACTGTGTGTCTTGGGAAATTATCTAATGCCTTCAGTACGAACGTGTAATGGAGGTTGGATGAGCAGGCGGCGGGGCAAGCGTGTGTTTGTGTATGGAAGAGTTAGAGAATGCGCAATGGAGGATAACTAAAGGTTCGAAACACTGCTTCTTTTGCTGATAGCTTGTTCGGGGTGGTTGCGTACATCAGTAAAAGTTAAAAATTAAATTAAAAGTAGGAGAGACCAACTCTCCGTCGCCCGTTTTATGTATACAGAGGCAGGCTACAATAGATATTCCCTGTATTTTGATTGGGTGGCACGACTCAAATCTGGGTGGGCTGTGCCCCTCCATACATTCAGCCTCAATTTTGACTGTGTTCACACAGCTTGAAGGCCTTTTCCTTCAACCATTGTGAGCCGCTGTGGCTGTGCTCTCATTCATCCCTTGTCAGTCCGTCAACGAACCTCTGCACCCGCAAGACGTGTGTTTTGACTCTGTCCGGTATCCTGCTTGTGTATCCTGTCCTGTATTGATCCCGTCTATCTCGTCCTGTTTGATATCTGACTCCAGTCCTCAATGTCTGGTATCGATCCCGTCTGTCTCGTCCTGTCTGATATCTGACTCCAGTCTCCTGTATCTGGTTTTGATCTTGTCTGTCTCGTCCCGTCTGATATCAGACTCCAGTCTCCAGTATCGGGTATCGATCCTGTCTATTTAGTCCTGTTTGATATCTGACTCCAGTCTCCAGTTTCTGGTATCGATGCCGTCAGTCTCGTCCTGTCTGATATCTTGCTACAGTCTTCGGTATCCGGTATCGATTCCGCCTGTCTCATCATGTCCGATATCTTGCGCCAGTCTCCAGTATCAGGTAACAATCCTGTCTGTTTCGTCCTGTCTGATATCTGGCTCCAGTCTCCAGTATCGATCCTGTCTGTCCCGTCCTGTCCGGTATCGACCCCGTCCGTCCGGTATCTGCTCGTGTATCATGTATCGATCTTGTCGGTCTCTTGCTTCCTGTTTTTCGACGCCGGACTTCTGTCTTACTTCTTCCGCCCAGCGATCGCCGAATCACTGACGTTTGTGTTCACGCGCATGACCGCCCCATTCCCATAAAATAAAGCTTGTGTGAGAACGTTACGTATCCAGGTCCTCCTCTTGTTCTGGTTCTGACATGTACTGCTAATGCTGCGAAATGATTGGCTTGTCCTTGTCAGCTCCTTTGTCTCCGGAATGTTGGTCAGGAACTTAAGTTTTCATTGTATTAGTGCCCATTTTCTCCGGTGGTAATTACAGTTTAAAAAGTTGACTTTTATAGAATGTTTTTGTTATCTATTGTGGCAAAAGTTAAATGACGCTAATTAACAATATAATTTTATCGCCCAGGCCTATGTACAACTAAGAACAAAACGCCACTGACGCAAACAGACACCGGCTAAAAAGGGGCAGGGCAACTGTTTAGCCAATCAGAATGCCGAACACAATGCACGATGAAAATCCATAGCAAAACAGCAATAAGTAAAGCGCAACACAGTCCCTTACATTAAATTTTATGTGAAATAGTCCGAGTGGGGGCTATCGAATGAGTTTGGTATGCTAACATTTAAACGTGCTACATTTCCAACAAGTTCTCTGGCATTTTAAGATCCCTGGCAAAATTGTTGTGTCCCCTTTTTTAGTAAACATCAATGTAATGTTGCTCAGTCAAACTGACTAAATTTAAACACTTAATTGCATGGTGTTTCCCAGGGTTCATGTTACAAAATAGTTACAATCTACATATACTTAGGGAGGAATCAAACAAGAAGGAATAAATCTGCATCTAGGGTGATATCCACCCCTGCGACAGCCACAATAAAAAACAAGTGAGAGTATGAGTCCAAACAGTGTACTGTAATACCTACTTATAGTGGATTAACAAGCAGATGGCAGCGCAGCGGAGCAGCAGGCCGACAATGTGCGGATCACATGTCACTAGCGCGCGCACTCCAAATTCTAAATGGACGATTTAATGAATGAATGAACCAAATGTTGCCTGCTGTCCTTGAAAGAGCGGTTGTCGACATCACCAAAACTGTTTACTATTCCGGATGAGAATTTCCCTATAATTATGCCAAAAATGCTTGGGGTTATTTTTGATTTTTTTTTAATCCATATTTGCATGGTAGAGAGTGTGTTTTTGACCTGCCGTAATACACAACGAATTAATTGATCAGCAAATTTACATTTTCTTTTAACTTTGCAATGTTCCAAGACCCGAGTCTGTCAAACATGCTAAACCAATGGTAGAAGCAGATCAGTATCTGATAAGTATGTGTTAACAATGCCCAACTGAGTTTTAAGAGCATTTGTATATTGTTTTCCTGCCGCACCTATCTGCTTTTGTCTTTTGCAACACTGTTTGGATTCCGCAACAAATTAGGGGGAAGGAAAGGTGGGAGAAGGGGGTGAAAGGGGGTGACTTTATGCTTATCATCACACTTTTTGTTAATCTAACATAAATATTGTAAAAGTAAGCAAAGGCCTGTTTGAAATAAAGTCCAAACATTAAAAACTATGGGAAAAAATAGTTACTGTATTCAAATGCGTCTGAGAAATGCACATACTTGCATGAGCAACACAAGGAGCCCGACAGAGGCTGCACTGATAACTTATGCCAGAAAAAGGGGGTCAGGGAGTTCAAAAGTTCCAAACTCTGTACAGCACCTTTAAGACTTTGCCTTTGTGATAATTACATGAAGTCAAATAATTCTGACTTGAGTATTATATTTTAGGGCGGATCCTTTTACGAGTTGTCTGCTAAAATGTGATAGATCCTGGTCATTACCTACATTCTAACACTAGTTGCATCAAATATAATCCAATTCAGGTTCACTTCTTGGATTAATAATCTTTGTTTAAATGCTGTTTGTTTTGGGGTATTAAATACACATAAACATTAGAGTTGTTTTAGAAAAAAAGAACTGTTTTAAATAGGAGCCCCCAAAAGTCTGTTATTATGTGGAATGTCTCTGATAAGTTTATTGTTTTTAATGTTGGACACCTGCAAATGAAATCAATAGGATGCCAGTGTCATGATTACTCATTGAACTCACCTATGCCTGCTCGTTTGGCGCCAGCTGCAGCTATTTGCCTGATTTAATCCCCTCCTATTTATACCCAGTACCCCAGCAGTGTTCTCGTTTGCCCGCGTCCCTGCGTCCTAGACGCATCATTTTTGCTGGGGACGCATCGTGTCAAATCAACATGCGTCCCCAGGACGCAACATTTTTGACACAAAATTGTCATTATTACCTGATTCCTTTTTTTTAACAAATGTTTACCGCACTCCAAACTTTTCGTCAGGCAGATCCGTCATCGTAGTTTTGTTCTCGGGGTTCGAGTTTTCGTCTGCACGGCGATCTCGGCAAACGAGATCCCGTTGCTTCGAGATTACGTCATTGTTGTGGTGCTTGTCGTCGAGGGAAGGTGAAGGTTAAGTATGCCTCCGAAAAAACAGTTAGTATTAGGTGAAAATCAACACAAAATTGGTCATTTATTTAGGGTCAGTAATAAGTCGAAACATAATGCAGAAAGTGATAACAACGGCAATAATTCCGGCACGAAAAAACGGCGGAGAAATTCTTCGGAAGATCGCAGAGGCAAGGAAAACGGCGAAGGAAAATATACAAAAGAAAATTAGCAAGAAAAGGACTTTGCTGCCAAAATGGACTAAATTATATTCCTGGTTACGCTATGAGGAGGATGATAATGGATTGGACCTTGAGAAGACATTACAACCGTGGCGGGACAGCAAACCACGAAGAATTTATGAACTGGAAAATCTTAAATGTTAACTGATTTGTATTACCAATTAACTGTGATGATTCAAACTGCATCAATATCTAGATAAATATTTCAGCAATATTATTTTGTATAATATACAATATTGTGAACTGAAGTGATAACTGATTTGTATTACCAATTAAGTGTGATGATTCAAACTGAATGAAAATATAGATTAATATTTCAGCAATATTATTTTGTATAATGTACAATATTTTTGTGAACTGAAATCTAAAGTGATAACTGCTTTGTATAACCAATTAACTGTGATGATTAAAACTGAATGAAAATATAGATTAATATAATTATTTAAGCAATATTATTTTGTATAATTTACAATATTGTTGTGAACTGAAAAATTTTGAAGTGATAACCGATTTGTATTACCAATAAACTGTGATGATTAAAACTGAATGAATATATAGATTTATATTATATATTTGTCGCCGATTTACAATTTCAACCTCGATAACACTATATTTTAGGGACCCATAGATCTCTGTTGGGACCCATAGATTTTTGAGCATGCGAGTCCCCGGGACCCATCACTTTTCAGAGGTAAAATCAACACTGCCCCAGTCACAACTTGTCAGTCCGTCAGCGTACCTATGCATATGCAAGGCAAGCACTTTGACTCTGGCTCCCGTCGATCCCGTTTTCACCCGTATCCCTCTCATCTGTTCCTCATTCCCTGTTTGTCTCCGGCTATCGACCCGCTTTGTCCTTTTGACCATGCTCTGACAGCCAGTTCTAATTTTGACTATATTTACGCACTGGTGATCGTGATTTTAACTATAACATAATTGTCGCTATCAGCCAATCATGTTGATGTTTTTTTAATTCAATACCCTTTAGGACTGATATGCTTTTGTAACATAGGTAAAACGTTTTTATGTTAAGGCTTCTCCCCCTGTCCTATTTGCATGTTCAAAATTAATTGATGTCTTCTCCCTTTGATATGAGTGTCTACTGAACTTTAAATTAATCAGAACCACAGAAATAGGTATATATTTTTTTATTCAATATTTTAAAGATATTCGCGAAAAATTTAGTTTCTTTGGAAAGAGAAACCGCCATAAAATTGAATCATGTATTTAGGACAACACCAAGTATTAGGTCATTGAGTTTAGAGAATTATTGAGTTTCCTTGGAAAAAATAAACGGCAATGAAGTTAAATCACTTTGTACAATGGGTAAACAATGTGTCTCCTTTAACAAAGTGTTTTAAGGGGTGAAAAGGATTTTGAAGTGAGGAAACATTTAGAACCGCCAACAAGGAAAATAACAGCAACCGTTTAAAAAAATAACGCTGAAAACATTGACAAATGTGAGCAACTTAATGTCACCATTGGTCTCGAAAGGTGGTCATTTTATTTTGACATTTTAAATTTAATTAGAGGCCTGAGAGCATGTCTAGTTTGACAAAGATAGCATCAGCCTCAAACATAGTACATGATAAATCCTAGTATCTCAAAGATAACAAAAGGCCCTTGGGGAGGTAATTAAGAGCTGCCGGCCATAAATCTGTGTTCGCCAATTAGCCGTTGTTACTCATGATAGCGTAATATCTCACCGTTTGTGGGGCGAAGGTCTTGCATCCATGAATCAAAGTTCACATTCAAAAACAACGGAGGCGATCCGGCTTCTTCCGATCGATGGATGCCCGGATGTCACGGCGGAAAGCATCCTGGTTAGGATCTCATTAGGCCGTAAATACGCTAGCTGAATACTAAAGAGGCAGCCTTGACGACCCGGAACATGGAGATTTTTTTTCTTGCAAAATCGACACTGCCGGCCATCAGGCCCCATCTGGAGACACTGTCCGGAGTCCTCACCACCCTCCAACCCACCACCCACATACCCAGAAGCAGGGTTGGGAGTAAGGATCGACCGCTATGTTTTTTTCAGGGCCGATAGCGATACAGATCATGAGCATTAAGAGGAGGCCGATAACCAATATTTGGAGTCAATATTCATTTCCTGTAAATGCTTATAAAATTGCCGCAAGAAATGTTTAATTTTTGCAAAAAGAAGAAAAAAATATTTGTTATAGATTTAACTAAAAAAATTATTAGCTCTCTGAAACCTTTAAGAGTAAATACTTTAGAATGTCAACACCACTAACATGATTAATCATTCACTTAAACCAAAATCGAAAGGTTCGGGAAATAAAATTGATCATCTGTCGACCTCTTGTTTGGAGGGTTACTTTAAAAATGTAATAAGATACAAGTATTAGTTAAACCGCAGTACTAAATGAGCTGAAAAAAATAAAAAAAGGAAGCAGACAAAATAAACATAATATGATTAAAATTTCGGCGGTTGGGTGGTTAGTGTGCAGCACCACGGTGCAGAAGTTAAGGGTTCAAGTCCAGTTACCGAAGCCTACCCGGATGGAGTTTGCATGTTCTCCCCGCGACCCTACTGTGTCATGATGACTGATTAGTTCCACCTGTGCCCGCTCGTTTGGCGCCAGCTGCTGCGGGCTTCCTGATTGGTTCCCCGTCCTACTTTAGCTCAGTCCTTTCACTCGCCTGTTGTCAGTCCGTCAGCGAACCTGTTTCTACAAGGCAAGCACTTTGACTCAGACTCCCGTCGGTCCCGCTTCTTGCACCTGTTTTCCACCCATCCGTTCCTGATTTCCCCGTTTGTCTCCGGCAACGACCTGTTTTTTGACCCCGACCACGTTTTGCTCTCCCGTCCCGGCTTACGACTGGTTTTTGATCCCGACCACGTTTTGCTCTCCTGTCCCGGCAATCGACCTGTTTTTTTCCGTCCTCAACACCACGATCTCCCGCTCCGGAAGATCTACTTCCGCATTCGGAACACGTTCCGATTCTGTGAGCGGCTTGCTTCCCGCGTCCAGCGAGCACCAGATCGTGGGCGCTGCCTTTCCTCTTTATCTAAATAAAAAAAACTATCATTGGGATGATAATTCAAGTATTTTTGCAATGTTGATGTTTTTTTCCTGAATAAAGGTTCTTGTACAACTAGGAGCCACTAAATATTACACACTGTCCCTTTAAGCAAAAGTAAACCATCGTTTTTCACATGGCAGGCAAGATATACTCACTTTTAGTTTGCATTAAAGGGACACTAAGAACCTAATATTGCTTTGAACACGCCGAGTGTCCACTTTCTAGATTTCCAAGAAACTCTGGGATTACTACTGTCTGAGTTTTACTTGTTTGAAGTGGGGATGCCAAACCTAAATTGTATTGTAATTTTGAACACTAATTAACTGCTGAATACAAAAAGACAATCATATATAGCAAATGTCCCTGAACGCATCACTAGCACACGACAACGTTGTCCTCACAAAACGGCAGGCTCATGCCAATTCAACAAAATGAGTGCTACATTTAAGCAGAAATAAAATACAGACAAAAAGAGAAGTGTTTTTACCTGCAACACTTTGTGAGTGGGTTTTACAATTCGCGTAACAGGTACAGGACAGGCATTAATAACAGGTGCATGCCGCTTTTGTCTCTGTGTCTTTGAGTGTCAATGATTGAAATGATCATACATAATTAGTCTATTGGCACATTATGCATACGTTAATAAAGTTTTAAATAAAATTGTAATCTGAGTAACCCTTATTGTAACTAATGTAACTCTAAATTGATTACGACTTTTTTTCTGTGACAGTAACAAAATACAATTAAAATTGTTTTGTATCCCAGTTACGCAACGCCGTTATATGAATCCCATTACTCCCCAATCCTGCCCGGAAGCCACCAGGAGTCAAAGAGCAGATGGAGCTGGCAAGTCTTGGCGTTAAACATCTGATCACACAGCGGTCATCGGTTATTGGCGCGCCGGCCTAATGGGAAATTACAGCCGGGGCTAGTTATGGAAATAAGGCTTTGATTTTGCCATTAGCCAGGCGTTGCGTTTGGATATATGTGTTGCATTAGCTCGAGGGGGAAATAGCAGCAGATGAAACAGATGATGTAAACCACCTGTCCGCCATTTGATGAGAAACATTAACATAGCTTTTGGAGGATATAACGGCTAGAGCTGATTATTTTGACTTTGAAACTGAATTTTGTTTGCCTTTGTTCAGGTTTAGGTGGAGTCAAACAATCTAACGCCATAAGAATTATATTGCATAACGTTTACTACATCAGACGCTATAGCCGATTTCTTCCGGAAAGCCCAAACTCGTCTGAATGGAACACATGCAGCTAACCCAAGGGTGGCCAACCCAAAATGTTGAAAGAGCCATATTAGGCAGAAAAACAAAATTAAAAGCCTTTTATAAGTCTTATAATAAAAACAAAGCATGCTGTAAGTATGTATATTAGCTATGTTAGCATACTATCAAAATCATTGCTTCTACAAAATTAAATTAAGAAATCCATCACATCACACAACTGACTCTTAGAGGCAATCGAGTATCTATGTGCCGAATACCCTTGATTTACTGTTTGGTGATGTTGCTTGCAATTTTAAAACCTTTTTCTTCATTTCTTTAATTGTCTGCATTATTTCACATTTTTTCTTGTAGTCAGCAAATAGGTTGTTCTGATATACCAATGAATGACTCCTCCCTGTAGTCACTATCTGTGAACGGTTTTCTCCACTTTATTTCTCTCCTGGGTTTCTAACAAAACTCTCAGCAGTAGTGTAGTTTGGAAATACAATCCACTTCTTAAATCTATTTTTGTGAACATCTAATTTCTCCAGAAGTGATGCCATCCCCCCTTTTCTCTCACTTTCAACCGGGTACTCTGCCGCAAAAGTAGCATGCTTTTCCTGGAAAGTCCGTTTCCACATAACTCTTTTTGTTGTCTGATAATTTCAGTTTCCAAGCAATATGTTGTAAACATTTTTTCGCCTTTTATCCTGATTGCTTTGTGTCTTTTTTTTCACTTTATTACATGTTTACTAATAGGCTCAGAGACAGTTTCTTCCGCATGGCCATCCACCCCTAAACAAGCATGCAAAACTGTGAAAATAATTATGTTGCGACTTATTTTGGGATTTTTTTTGTTTTTGCTGCTAGATGTTTATAATGTAATTTATCCTGACAGTCTTTTATCTTTACCCTGGACAGTCTTTTATGTTTACCCTGGAGTGCCATGTCTAATTATGTTGAAGACAATGTTTCACAACATTGATATCAATGACAAAAAAGATAATTAAATTCAGTAATGATCAATTGTATCACAATAAGACTCCATTCGGCTGACTTGACAAAAAAAAACTAAAAAAATCATAGAAAGTGTTGGTAACCAACATGAAAGCTGCTGAAATGTAGATATTTTTTGCAAACCCTTCTCTGAGAAGATGCACACTAAACGTGGAGTAAGCCAGCAAATAGTCTAACATTATTTATAAGAATAGAAGTGGCAATCTAGAATAAACATGTACAGTGAGACCTCAGTTTTTGAACGCCTCTCAGTTCGAACAAATCGGTTCTCGACCAAAAATTTCGAGAAATTCTTGCTTCGCTTTTCGTTCAAAAAATCGGAGTTCGAACGCGGCTACGCTAGGGGCTATGCTGAGTGGCGCACGGGTGTAGATTGCCCCCACCCTTTGTGAAGAACTGTTGTCACGTGAGCGCGCACTCCTATTTGCTTTCGTTATTATTATCATTTTTTTTAACCCCTAATTATGCCTTGGAAGAAGGTCGGTGCAAGCAGCAAAGTTGCTACAGGTGAAAAAAGAAGAGTAGTGCGTACAACTATTGCATTTAAGAAAGAAATAATAGCAAAATATGAATGTGCGAGTTTCCCTTCTTTCGAGGGAATAGAGCATGGCTTCTGCAGACCACCACAAAGGTAAGAAATCCCATTCATAAATCTTTTCTTTATCCTTTAACCGCTCACCACTTGTTGTGGAGACCCGGGTGCTCAATGACGTGTAAACGACCTGATTTTTTTATTTTTACACGTTCATGTTAGCGTAATCTTTCGTACGGAAGATTACGCTAACGCGAACGTACGACTAGCCTGGGTGAGCTTCATGTTTACGTTCTTGGTAAACATTTAGGGTGTTGGAACAGATTAAAACGATTTTACATTACTTTTAATGGGAAAAACGATTTTCTGTGATCAACCAAATCGGTTTTCGAACAGGGTTCTGGAACGGATTATGGTCGAGAACCGAGGTTCCACTGTAATAAAGACTTATCCATTCATCCATCAAATTTCTCCGCCCTTTATCCTCACTAGGATCACACCATCTTTAGGCTGTGGGCAGGGGACAACCTGAACTGGTTGCCAGCTAATCGCAGGGCACACAGAGACAGACAATTCACTCACTCATTCATACCTAGCAACAATTTGACCTCCAATTAACCTGACATGCATGTTTTTGGTATGTAAGAAACCGGAGTGCCTGGAGGAAAACCACGGGGGCAGCTGCACGAACCACCCAGCCGTCATGCCGCCTATAATAAAAACTTTGAAAAATGAAAAATAAGCTCTAAAGTAGGATAGATATTTACAGGGTTTTAGTTGTAGACAGGCCTAATACTGCGTTAAAGGAAAATAACCAAGCAGTTATTTTGTCCATCTCAGAGGACAGACATTTTGCAACAAGTGTCCCCTAAAAATTACATCGCAGTGACTCAGCATTCGTGCAACAACAAATCACAGCCCTGCTTAAAACAACCGATAACTGTAATTGTAATAGTTACCTAAGCCCTGGGTAGCTATGATATGAGGTTTTGTGCAGATTCATCACCAAAGCAACCCCCACCTGAGATAGACAAAAACTAGTGGGTATTGCTTTTTCACGTATATACCACAAATAATACAAATTGAAATACCATGTTTAGACTGGTGGGGGGCTATAAATTGTAATATTTTGAAGATATCCTTTGAGTTAAAGCAGGGTACGGGAACCTATAGTATGTTTGACGTCAAGTTTGTCCCCGCAGTTTTTTGTTTCTTTTTGTTAGTGGAGCATAACAATTGTGAAAATAAGGCCCGTTTCAGGTACTGTCCAAACTCCAACACAAATTATTTGTCACAATTAATTTACTTGCATGCGCAAGGATTTTGACAGAGGCTGCAATGGTGACACAAGCCATGAGATGGCGGCCACAATTTAAAAAGTTATTAGTTATGTACAACTCCTTTATCTTGTAATGGTTGCAAATAACTACTTTTGTTTGATAACAATTTCATTTGTTGTCCTTTGTAGCCCCATAATAATTTGTTGAATAAGAAAAACTTAAAATTTGCACGGGCAAATATTCAAAGCCCCAGGCTCTACTACCCACCACTAGTGTTGATCAAAATAACGAAGTGGATTAATCTGTGATGACACCACTCGCCACGGGACCACTGCGGACAACTTCGGCTTGACAAATATGCGAACGGCATCTGGGGAATCGGTAAGTGGAGCAGCGACGGCCTTTTAATCCTCATTAAATTGCGGCAGTCGCCATGAGTTCACTTGGGTGTTGCACCCGGAGAAACCGCCGCGCTTGTTCATCGCGGGGTGAAAAATGACTCGTTCGACATTGCGACGATGAACCTCGGGCTCCCCCGGTTTGTTCCTTTGATTTCCCCGGGGGGCGCGAGGAAAGAGAGGGGGCAGGTCAGTGCACGGTGGGCTTGTTTAAGCGAAACGGACCTCTCATCATTCATTCCGGATAACCCTCTCCCGGTCTCTGACGGCTGTCAAATCCATGGCAAATCTGCGCACGATAGCAAGCCGGGGCTCAGCTGGATTATAAAAGAGCAAATTTTGATGAATAAAGCCACAATACATGTCTAAAATTGATCACGCATGTCTTAGAAGAGCGCTCATGAGTGTGTCTATGCAAGGCCGCAGGTGGGGGTAAAAATATGTTTTTAATAAAGCACCTTCACCCTGCAAAATCACAGTGGAAATTCTTAAAGGGGACATCATACTATGGCAATTGGACTTTTTAATTGCTTGGGTACTGAAAATCGTCTCTCTCGAGTGTGTGCACGCTCATCAAGTGTGAAATTAAACAACCGAAGCAATCTCTTTTGGATTGGGTTACTGGATTGACTGCGGCTAGGAGGGAGTGTCGGCGTCACTTTAAGTATTTAAAAACAGTAAAAGGAATGTTGTCATACTCCCCTTTTCAGGGAATAAAGGAGAAAATAGTCAAAGGGGAAAATGTTAATTGCATTGTGGGAGAGAGACCTAAAATTAGTATATAATTTTAAAAAAATCTCAAAGATTTAATTGATAAAGTTTTGGTGAGGTGATTCTTTTTCATAACATTTTTGTAACAAGAACTCTGAAATATGAGTTAAGGAAACATAATTTTCTCATTGTACATTTTTTTCATATTTTACTTAAATTGTACCTATATTTCATCATCATTTTAACATTCTTAATTTGTGTTTCTGGAAAATTGTGAAAAAGAATCCTTAAAATCAAGAAAATGTATCAACCAACAGAACCACAATGTTTAAATTATACATTTACATTTAATAATTATGTTTTAAATATTTCATTATACATTTTTATTTTCTAGCAGGAAAATTAAATAAAAACAAAATGTTGAGAAATATAAGATATGGTTATGATATACATTTATATACTATATTAGTACTTTTTTGTATTATTAAAAAGACACGATCATAATGAGTACATTATGTATTTTTCATTATATGTTTGTATTCTGTAAAAAAAAAAAGTTCTTACCGCATATATATGAAACAATTTGCTCATTCAAAGGATTGTATTACCTAAGAATAGATAGAATAAAAATGATGGGAAAAAAATTATTGAAGTAAATTCTAACTTTAAAAACTCCATCCATCCATCCATCCATCCATTATCTTCCGCTTATCCGAGGTCGGGTCGCGGGGGCAGCAGCCTTAAAAGGGAAGCCCAGACCTCCCTATCCCCAGCCACCTCCTCCAGCTCATCCGATGGGATCCCGGGGCGTTCCCATGCCAGCCGAGAGACATAGTCTCTCCAGCGTGTCCTGGGTCGCCCCCGGGGCCTCCTGCCGGTGAGACATGCCCGGAACACCTCCCGAGGGAGACGTCCAGGAGGCATCCTTATCAGATGCCCGAGCCACCTCACCTGGCTCCTCTCAATGCGGAGGAGCAGTGGCTCCACACAGAGTCCCTCCCTGATGACTGAGCTTCTCACCTTATCTCTAAGGGAGAACCCAGATACCCTGCGCAGGAAACTAATTTCGGCCACTTGTATCCGGGATCGTGTTCTTTCGGTCATGAACCAAAATTCATGACCATAGGTGAGGGTAGGAACGTAGATCGACCGGTAGATCGAGAGCTTTGCCTTTCGGCTCAGCTCCCTCTTCACCACGACGGACGGTACATGGTCCGAATGACGGCAGACGCTGTACCGACCCGTCTGTCGATCTTTCGTTACTTTAAAAACTCGATTTTTCTAAATTATTTTGCAACAAACCAGGAAAGTTTACTTTAATTCGAACATTTAATTTATTTTACAACATTTTTCAAAATTGACCCTTTTCAGAGAATTCATGAGTCATCAAGTCCCCAGTAAAAATAATAAAACCCAGACAAAACCCAAAGAGAGCAGACAACATTAGCTAGTTAAAAACACTCAGCAAGATCGATTGGTCTGGGTAAGGTTCGTCCCTTTTCCTCAGCCAAAAACTAATTTTGAGAAATGTTTGAGATGGATAAAGGCATGCCTCACGATCAACTCAACGTGCAGACGATCGATGGGAACCGGAATAAAGTTATTTGTTCTATAGTAACTGTTTTATTTTCATTCAATTGAAGTTTACGCTTCTGTTGGGTCGGTTAGTTGTCAGTGAGAGAATATGGTACAGTAAGCTTCTGGCCATTGACTTTTTCTGATGTGAAGTCGGCCACTTAGTAGTCGGAATTGGGTACAAGTATCTATTTTGACCTAAATTGGAAAAGATTTTCTTCGTCTCCCAAGAATCTCCATTGAAACAAAATAACCGCATTAAGATTATATACGATTTGCATAACAACCAACATTGTGGAGGATAACCCGCATTAGAGGGAGGTAAGTGATCAATGGTTTATTTCTGTGACATAAGTTTCCCGATTGCCGTTTCACTCTTCAGTTCCTTGTTAGCCCAAAAATGTTGCTATTGATAGTTCTTAGCGCATCATGTACATTCGGGCAACATTAGGAGCGGTGACCATATTGGAGGTGGTGTGAGAGTAAGTTTACCTTGTTGTTTTCGTGCTTGACCTAAAAAATATAAGTTGAAAAACACTTTAGTTGGTTAGACAAATGTTTCAGGCTACATTACGACCACAAACGTTTACTGAGCGATAAACACCCATACGAGCTAGAGACAAACAAGTGGGAGTGGAGTTAGGGTTTAGTTTTGAACCGCGAATGGCTCACCATCATCGGGCAGGCGTTTTAGAGAACCTAGGCATTGCCCTAAATCAGGGCCTTGATCTGTCCTCCGCTCACCAGGCTTTCACTCTTGGGGTTTTTCTTAAGAGTAGGGCTAAAATTCTGTTTTAATAGCCGACTAGTCATAGACTATTGAAACAATCGGATAATCGGAATATTATTCATTTCTTCTTAGATTTAGCATGAAGTTCATTTAACTATGTGGCAAATAATCAACTTTGCAAGTAGTCTTTTTAATGGCCATATCCAGGCTAAAATCTCTAAAACTTTATAAGGTTTTGGTGCGCGTAGTTAAGTTGACGCTGCCATTACTGTATGTTACCGCTCCAGACAGAGACACTATTGTGCATGCACAACTCTCAGCAGGGATTATATTCATGTAGAGATGCTTAAGACTGGTTAAAAAAAAGCGTGTCTCATGACATTAGTCGACAATGAGTTTCATTGTCGACCATTTATGCTATCGATTTTTGTCGACAACTTCCACTAATCATTGCAGCCCTACATTATAGTTAATTTCAGCCGGAAAACAGCTCACTATTTTCTGCTAGGCTTTATGGTGCGTGTCAGAAGGCATGTAGACTAAGTGAGGTTTTCTCCCTCTGCCCTCCACTCACCGACTAATGGTACTTACAAAAAACAGTTAAACCGCGGAGAAACAATGCCTTACACCTTCAGTTTTTATTTGTACATCAAACAAAATTTGCGCTATGTGGTGGTCAGGTGGTGCACTTTCGACCTTATGTAACTTTCTTTTTAACTTTTAGAGACTCAAGTGCAATTACCCCTCCACTACGTTAGAGAGCAGTGGCATTGGCAGTGTGTGCTCAGTGGTGAAGGACCATTTGCACTTTGTACGTTTGAAGTGCAGAATTTAAGTACTGTATAGCAAAAGCCTCAAGTTACACCATGAAAAATGATTTATCAGAAATGAGAAAACAGACCAAGAGAGATGGAGCTAAGAAGAAACGGAAGCCTCCTTCCAAAAGCCTAGATAAGGAACTATGACAAATCGTATGTAGCACCTAAGACGAGGAGAGAGTGTTTTTACTGTGTCTAAAATGTTATCTTCTTTCTAGATAAGTGCATGATAGAAAATAACTGGGTACCACTGGTGTAGACCCATGACAACATCTGGTGAACCCCTCCAATATGGCTGACTGTTTACGTTCGGATATGCCCGTGACGTCAAACAAAAACGATCAATAGACATTGTTAGTTAGCATCTCGCAGTAAACGCTACTTTGCTGCTGACTCACATTTAAAAATTACCGTGAACAGCTTTTGCAACTGTGGAAGAGATCACAGGAGGTATCCGGGGTGTTAACACACTGGCCGACTTTAACGCTTTGGCACTAATTAAATAGCAAGCCCCAGAGAGCACAGCGGGGGGCACGCAGGCCCCGCAACACGAGACCACCGGTGGTGCAAACACAACATAACTCCTATCGACGTGATGACAACAGTGGGTGTCTGGTCTTTCAGATTTAACACCCTCTGTCGTGCATAACCAAAAAAAAAACAAATGAGCTTATGTTAGCAGGACAACGAAGCAAGAGAGTATAAGATCAAATATTTACTTTTTGTATTTCAGCTGCTGTTTTTAGCATAACAAATTGGTGGAAATTCACGATAAAACCATCAAATTTGATTCCTGCAAACATGGATTGTTGCATTACCAACTATAAATTTTCAAGTTCCTTCATTACCATTAAAAGAAGAAATCCAAGGAAAATTAGGAACTTTAATTTACATATGTGATTTTTAATCTTATATGTGCATGTATCAAGACATATGATTTTTAGATCTTGAGTAAATCGCAAATATATTTTGTTTTGAGACAAATGTCTCCCCATACTGGAAGTTATTCCCACTAGAACTTACCACTGGAAAATGCAACCTTAAATTTTTTCATGGCCCATACTAAATCTCCATAACTGATACACAATCCTTGCACTAATACACATTTCCTAATGCCCGGTTTGGGTGCTTAATTTCAAACAATAGTAGGTTTATTGAGGCATAAAAGAGAAAATTTCTGAACAATGAACATTTATTTAAAGGGGTGTGTAGTATTTAGTGCTTCCCAGTGGCAAAACAAAAAGATATTTAAATAATAACCAAGAATCCATATAGAATCATATAAACCTGCATTTTAAAAAATAATAGTCAAAAGTTGAGGAATTAGCATCTATTTTACATAACACGAGCCTCACCTGGAGAAAGCCGGCATGCCATCTTGCTGCTACGAAGACCCAAAAATCCCAAAAACAAAAACCTTGGAAATGATGGGTAAAAAATGTGAAATAAGAAAATAGAAGTAAAATGGTACAATTTGGTCAAGTCAAGTTTATTTATATAGCCCTTAATCACAAAGAGTCTCAAAGGGCTGCACAGACCACAGATTATTGCAAACCACAGACTATTATTACACCATTCCGTGATGTAAAACCTACATGAGGGCAAGGAAAAACTCAAAAACCTCAACATGAGGAAAGTGAAGAAACCTTGAGAAGGGACCACATATGAGGTAATCCCCCTTACAGGATGACAAAGCTGCAATGGATGTTGCAATAACAAAAATACAAAATATTGTCAACACAAAATATAGGTCAATCATATGCTATAGAATAGAAGTCTGTTTTAAGCCTAAATTTAAACAGTTCCCCTGAGGTTGCAGACCGAATCTCAGGAGGAAGAGAATTCCACAGCACTGGGGCCCGAATGGAGAACGCTCTTGAACCTGCGGATCTCTTCTTGGCTCTTGGGATCACTAGTAGATCAGCATTTTCAGAGCAAAGGCTCCGGACCAGAACATAGGGTCTGAAAGATATGAGGGTCCGTGCATGATTTTGTATAATACCAACAGAACCTTAAAATCACATCTTAAGCTAACAGGGAGCCAAATTAGCTAAAATTGGGGTAATGTGATCAAACTTTCTGCAGCATTTTGTACCAGCTGAAGGCTCTTGATTTTGGGCTTTGGGAGACTGGAGAGTAGTGCATTACAGTAATCGAGTACAATTGGTCTCTTTGAGTAGTTTCTAGTGCTTTTTGGAACTCGTTTTCAGTTTCACTGCAGTGACATCTCGAGCTCAAAAAATAAAAACTGTCCCCTTTAAATGCTTGTTAATGGGGTGAGATTTATTTGAAAAATAAAATAAAATAATTTAACAAATATTTTGTACTTTCACACCTAATCTTATTACTAATATGGGCACGAAACTAATTTACTTGACCAATTTAGTACCAAAAATCTTGTACTTGCAAGTGTTTTCAAACATGTACTGTTACATTAGTGTTGGCGGCAGTGGGGGGGGGACTTCACAGATTTTAGCATGGGTAAAAAAGGGCTCGCCTGTGTTTTTGCCTCGAGCATGTTCAGCTTCAAGCGACCAGGCTAGCATGAAATCACATTCACAGTAACATTGCTTTTTTGCCAAAAATGATAATACCAAGGAGATGTAAGTGTCAAAAAACAAACGAAGATCTACTTTACTTCTAGTAGAGGAAAGCTTTACTCGGGTATTCAGCCCATTTTGACCACAGATGTGGACAAAAAGTGCGAAGCACCACATTTCTAATGCTAATTTCAGGCCATGTGTAGAAATGTATATGTTAAACCATTAAGGAGTTTTTGAACCTAAACACTTCAGTAATGTTTAAATACAAAATGCCAAGTTTATGACTCCTACCTTTTTTCTTACAGTTTAAACGATGTATTTTATTTTCAATATCACTATCTTTACATTTTTAATAAACAGTCAAAACCTTGTCATTTGCGTATATTTATTCTTTCGTTATGTATGTATAGAAAATGTTAGCCAATAAAATATTCTGAATTCCAGCATCTTAGCTGGTTACTGATGTCAATAATTTCCAACATTTCTACAAACTTCCAAATAATTAAGTAATTTTGACTTCAATATTTTTCAAATTGATTAGTACTGAGGACATATTATTTTAAACTTAAGCAAAAAAAAAGGAAGCTGATTTAATGTGGGTTTTCTTCAGCTAGAAAAAAACAGCTCAACAGTGCCTCTTTTGGGTGCAGAAGGCAAAAACTATTTTTTAAATTAAGCTATTTGTTATTGATAAGTAAGTTGTAGTATTTTGAAAATACTTTAAATTTACCAAAATATGAAGTAGGATTGATGAAAACAAATGTACAATGTTTATATTATATTATATATTATATATTATATTTGGCATGTTCTTCCTCTGCAGATCTAAGTAATAAACACTGACTCAACAGCAGTTGAACAGGTAAACATTTAGTACTAAACTAGTTGTCTTTTTTTGCAGATTCTTTAATAATTTTGAATATTTTTTAACAATTAAGTACATACTGTAAAAAGCAACTATTGACAGAATTCTCACTCCAGACATTTGTTTATATAAATAAATGTAATTATCACAAATTAAAAAATACATCATTCCAGGTTTCGTATTTTGAGAATTCCATTTATTGATTTATCAGTACTAATTTGATTACCATGTCAACCTACTAAGCAAGGGCCTATTTTGGCACTAGGCGCTTCAAACATCCATTTATTGATTCCTTCTCTGCACCGCTTATCATCATTAGGGTTCCAGGGGTGCTGGAGCCCATCTCAGCCGTCTTCGGGCACTGGGCAGACGACACCCTGAACTGGTTGCCAACCAGTCACAGGGCACATAGAGACAGTCAACACACTCACTCGCTCGTTCATTCACACCTCGGGACAATTTGGACCACCATTTAACCGGCCTTGCATGTTTTTGGAATGTGAGCGAAAACCAGAATGCCTGGGGGAACCCAAGCAGACACCTGGAGAACAGGCCGGGAACTGAAATTAAACCCTGGACCTTCGGACCGTGGGGCTACATGCAAACCACCCACCCGCCGTGCTGCCTCGCTTTAAACATGCGCATCAAAAATATGCGAAAATAATGCAAATGAGGGCAAGTAAAAAGTAGTGGAAATGAAGATTTTCGGTGTTGCTCACGCTCCTGCAGACCCTTGCCCCCTCACCCACAATCATGGGCATGAATGATGCATGATGTACGAGCATATGCCGCGACAAGCGCACCCCCTGAGGCCAATCAGACACAATTTGGAAATGTGCTGTGCGTGCGACAGACGGGGTGAGGAGACGTCAGAAGGGGTCGCTTCTCACCCAACCTCAATCTCGGCTAAGAAATGCTTTGCCCTCGTAGCAAGGGAAGAGTTCCCGGGAGGGAGCTCTAACTTTGATTTATTAAAAGGTGTGGCTTTGGCATAGCGGCGCCACGTTTCATCAGGGGTATTTATAGGCGGTCGGAATGACATCGCGCTTCCCGTCGCTTATGTGATTCCTGGCTTTTCCCGGTATTACGTTGATGTTGGACTACAGGGACTTTGATTAAAAAGGGACAAGATTCATCCATATTATTTACCTGATTCAGTTGCAATTACTGTAAACGTGTGGACATGTATTAAGTACACGAATAATTACAAGTGTTCCCAATGACCGAGAAGTGTGACAATCGAAGTCTGTGAGCATCGCATGGAATAACGAATCCTGCGTGTGACAACTAAATGGTCATAAAACATTTTCAAAACCGAAGATCAAATCAGGTTACAGTTTCCGGCATAGGTAAATTATTTTTTCACATAATAATGAATTAGCTAATGTACTATTGGAAAGATTGCATGGCCAACAAACGTGGTATTTTTACAAAAACCTTTGAATGAGATTTACAGTTAAAAAAAGTTTATCACATTTTAAGTGGAAGTAGTGTAGATTGACTTGATACGTACGCAAATTATTTGAATGTAACACTAGATTTTTCAGCAACCTACAACCCTCAGAAAAAAAAACATTTACTGTATGTACATGTGAACAGTCAGACTCCTGTGACGTTTTGCAACACAACAGAATCAAAAAATGTCAAGCTGTTTTATAACCATGGTCTAGCAGAAAGAAACATGTTTAACATATACAGACGCTGCCCTACTTACGAACGAGATACCGAGGTTCCGGATGATCATTTTTAAGTTGAATTCGTCCGTAAGTTGCTTCAGAGCTATATTTTGTATGTATTGTATGTGTCAGGTTTATACAAGTATGTTTGGGGCTTGTATAAGTAACATATATTGTTTTGTAGTAAAAAAGAAAATTTCATAAGAAAATATGCTCTATAAAGATAAAAAAAGTTGAGTTTAAATAGCTTTTGGAAGATGGGCTTCAAGAGTTAGGCGATTTACTCCTCCGTGTTAGAGAGTGGCCAAAAACAAAGCGATCCAACCATTTTCCGCATCAATCTTTCTTATTCCACTTTCATTTCAAAAGAAATGGCTTACCCCTTCTTTACACTTTACACCAACCATATTGAATGGATGCACAAGATATTAAACAACAAAAACATTAAAGTTCTTAGCACACTAAAGATACAGTGCACATAGTACTGTATGTTTACACCCGAACTAAGAAGTAGAAGCCAGAATTATTCTTCTACGAGGTGGATGCTGGGTGACCTCTCACAGCGCCATACGTCGGTAGCGGCGGAAAAAAGCAGTAATGCCCTGTACTCGGAAAAAGGTGCAGACAATACAAAATCTGACAATATCTCCGGATAGTTTTCAACATCCCGAAAGATATTATCGTAACTACCATTTTTTTGTAAGTCGAATGGTCGTAAGTGGGGGAACGTCTGTAGCGCAATGGCAGAAACTTACTGAAAGTTACATACAAGAAGCATCCACCAGTTCAACAGTGAAGACAATCCCCCCCATTACCCTTGCCTTTCCATTAACCACAGCCCCACCCTCATTTCTTGAGCTCCAGCTCATATTCGCGTTTACTTTCATTTACTCAATCTCAAATTGATATTGTCTTCAATATAGAGAGAGAAGGTAAATAAGAGGCTGTGCATCCAGCCTACCGCTATGGCTATGTTAGCAACTCTCTTAAGCCACCCTTGCTGAGCCTGTATCTCATCAACGCCAGATCTTTTACCCATGAAACGGATGACTTGGAGCTACAAACTCATGGGACACCGCTGCATTCGGGATGGTTGTATTTTAATCATTGCAAAGACCTGGCTTCACTCCAAGTTACCCAATGCTAGCATGCAGCTACCTAGGTTTTTAAAGGTGCGACGTTACTTCGAGGATTTTCACTTTTTGCAGGGAGTTCTGGTCCCCATTAACCACAACGGCCCGCCTCTAAATTTGGATAGTCCCCCGACAATCCCAGAGAGTATTTTGATGCCCATGTTTTGTTTTCACCTAAAAAAAAATAATTCAAAGTTTGGGTGCACATTTGGGCTGTAAAAGTATTCAAACCCAGGTAGCCGCAGTGAGATCACAGAATTAATACCCCTGGACTACCAGAGATATAGATGACACAAGAAAAGGCTAAGGGTTTTATTTTATTATCACACTATTTTAAATTATAGTACCAGAGACCAACGATAATTTTGTTGTGCATTCCGTGTGTTAACATTTCAACCTTTAAACATTCTTATCCGTGTATTTTAAAAACTGATTATTTCAAATTCAAATTGCATGGTATTTGTTTTATAAAAGGAGTAGAACTACCAATCCTTGTTGTTCGTGGTTTTTTTATTTATCACATTTATCGTATAAAATTCCAATCTGTTATGTTTATCACATTTACAATTAAAAACTGCAAAAAAACTGTTGTTTGACTGATAGGTTTTCCAAATAGAATGCAGAGCACAAAACAACAACATCAACTATTAATTGACAAAAGGAACCAACAATTCAAATGCTGTAAAATAAAATAATACATAAACATTTGCACAAAGAAGTCACTCTAGCTCTTAAGTGTTGAACCCCATTGAATTTTCTTCCTTGTATGAAGACTCATTGAAAATCAAAACAAGAAAAGCAGAATCTTACCCTACAAAAGTGAAATTGGAAAACAAAGAAATGACTTATTAAACCTACAATTGTACCGCTAGCAACTCCTATAACATATGAATACCATTTATTTTATTTTAGTTTTTAATTTAAAGAGTTGTGACATACTGTGAAACCTTGAAATATTAACTTTATGTCACGAACCAGGACAGGAATCAGGATTGAGAACCCAATCGTGTAACGTTACTCACAATTTATTGGGTAGAAGAGGAATGCGTGCACACTCGATCCGGGGATCGATGGTCGCGGAAGTAGAGTGAAATCAGAACTAAGTAGGGGTAAAAATTAAACAGTTAGGGCCAAGAACAAATCAGGGTCAAAACACAGGCAAAGATATAATATAGATATTAACAGGACTTGGCATATCACAGAGTTTAGCAGGAGTTTTGCAGACGCTCTGACACCAGGCAACTCGCAAGACCGCGTTTAAGTAGTCCGGCAGCAATCTGTCAACCCGTTTCAGCTGGTGTCAGTAGGCGGGGCTAAGTGGGCGCCGTGGCAACCGTGACAGAACCTGGCACCACACGGCGGGGACCAATTGGGCACCATGGCAACCACGACAGAACCCCCCCTCAAGGGACGGCTCCAGAAGTCCCAACAAAAACAAAATACATTGCGCCCCAGAATGGGCTGATGCCCCTGAGGAGGGTGGCCCCACTTCAGCCTTTGAAGGCGAGGCAAAAGCAGGAACAGGGAGAGGCTGGGCCGGCAGACGGACGAGTCGGAGTGGCAAGCAGACGAGTCAGAATGGCGAGCAGACGAGTCAGAGTGGCGAGCAGACGAGTCAGAGTTGCGAGCAGGCTTGTCAGAGTGGCAAGCCGGCGAGTCAAACTGGAGAGCCGGGGAGTCAGCCTGGAGCGCTGTGGCAACCATGACAGAACCTGGCGCCACACAGCAGGGACCAATTGGGCTCCATGACAACCATGACACTTTATTGATCAATCAGAAAATTCAATCTTCCACTCACATTGCAAGAGAAAGATGTGCAGGTCAAAATCCGTCCGGTTGCTAACACGTTTTCCATGGCCAAATTGAAGATTTTTAAGAACTTTCAAAGCCAAGTACCAAAAATATGGTACAAATCTTGCATTTTGCATAAATATATGTGCGATTTATATATGTAATTTTCAGTTGCAGGACATTCTTCCCAATAAAATTTACCACTGGGAAACACAACCTTTGCATGGCCCATAATAAATTTCCATAACTAATACATAATTCTTACACTAATACACATTACATAGTGCCCTGTTTAGGTGTAATACGCATTTGCCCTCTTGTATGCGACCCATAAGTGGCAAAGACTCTTCATAGGATAAAGCCCTATAAACTAATGCCAGCTGCAGTTTAACATGATGGAAGAAGAAAGCACTGTCAAAATAAGGCGACCTCAGAGTGTTTGCGTCAGTTTTAAGCATAGGAAACATGGCAATAATGCTAAGCATTTACAAGCACTTTAGCAAGTATTCAATCCTTGAAAACACAGCATTAAAATGCTTTTGGAAGGATTTCAAGCACCAGTATGATCCCTAAACCGGATGGCACGTGCTAAGTTTTACGTTTCGAAACTTCACTGTTTTAATTTATCATGTAAATTAACCAGACATGTATTTTCATATCTCTGATCTTCGCTACATCAATGCTATATTCATTACAGACATCTTTTCCTCAACCAGCAGTGGCTCATTTGATACAACGCCACTCGTGTGATACCAGAGTTTGGGATTGGACATCTGGTGTTAATGACTAATTATGACAATTATGACCCCCTACTCCTCCATCATCGGTCAGTGATATTACCCTGCGTTTTGGCAGCCCTTGCGTAGTCGGAGAGTGGATGGATAAGCTGATAGAGTGCTTTAACTAGAGCTCTCATGCTGCGTGAAAATCTGCGCCATGTTTCCCGCATATTTGATAATGCCGTTCCGAACGGAAAACTGATTAGATTAGGGAATACTTTGGAGACGCCGTTTGCACTGACTGCCTTGGAGACACCGTTTGCACCGACTGCCCTACAGAGCGCCCGAGGGCGTCTCACTAACTCTTTCGTGGGAAACAGCTTGCTTGAAGGATGATGATTTCATTTAATATATTGACAAGAGCTGTAACAGTGTTGGGATTTTTTGTGTCTCATGGGGCTGCAAAATAGCAATTTTAATAGTCGATGAGTCCAACTTGAAATTAGTCGAAAAATCGGATCATTATTGTTTCTTTCTTAAATTTACAGTAGCATGAAGTTGACTTAATTATGTGGAAAATGTTAAAAACAAAAAAAAATGGGTCAGGTGAAAAATACATATTGACCTGAACATTACTTGCTATGTTGGGGCGGCAGTAGCTCAGGAGGTAGAGCGATCGTTTTAGGATTAAGGGATCCCAGTTCGAATCCCGGCTTGTCCGTGTTACATGGCGAAGTGTCCTTGGGTAAGACACTAAAACCCCAATACCCCCAATAAGCAGGTTAGCGCCTTACATGGCTGCACAGATCACGGCCGCTATTGGGAAATGTGAAGCACAATGTAAAGCGCTTTGGGAAGTCATTGACTTGAAAAGCGCTATATAAATGCAGATCATTTCAGATCATTTCATTTCATGCAACTTTGCAAGTAGTTTTTATATTTGCCATATCCAGGCTAAAATGCTCCCAAACTCTAGAAGTGTTGGTATGCGTACTTGTTGTAGAAACCGCCATTTGTGTAAGCTTATGTTCCTGCCTGAAACTGAGACACTTATTGCGCATGAGCAACTCTTTGCAGAGGTTATATTAATGTAGAGATGACTCACTCTACTGGAAAAACATGTCCCGCGACAATAGTCTACAATGGAATTCATTGTCTACTATTTCTATTGACAATGTTTGTTGACTACGTCGACTAATCGTTGCAGCCCTTTTTAATGTACTTCTATTTTCATCTCTCGCTTTTTGGGAAACATTTAACCTTTCTAGTTCGAAATTCAGTACATTTCAAAGCAAACTGAAAAACAGATTTAGACTAATGAAGCTGCTGATGAAACGAGGCAAATGTTACGCATTTAGGCCAACCATACCTCCAGCCCCCATTTCCCCAAACCATGTCCCCAGCGACCACTGTAACTAATTCATCATTATAAGTTTTTTTACGCTTGGCATTCGAATTTGCAAAAGCATAGAGTACAAAGAAATGAGGAACTAATTCATTTCAGGCAGATATGAGTCAGGATTGAGGCAATCTGCTACGGCATTTGTTTGGCATTACGGTCATTGAGACCTGTACGAGAGTTACATTTCTGGTTAAACAAGTACGGATGCATTTGTAGGGAAGATGTTCCAACTACAATAATATTAACTTACCTTCAGTAACATGTGTTACACTTAAGTTAACAGAAATTGCAAGATATGTAAAAATGTAAGATTTTCAAAGATAATACTACAGTAGCAATATAAACGCAGAACACGTAGATATGATTAGTGAACTTTCTACTCAAAGTCCTTGCGATATTGCCTAATCAAGGCAGTATGACAAAGCAATTGGTCTCGTTTGTACAGTTTGATGCCTTCCACATCAGAAAGGCGTATTATAACATTTTTATCTCACTGCAACAGCACACAGCTTCCCAATAAAACAGGACATTACACTTGCATGCACTATGTTAATAAGCTCTTTTGTGTAATAAAAATAAGACGAGGTAGTCTTAGGTCACAAGAACAGCTAAAGTAGAACACAGAATATGTAAAATTCTTCATTTTATTACCATGAGCAAGATTTGATACTGATGTATTCGCAGGGATCAGAATGGAGATTTTCATTTTTAGCTGAAATAGCCAGGGTCCAGGAATAAAGCAGTGTCCCCCAGCTTCGACCCGTTTTTGATCCTGACCACGTCTACTCTCCCATCCCGGCTTTCGACCTTTTTTGTCCCAGACCACGTCTACTCTCCTTTCCTGGCTTACGGCTCGCTTCGGAGCCCGACCACGTTTTTTCTCTCCTGTCCGGGATACTGACACCGCCATTGCTCGCCACGGGTTCAGAACGACCCACTTCCCGCATCCAGCAACCACCGGATCGGTGACACTTCCCATTACATTTTACCACTGGGAAACGCTACCTTAAATCTCTGCACAGCCATTCATACGTAATCCTTGAGCTAATACACATTTTATAGTGCCCTGTTTATGTGTAGCATGTACCTGTCTCTTTAATGCGACGCGTAGGGTCGCAATTAAGCTTCATAGGACAATGGTGTACAAACTAATGCCAGCTGCAGTTAATCGCGAAGGAAGAAGAAAAATAAATTGCAAAGCCAAGCCAACAGAAATCTGTGTCAGCATCATTTTTCAGCAGACTTGTTGAGAAACATGGCAACAATTTAAGTATTTACCGTACCAGCACTTCTGCCAAAATTCAAGTACTTTTCAATCCTTGAAAACAAAATAATAAAATTCAGGCATTTTCAAGGATTTTAAGCAACCAAGGTGAACCCAAAAGTGGGTTGCGTACTTGTTTTCAGTGGGTCGCGGGCTTTTCCCTGGCAAAATAAATCTTAGAGGATGAAAATCTGCGGGTCAACTACACCACTTCACAGTAGATGGCTCAATCTCTTCTACTGTACCTCATTGATTCAGTGCATTTGAGAGGGACCACCCTTCGTTTTCTTGTGATTTTTTTGTCCCCCCCGCCCCGTTTTTTTCCCATAATAATGGGTCCCAAGGAAATTAGGGACGAGGGGAAAGAAAAGGGGAAAACTGTGACAACAGTGAGTTAACGACAGGGAAATATGAAAATGGTTTACGAACGTCCGCCATTTGAGCGCTGCTAGATGTTACAGTAAATGGTTTAAAAATGTTCCATTTGTAGATTTTAACCAGTTTAGTCATCTGCATGATTAAGTAACTATTGATATTTAGGTGCACGCTTTATTAATATTTTGAATTTCTATGAGTATTTTAAAGCAGTTTTAGGGGGTCGCTTACATGTGATTTATGCTTATATGTGAGTATATACAGTACATAAAAGTCGTTTTGGTTTTGCTTTTTACATTGTTTTCCATTAAAAATGTGAATATATTCAACTATCCCTGCTTTAAACTGGACAATGCTTTCATTGGATCACATTTAAGAAGTGGAATAATGTTTCTTGTTTTGGGTCGCAGCTTGTCATTAGGGTGGAAAAGTGAGCCCTGAAGTCAGACCTGTTGAGAACGAGCGCTAAAGTTTACATATTAACTTGAATGTTTAAGTCTTATGTGCGTAAAACACTACATTACTGTACTTAAAAAATATATTTTTAAAGCACTATACAGTGGAACCTCGGTTCTCAACCATAATACGTTCCAGAACCCTGTTCGAAAACCGATTTGTTCGATCACCGAAATCATTTTCCCATAAAAAAAAAAGTAAATCGTTTTAATCTGTTCCAATACCCTGAATGTTTACCTTTAATGTTTAACGTAAACTAAAGCTAACCCAGGCTAATCGTACGTTCGCATTATCGTAATCTTCTGTACGAAAGATTACGCTAACATGAACGTGTGAAAATAAAAAAAATCAGGTCGTTTGCAATTCATTTAGCACCCGGGTCTCCACAACAAGTGGTGAGCGGTTCATTGGAAAGGGGGCTCCGTTTCAACACCCTGAATGTTGGGCTCCATTCCAACACCCTGAATGTTTACCTTGACTGTTTAACGTAAACAAAGCTAACCCAGGCTAATCATACGTTCATGTTAGCGTAATCTTTCGTACGGAAGATTGCACAAGGAGGCTGCAGTAGCTGGATTTGAACCCTAGACCTCTGCACCATTCTTCGTACGGAAGATTTTTTTAAAAATAAAAAAAAGGATAAAGAAAAGAATTATTAATAGGATTTCTTACCTTTGTGGTGGTCAGCAGAAGGCGCAGGTGGATGGTGGGGTATTCCCTAGCAAGATCAGACACTCGCACACCTCCTTCATATTTTGCTATTATTTCTTTCTTAAATGCAATAGTTGTACGCACTACTTTTCTTTATTCACCTGTAGCAACTTTGCTGCTTGCACTGACTTTCTTCGGAGGCATAATTAGGGGCTAAAACACTTCATACACCTATATTAAAAGCGAAAGCAAAACGAAGCACAGTTGGTCACGAAAAGAGCGATCTACACCCGTACGCCGCTCAGCATCGCACCGTAGCGTACGCACTCACACATTACCGGTGTTCGAACTCTGATTTTTTTGACCGAACAGCAAAGCAAGAATTTCTCTTCTTCATCTTGGTGCTACTCAAAAGGAAAAATAAGACTTCCCTCTCTCAAGGCAAAAAAAAAACACAACTCTAATTTATCTGTGGGAGCTTAATAGAGTTTTAATCAATAACAATGACTCTGATTACTTGGCCGGAAGCTGAGATTTGCGCTCTCGAAAACAAATGTTCCCATCTGCGCAACTGCCTTCTTGAACAAACACTCATCTGGAACCATTTCAAAGCACTCGTTGCCCGTTTAGAGGTCGCGCCGCGGTGCAAATATATAAACTTGTCAATTTATCGCTAGAATATCTGGAGGCCAATGCGTGAAGCTCGAGACATGCAATTTAGGTTGGCGTGAGGCAGGCAATTTAGGACTTTATAATCACAGAGTGCCACTTCAATTCGGAAAGTCGACTGATAACGAATGCAAATTCGGTAGAGGAGACAGCTTCTGAGATGCAGTTTGAATATGCATTGCTTAAAATGGTTGTAACAATGCCACATAGATGCTTTATGTTAGCCTATTATGTGTTCGGAGTAAGAGACATTTAAGGATAAATATCCTCTGATTCTGACCCAGAGAAGTGCCACTTCCGCGTCCCGGGCGACCTGCTCCCCACAATCTACGATCACTGGATCGTGGGTGCCAGCTTACGTCTCTTTTCAAATAAAATTAAGAAACTAACGCAATTGGGTTCCCGTCTCCGTTCCTGGTTCATGACAATGTCTTCCTGTGCATCAATAACGTTGCTCTTTAAGTAGTAAACATACATAAGACAACTTCATGAACACACATTACGGGCACACCAATATTTTTTAATTTCAAGTATTTCTAAAAGTCATCATGTCAACAAAACGCTCTGGACCCACAAAGCAACATAAGGCAGAGGAAGAGGCTTTCTATCGCCAACTAATTTGGACTCCTGACATGCTAAAGTAGTATTTCTCAACTGGTCTGAACCACCATGCCACCCTAATTACAAGCCATCCCCAAATCAAGATAAAAAAGTTTGACTTCACAAATTCATTCCATGCAAGAATTTTTATTGCATTTTAAATCAGAGATAGTAGAATACATCCATCAAATTAAATTTTTCTGTTCCCATTTTCCTCACTAGGACCAGCTAACTCTGGGCAGCGGGCAGGGGACACCCTGAAATGTTTGCCAGCCAGTTGCAGTGCACACAGAGACATATGATCATTCTCACCTAGGGACAATCCCGACGGGCAAAATAACCGGACATGATTGTTTTTGGAATGTGGGAGGAAATCGGAGTGCCCGGAGGAAACCCACGGGGAGAACATGCAAACTCTGCACAAGGAGGCTGCAGTAGCTGGATTTGAACCCTAGACCTCTGCACCATGGGGCAGCACTCTAACCACCTATTCGCCACCTTAGTAGAATGCATTCAGTAAGAGCTGGTGTTGCATTAATCAAACATCCAAGCATTTAAAAATAACATTTCATAGAAAATAAATACCGTAAATTCCGGACTATAAGCCGCTACTTTTTTTCCCAAATGTTCAGCCCTGCGGCTTATTCAGTGAAGCGGCCAATTTATGTAATTTTTCTAACGGCCACCAGCGGCACTCAAGTACAAAAGGTAAGATTTAGACCGGTGGAATTGTGCGCCGAGGTAGACTGCATCTGCATCCTCTTAGTTACGTTCAAATTGTCCGTATGACAAAGGTACGTTCCGATTATGAGGAAAACGCCCTTGATGGCAACAGTTATAAGGAGAAAGCTGAAGACGGTTAAACGTGAATTTCGCAATTGCGGCACAGCTTTTTTTAAACAGCTGCGCTTTATGCGTCGCGAGCGTGTTAGGAGTAGCGTGGTGGTACCTTTCAAGGGACGGTTTGGGATGAAAGTTATATTATTATTATTAAAGCTTTGAAAACTCTCTCGGTGTAGTCTTTCTTTGTAAATATGTGTAACCATGTATAATATGTATTTGCAACTTTTTGTAAGGTATTTATTTTAGAGACTTATTGTGATATGTTTTCTACAAGCGAATCAAAAAGAAGGGGCGAAGCAAACGCGGGCTGACGGGAAGTGGGGTAAAGCTGAGTTAAATCTCTTTGTTGTTGCAGGGGACAATAGTGGATATATATTTTTCCCACCCTTAACTTTGGAAATATACATTTTTTTCATTGGATTACTTTCAACGGGACCTGTACTTTAAAGGTTTGCATTAAATTCTAACCACCGGTATCATTTTCCGTTCATGTTTCCGATTGTGGTGGATGGATTGTGTACTATATCTGCAGTTACAATTGATTTTTGCAATTGGGAGATTGAATGAGAGTTGGCTCTGTCCACTCCACGCATCGGCCCGGTATTGCAGTACCTCCGGGAACGGTGCATTCACACTGATCGCTGCTTGGCCCTGTGGCTAGGACCTTGACTCAGCCTCTTGGCTGGGGGCAAGTGTCTCTGCCTCTTGACTTTGTAGTGTATTATGATTTGACCGTTAACGGATAATGGATAATTGTTAAAGAATATAGAACAATAAACCTCTACAAAAGTCATTTACAGGACAAAAAATATTTAATAAGTCACAAAAATGAAGGACGTAACAGCATCACCACAAAGTGGTACAATGCATATTGCACAATATGATACTCATTCGGGAGGGCTTTGTATTTCCTTAGCATCAGTATTGTCACACGCTGCTGCCCTTCAATTCTGAAGACCGGCTCATTTTTTAAGAGCGGGATGAAGCTTTACATCGTAAAACAGCAGCAACCAAATGATGAAAGTGCTGTATCCAAATCAGATCAAGAGGCTTTTTCTGCATTTGTTTCATGTCAAGAGGGATTGTCGCCGCCAGGCTGTACTTGCCCAAGACACACCACAGCACGTGGTGCCCCTATGACCCAGGTAGTTAAAGGATTCAAACTGTGAAGATTAGTAATAGTGGTGGTAACCCCACAAATACGGGGACCTCAGCAGACATTTTGGAAGACAGCAGCGAGATGAATCACATTCCAAGGGTCTGTGTTACAAAAAAAGACAAATGTCATCTGAAAAGGCCGTTACAACAAAGCAAGATTCTTTTTCTCTTAACGCCAGTGCAGCCTAATAAAAAGAATCGATTCAAACGGGCTTCAGGGTAAGAGAAGGGACATTTTCATAGAGCGTGCAACGGCTGGTAAAAACATAGCTGCCAGCCAAGTCAGCCCAGAAATTGTACTTGTATTACGGCAGAACAAGTTGCCCTAATAATATATACACAGCTGCCTCAAGCACTTTTTATTAAGCACCTGCATTTTCTGGGATTGGATACAAAATACAAAAAAACAGGTCACCAGGTTTTCACTAATTAGTATAAATGATTACTGGATGAATTTCCGTTTGACACAGTTTGGGTGTTATTCTAAAATCAATAAACTGTTGGCAAAAGCAGGATGTACTGCACAATAAAAACACATGTTTCAGGGTCAGTTTTATGAATTTTGTTTATTTTCTGGTCCTACAATTTTCAAGTCCCGCCGGACAAAATGACGAGTGTTCCAGTCGCTGTGTTATGGCAGTCAACTGCATTTTGATATGTATTCTGAAATGTGGCCGCGGGATTGTTTTGATCCCGGAAAATATTTGTTTTAAAAAGCAACCGTGGACAAGTGAGGACACGGCCTCGGAAAATGTGCACTATTCCATGCATAATTGTATTTTGAAAATAAATAAATAAATAAATACAGGACCGCAAGAGCAGCACCGCAGGGGGCGTATTAGCATGCAAAGCATTGTGCAGGATCAAGTAATAAGTGGGATAGAGACAGGAGAATAGCTGAGTGGGCACTTATTTTTTGTAAAAAACCTGCTTGTACTTTTAATGAGCAGCACTTACGGCGCTCGATGCACAGCATTGGATACAGAGTTCGCACACCTTTTTTATGCCTAAATTCAAGCACTTTTTAAGGACCTTCAAAGACAATTTTCCAATTCTGCTGTGATTTACATATGTGATTTTAAATCATGCGTGTGTATCTATAAAGACAAACGATTTTTAGATCTTGAGTAAATCACAAATATATTTGTGGTTCTGAACAATACGTGTGTAAATATTTTAGAGACAATATTCTCCCTATGTGGGTGTAATGGCGGTAATATATAGCTTACATTTTCAGTTGCAGGAAATTCTTCCCATTAAAATTTGGTAAACAATACTTTAATTTATGCATTGCCCATATTTGAAAGATAATCCTTGCACTAGTACACACTGCCCTGTTTAGGTGTAGAATGCACCTTTGCTCGTGGGCGCGGCCCATAGGGGGCAATGACTCTTCATTGGACAATACCATGCGAACCAACACGAGTTAATCTAAGGGAAAAGAAAAGCAATAGCAAATTGAAGCCACAAGAGAGCAGAGTCTGTCATTTTTAAGCAGACTTGTTGGAAAACTGCATCCACAATTCACTTTTTAATCCTTGAAATACAACATTCAAATGTAAGCATTTTCAAGGATTTCAAGCACCCGTACACACCCTGTGGACAGATGTATGTTTTGCATGTTAGGTTTCAAGTTCCGATACAAATTTTAAGAGTCTATATTTTTAATAAGCCCAATGGGCCTTGATTAATGTTCTATCGTTGTCTCCATTTATCTCGCTCGTGTAGAATAAAGTTAGAGTGTGCCCTATTGTTGAATTGAATTGCAGCCAATCATGAGGAACGTTAATAACCCTAAATTTCCATGCAGTGTCATTTCCTATCACAGTATTCCGGGAGGCTTTGAAAAAGTTCCCTTTTGTCGACAGCACAAAAAAAGACTCTTTGAATTAAACATGACAAAACCCGAAAAAGAAATCAAAATGGAGAGGTGGAGGCTTGGTTTTTTGTCATTTTGCGAGAAAAAAAAATCTCGCTAGAAGTCGGGTGCAGTCTTTTTTTTCAACGGCCTAATTTGTGATCTTTTTCTTTACGCATGTTAAAATCAATAGGAGCAAGAAGTGAAATGTAATTTCAGTCGATAGGCACACTCTCTGCTGCATAAATTATTAGTTTCCCTTTTTGCGTCAACTTGGGTAAAATGCAATACAGTACAACTGAATGAGAAAACCGGTGTTGAGTCTAATATTAACTTTAAAGTATCCACTGCAGAAAACAGGCCTATAGTCAATTAGACTAAAAGGTAAAAAAAAATTATGTAAAACCACTGCTTTTAAACTACTAAGCTGCCAAATATTTAAAATACAAAATCAGAACAGAGAATTATAAGATTCTGAAAATGTTTATCAAGGCATTCAAGAGCAACATTTTTAAATCTAAAGTGATTCTTAGACAAAAAGAAATTGCACATGTAACCTGCTGTTACTGCAAGTGTCCAGCAAATGGCACAAAGGCTCTATAAATAACCAAGGAACAATAAACATTGTAGGGCTCTAACTGACATTTATTTCAATAATAGGTGAATCAGTCGATTAATCCATGAATCGGATTTTCCAAAAAGCATTTTGAATTTCTCCCTTTTTACTCAAATATTGAAGTTTTGGACGGATAGAAAAACAGAGCACAGAGCAACAGAATATTCCATCATATAAATACAAAATCCAAGTGTTTGTCAAATACATACAAAAATACATACAAAATGTATGCTACACACCTGAAAATATGTAAAATATTTTTTTATAAAGTGCAAAAAAAGAGGCAACTAAGGTCAATTTAAGAAAATTGTTTGATCAAGAAGACCTTGTGCATTTTGGAATTTTTTATACTTTTGCACGTGTTAAACTTTTGAAAGTGTTTTACTTGCACTGAAAGGAAAAGTCCTTCAATTTTATTACACTTGTATAAAGATAACCAAGGCAATTTTTTTTATAAATATAAATGGTCTGCATTTATATAGCGCTTTTCAAGTCATTGAAGACCTCCCAAAGCGCTTTACAATGTGCTTCACACTTTTCCCCACTAACTAACAGCATAAGCCATACAACTACCTGCTAACAGTAGCATTAGGGATTCAGTGTCTTGCCCAAGAACACTTCGACATATAACACAGAGGAGCCGGGAAATTAACCTGCAACCTCTTGAGCCCAAGACGTGCGCTCTACCTCTTGAGCTAATGGCGCCCTATGCATACATTACCCACAAGAAGCACTGAAGTACTGGCTGATGATGTGACAAAACAGCTTTTTGATGGCATGAGAAAAGCCGAATTTTGTGTTTGGACAAAAGAGAACCAACTTTACTTCTGTTGAATCGTAATAAATGGACGCATGCTTGTTTGAAAAAAACAATCGTGGACCTTTAGGATTTGTATTTGAGGAACCCTGTCTTACGGTTTTTCAACTTATAGAAAGCAAAGCCGCGATTACTATGCTCAATACTGATGCTGTCCTTTTGAGAGTGAAAGTCTTTTTCGACATGTCAAGAGTAGTCTGTAGTCTATAAAGCCCTTTGAGACTTCTTGTGATTAGGGGTTTACAAATAAACATGACATGATGACATGACAAATACTGTCTGTACAATCTCATCACTGGACCAAGAGGATGTTGCAAAGTCAAATGTGATCTTGAGTCGCCCTCTGCTGGGACTACAAGCATGTCCTCACATCGTCACAACAAAATTCAATGCATTCCTCTTTTTATTGATTTCAAAACAAAATTCAATGCATTCCTCTTTTTATTGATTTAACATCCTGAGTAGTGCAAAAATTGTGCAACAACAAATCGATGATGACATTCGTTTCCAAAGCTTTTAATCGGTTTTATCGATTTTTTGTTGCAGCCCTTAAGAATTGTCAAAACAAAAATGAGCATTGCTTATTTTTTGGGGGGTGGGAGTGTCATAGTTTCATGGGGTAATTCTTAATTTGCTATAAAATACAGACAATCCGTAGTATTTAAAAAAAAGATGTCAACATATCAGAACAAAATAATGAAACATTCAGCGCCATGGACTTGAAACGTCGTCCATGGGAGAACTGATCTACTGGTCTACTATTTTTTAATGGGAATGTCAGAAAAATTAGCAACCAACTTTGGTTTCATCACCAAGATACCAATCTATAAAAATAAAATAATTGGGGGTGAATACACTATTTTATGTTTTATAAACAATTTGTTATTGTTGTCAAAGACAAAAAGTGTTTTTAGATGTCCGATATGACTATCGTCATAAAAGTCCCTATTGTTCGGAATTATCTTTGCTGTAAATGGGATTTGCGTGAATTTACGGCTTACGAATCCTTTATCTGCCTGGGTCGTATGGCTACCACTTCCTGTGGTGTGTCTTGGACAAGTACAGCCAGGCGGGGCCCATTTTTCTCCCGGCAGTTTTTTTGGGGGTTGGGGTTTGCTCCCCCGCATGAAACAAATAATACTGGTTTCCATGTTTAGCATTAGTAGTCTCTGATTTGGCTTAGATATAGCAGCTCTATCATCTGGTCGCCGTTGCTTTTCAGTGTACACTGTACAGCGGGATAATGCTGTACAACAATGGGATTAGACTGTACATGTACTGCTCAGAAATGAGTCGGGAACTATTTTGTCCTGAAATTCTGAGTATCACATTGTACAATACGCATTTGTGGCTTTCATATTTTTGTGGAAGATAAACTTTGTGGTGATGACATTACATCCTTTGCTTTTGTAACAAAATAAAGGCACAAGTACATGGCTTTATTGTAAATAAAAAAGATTGGATATTAATTAAATTAAGGAATGACCACAAGAAAAATTAAAACTGAAAAACCCAAATAACAAAAAACATTTGTGCATTGTTTTGCATGAAATATATTTATAACGTAGGTAAAATTATTCTCCCTGAATGTAAAAAGTAACTATAATGGTTATGGTCTTACCTACTATTCAGATAAAAATCATAGTAGAAAATAAGTGTTTCATTTGGTAGGTACTGTGTTTTGAATAGTATTGCGCGTGCCTTGAAAGAAGAGTTAAAAGCTTAAAATTAGCTGGCACTTTTAATTAATGGCACACATTGAAAGATATAAGTGATAACACACTGTACGAGATGAAATTAGGTTAAACTTAGGCACACACAGTTCTATGACACAAATGAATACATTTCTTATTTTGAATAGTGACAAAGTAAAGATCAGATTTTCGTTTCTTTCTACTGCTCAGCACAATCCCCGGGCAGACCATCAGCTGTCACTGGCCTGCTGCATTGAGTGAGGAAATCCTTCCACTCACATGCCTTTTAATTCCATTCTGTCCGAGAAACGGTAAATCCGTTCCCAGAAATCTTAATATTTTGTACATTGATCGCATTGTACTTAAATTGGGAATGTTGGAGTGTAAGCTTAATTGTTTTATTTCTATTAAAAAATTATGTTATTGTTATTTGATTTATGATTATTTGCAGGGACTAGTGGAAAAATATACCTTAAGTGGCATCACAAAAGGTAAAATATTTTTGTGCGTTCATGTGGGGGAAAAAAGGGAGTCACATAGAGAAATTTTGTGATGTATGAGGAACATTCATAAAAAAAAAAATTGCAAAGAGCACATAACAGGTTTGTCTAAGTCTTTTCTCCAAAGAAAAGGCAATTTTAGTCTTTTCAGACACAAATGGAGAAATGTTGTAAATGGTATTTTTTTTATTTTCAAAATTGCTGATATTAAAGCTAAAATGGTGCAATTTCCTGTTTTGTTGCCAGGCAGTGTTCCTAGGATGTTTTTATGTGTTCTGTTTTGACAGACAGCCTTACCCCATTTGGTATTGATTGGGAAAACTGGCGCCAGGGGCAATTTTTTTCTAACCTTCACTTAGGTCTCAATTGAACAAATTCCTCGGTCAGATTTTGTCAAAGACCTGTTACAAACGCTTGAATTTACAGACAACAAAATAGCCCTGGTTCAATGGGCTAATACACAATGTATTTTTAGACTTTTGTATCCTTATTTTAATCGTATGACCCTCCAGTTATTATGTGTTGCCAAGTCTCTGTACTGAATTCTAAAGGCAGAAGTCTTTCTTTTGCGGTGAAAAGATGTTTTTATCGAGCATTTAGATCAAGAGTGACATTTGAGGCTCCAAGACAACCAGGAGTTTTGGGAAAGGATTGAATTGACCACATTAATACAAATACTGTATAAAGAACTTACAATTTTTTAAAACATGGCCTTTGAATCTGTGTCCTTTAATGAATTGTGTATATAAGGATATGACAAAACATTCTGCTTTTATGTAATGGAAGGTAATGGATTATTTTACTATTTGTCAAGAAATATATTTGACATGTTGCCTGCACTTGTCAGTATTGTGTAAATTTGGATTCGATCTGGGAGATAAATATCAAGATGTTGGAAAGCTAACAAATTTAAGGATTTCAGTAAAAAGTCTGACTTACAATCAGGAGAAATTGCGAAATTTGAGCTAGCTTTCATTAGCACCAAAGTCATTGTTTGTTTTCACGATAAACATATTTTCTCCGTTCACTAATCAGAGATCAGTGTTCTTGGATGATCTGAAAAGGAGACAATACATAATACACACTGTCCCTTTAAACTTTCATATTAAGGTGAAGGCTTCAAATTATCGTCCTGTGTGCTGTAATTAGGGCCCCGGGTCACGAGTTTGAGTCCCCTGCTCTAAAAGAAGTACAGTACCTTATTCATTTGTGTACAACGCATAGCCCCATTTTTTGTTTAAAATTCTAATTCACTTTTTTTCAGCTCGATTTTTGTGGTTGAATTCAATGGGAATCGAACGCATCAGACCACCAGTGATATACATGACACATGAAAAGGCATCAGATTTATTCTCATCATCACACTATTTTTACTCACGGAGATGAATGGCACCGTAAAAATTGTGTGATAATAAGTATTCTGCTCTTGCTCATTTCTGGTAGCCTAGCGGATGGCGAATATGATTTCATCACTCCCTAAAAAGATTGAAGGAACTTGTGTGTGGTTAAAGCCTTTTTGAAGCATCAAATCGAAATTTATTGAAAAAAATGTGAACATAAACACACATTTTACATTTAGAATATATCTAAATACGACAATAGACAAAATCATCCTATTAAATCAGTGAGAAGGAACAAAAATGCATAAAAGTACTCATTAAATCAAACACAAGTTTATATCGTCCAAGTGGTGAGCTTAGAGCCTGCTGCAGTGTGAATTATCTGCCATGTGCGTTTATACCGTTCCCTGATATGTATAAGACACGCCGTAAAATGGCTACGGCAAGACAGAAGAGTCAAAAATTGAGATTAAAAAAAAAAGACAGCAAAATAAATATCCACCAATAGATAATCGAATAACATTGTAGGGTCAGAACAATGAGATAAAGTCTAATGCCCTTTCATATGTCATGTGTATCACTGGTTTGCCAGTGATTAGGATTCGGCTCTCTCACCACCGCAATTGATTTCTGCAGCAGGAAACACACAGCAAATGCTATCATGGGGGCAGCTTGTGGAGGGCTGTGTGTGTGTGTGTGTGTGTGTGTGTGTGTGTGTGTGTGTGTGTGTGTGTGTGTGTGTGTGTGTGTGTGTGTGTGTGTGTGTGTGTGTGTGTGTGTGTGTGTGTGTGTGTGTGTGCGCACGCATTTGTGATAGGGTGGTGTATACTGTCAGTCAAACAGCAGGGCGGCCGTTCAAGTCAATGTGTCATATTTGGTCCGGAAAGAGAGTGAGGCGGTGTCGGGAAAGAAAGCATTAACGTTGCCGCAGGTTCAGTGATTAGGCTACCTAACAACTCTCAAAAGCCACCACTGCCAAGCCTGTATCTCACTAACGCCTGATTTATTACCTATAATACAGATGACCTAAAACTATGGGAAACCGCCAGATTCATAACGGTTGTATTTTAATCATGACGAAGACCTGTCTTAATCCGAGGATACCTAATGCTAGCTTGCATCCCTTTCTTACACTGAAAGAAGAAGCCCCAATTTCGTTGTACTTTTTTATCATGACAATAAAGACCATTCATTCACCAGTTGTATATATTATATGTCATTGATATCTATTAAAAGTTTCTACTTTGCGGGTTTTGACTATCGCAGGACTTTTTTGGAACGCAACCCCTGTGAAAAACAAGGGATTACTGTACAAGGATAACTACGGTAAATCAAATATTGTTTCGTTAGTTTAGTGCAAGTAAAGAACCAACTGGCCTGTTTTTGATGAACACTACTATGCTAATGCCTTCCCATGTTGATCGCGAAAGCACTACCGAGCAAGCTAAGGACTTTTTGAACTACTGCTTTTGAACATTGAACTTCAAAGCAAAATCCCCTTTTTTCTTCGATTATTCGCCGCCTCGCAAAAGGAGTAAAGTTCAAGCACGGCGCAGATGATATGGATGAAAGCACTGCAATTGGGGTACGCGCCATCCGTCGCTAATTACTGACATGGCGACGTTTGTGCTGTTTGGTCCCAGCGGCACAGGAAGGTTAAAGTACAACACTTAAAATGAAGGCTTCTGAGCAAAGCGACAATTTTGTAAATGGATATTTAATTATAGCTTGAGACGCTTGCCGATTGAGATACTTTGAGGCTTTTAAGCCGGCGGTGATCGAGCGTGGCATGGCTCATTATGCCAAATACACTTTACATCCGCCCACTCACTTAAGGCTGGCTTTAGGCATTAATTAATGTGTTTTTTATTCGATAGCGGTGGTGGGTATCGAAAATTTTATAAAATGTCTACTTGTCATTTGCAGTGTTTGTTTTTGTTTTGTTTTAGTTTTAATTTTTAACTGTTTAGTTTTGATCTCCAATTGTAAAATGTGTTCACAGTTTGTTTTCAGGATATATTGAGCAAAATGTGTTCCTTCAGGCTTCTTTTTTCTGTTGTTTATAAAGATATTTGTCAAATTTCAGGCAGAAAATAATTTTTGCTTATCCTTAAAGCATTGTGTGTGTGTGTTTTTAATGTGTATGTGTGTATGTGTGTGTATCGTGCATCATATTGTTTTTGCTTTAATTTAGAGCAGGAGTCTCCAGGGTGCCCACTGAGGACAGCTCAGATGCTGGCAGACCTGTTCTGAAAATAGCTCACCAGTGCTGGGTCATTGTGATTTTCTAGTAAAATAATATTTTTAGTCTTGACTGAGTCCTTTTCACCCTACTACCAAAAATTAATCTGGTAATAACATCGTAATAAAATAGTAATACAAAGATAAGTAGTTATTTCAGAAATACAAATTAAATGCCTCGTTACGTTGAAAAGAAATTCATCAATTAAATCGGACCTTGAAGAAAGTCAGGAGAGAGCAAGTCAAGTCAAGTCACATTTAGTTGTATAGCCCTTAATCACAAAATGTCTCAAAGGACTGCACAGAATTACAATTACACCATTGCCTGATCTTAAACCATCATGCAGGCAAGGAAAAACTCAAAACCTCAGCATGAGGAAAAAAGAAACCTTCAGAAGGGGCCTCGCAAGTGGTAATCCCCTTTCCAGGATGACCAGGGTGCAATAGATTTAGCATTGGGAAATACTGATCACCAGCGGGTGCTCCGTGGATTATTATTAAGTCCAGTGTTGTGCCTATTGCCAACTACCCTGCAGAATCTCACTCCCCTTCAGGGTGAGGGTGCGGGTGGGGGTAAATGAGGAGATCGTCCTAGCTGGTGGATTTACCTTGCATAAAACTTTCTGTAAGTTTCTGCTTTTGGGCAGTGTGTTAAACAACTTTTCTGATAGACAATGGTTATAAAACTTTACATTTGTTTGCTTCTGTCGTGTTGTTAAATGTCACACAAGTCTGACTGTTCACATTTACATAAAAAATATTCTAATTTTCGGGGGTTAAAAGGTGATGAAAAATGTATAATTCAAATCATTTTCAAATATATTCAATCAATATTTTTTACAACTACTTTCAATACATAAGGTGATTAAATACAGTTTTGTATTATGCAACCAACTAAATAAATCCACTAAATGTTAGTATTATTTAACAAAAATTCTTTTTATTTATTATTATTTTTTTAAATTGAAATCTCATCTAAAAGTTGTCGTAAAAACAACACATTTGTGGGCTGCGCAACCTTTCCAATAGTGCAAAAGCCAATTCATTAATATGTAAAAAATAATTTACTAGCATTAACTCAGCAAAATAGAACTTGATTTGATCTCAGGTTTTGGACATGTTTGATAATGATTTGGTTGCCACATGCAGGATTGAGGTTGCTCATCGTTGTTCCGAGCGATGCTCCTCGACTTTTTGTGATTGCTCTGAGCTGTGGAAGCTTAGAGGGAACATTGTTAGGGACTCTTGTATTTTAATCATCGTGAAAACTTGGCTTAATATGAAGAGCCTCGATGCTAGCTAGCCGCAGTCTAAATCTCTTTTTTACTCTAAAAAGAGAAGCCCTCAAATTTTTTTGTATTTTTTGTATAATGACAAAAAATACCGTTCATTTAACTACAATTCTCTGTATTGTCTTTATTTGTAGATTTATAGGTCTTATTTTGTTACAGTTGTATACTCTCAGAGGGTAATGACGTCATCTCGGGGTAAGTTTGCACGTCCCTATGATCAAGTTCTCACAAAAAAAAACCTGGCACGGAAAATGCACATTTCTTTTCAAATCAAAAATCACATCAAAATTGCAATACAAGTCTGAAAAATTGCTATTAGTTTTTTTCCAAAATTGTGCAGCCCGATTCCAAAGCCAATTTGAATAAATGATCCATTTATAAACATATAAAACATGTAATATCTGTTCATTTAGATTTCTGCAATTAAATTATTTCCTAAATGCATATGAAAATATTTGGATTGGCCAACATGATTTTTCTAATGTATTATCGAGGTATCAAATATAGGACTGTATCTGCAGATACCAAAAAAAAAAAAATCAATCAATCTTTTTTTCCTCCTGGCCTGGCCCCTCTGAAATTTTTTTTTAACTCAAAGCAGCCCCGCAACTCAAAAACTTTGCCCACCCCTGCCCCAGAGTGTGCCAACATGGGGGAGCGGCTGAACTGCCCACACCTGCATCTAATCTCTGCAAACCTGAGCTGAAGATTGCGGCCGTGACACTTTGCAGTCCCCCTGTCGAACGGCCCTGAACTTTTTGAATTTTGCAAGCTATAAGCGCCCCCGGACTGTGTTGTTATTTGTGTTTATCGACTACCAGCCGTGACTTTTTCTTAATGTTTTTTTTTCTTTTGTCCATTGTTTTTCCCTCCCATTTGGAAGCGCTTTTGGTTATCCTGTTTTTCCCGATTAATTCTTATAACTGACCTTAGGGTTGCTCTTGGGTGTGCACCCCCCATAACGTAACAGTTTGTTTTGTTATGTTTGCAAATGTTTTCCTTCGCTGTGACACAACTCAAAAGGCAATTTATGCACATCTATGATTTTCCCTTTGTGTTGCCGATATTTCATCACCAAGAGATGACAAAAATACTAACACTGCAAAGATGTGGGTGACTGCAAATGGCTTTGATATACTTTATTACAGACGGAATGCTCATCAGATTCCTGCCTGCCCATTCACACACGCCCGATGGATTTCTTTATCTTCTCGCCACTCGTTAGCATACGTGACAACCTCACAAAAATATGCATCTTGGTTTTTTTAGGGTTTTATGACTTGTTTGTTGTCATTACCTTGTTGTCACTTGTGTATCTTCCCTCTGGCAAAGTCTGTTTTTTTTATTATTATACACAGACTGGTGCATATATTTAGCAAGCATGCTACAGCTTCAGGGATAGATTTTTTTCTTCCTGACATTTGCTGGCGGCATCAAATGATTTTACATCTGTCACAGATGTTCAGTGTGACATATTCCAGAATATTGTTCTTGTATATTTTCAAGGACAATGTTGGAACGTTTAACTCATCGGTTTATTTTCTTAAACTACAACTTTACCAGGTAATCGTTACTTTCTCGATCCTGTTGAGTCACAGATCAAATTGGGGGGTTTCTCCAGTAAAAGGCACTGAAAAGCTTATAATGGAAACAGCCAGCGGATAAATAAACATCCTTTTTTTACTGATTCTTTTATTAAAGAATAGCCTTGTATTACACTCGAAGACCAGCCATGTGTTGTGTTTAGTGCTTTATTCTTTTCCAAGTAAATGCCTTTCAATTTGCCACGTTGTCCTGTGAAATAAAAGGTTAAAAGTGGATCACTTCTCTAAAATACACTTGTAATTCAATTTTAATGGCACACAAAATAGATTGAGGCACACATAATCCAAGTTTAAAAGAAAGGCAGCCATTTTGGTCATGAGCTACCATTTGGGGGTAAAGGCCAGGGCTTGAAAACACAATTACATAAGAGCAATCCCATTACTAAATTTACTACAAATTAGTTGGACACATTGGATGACGCAGTACGCAAGAAAAAGTCTACTGGTATTGGGGCTGCAATTAACGATTATTTTATTAATTGATGAGTCGGTCGATAAATCGGTGAATCGTACTTTTTACAAACACATTTTTCATTTTCTCCTCGATTCAAATCTTGAAGTTTTAGAAGGATAGAACAAAAGCGAACAAGACAACAGAATATTCTATAGTATAAAAAAATGGAAAAATGTTAGTGTTTATCAAATAGCTTAACAATAAAGAATAATAAATACAAAGGTATGCTATACACCTGCCAATATGCAGGATACTTTTTTTATGAAGTGCAAAAATAGAGGCAACTTTGGAGAATCATAACATAACAATCATAACATAACATAACAAAACATAGGAGAATGTGAGTACTTCATTGGATGTTCTTATTGTACATTGAATGTTTTCATTACGCACTTAGACCTGAATTTCGGTATCTGAAAAATGCTATATAAATACATTTGGATTTAGCTCAAGATAACCTTGTGCATCAAAATATGTATTCAAAGCGCCCTCAGCCGGACCAAAGTGCTACTGAATTAACGAGCTGGGTGATGCATAAATCGCATGACCCAACGAATCGATGGTGACATTTGTTGCAAACACTTAAATAAACTATTCAAATCAATTCATTGTTGCAGCCCTACAAGGAACCGAATTTGAAGCTCAACTCTGGAAGATTATGGGGTACAGCCCAAAACCAAACGGTAAATCTTAGTCTGAAACACGAACTTGGATCAAACTCCAACAGTCGATCCTAATTTAAAACAATTTAAAACGAAAAATCTTAAGGCTTAAGATAAACAGGGCAGCGTTCATTTTGGGTTTCAAGCTGTGATGTTTGACTAATTCCCTGGGTTGAACAATCTAAAGGTTCTAATTCCCAATTCAAAACGAGCTTTGATAGGCAGAAGGAATTCAAGATAACTACATTGCAAGGCAGCTTACATGTATTGCCGACATAGTCATGGACAAAATGTCAAGTGACGTCGACCCCCCGTTTGAATTTGTATTCCTCCCCGTACGCATTGAGAAATATAAAAAGGGGCCACCTTCAGTTTAACCTTTTCTAGACATGTGTGCCAGGAGTAATAACTTATTTAAGACGCTGATGTATGCGACTTGCCATGACATAGGAACAGCGCAATTAGACATACGGCCATTAAATCGGTATAACAACCTAAGAAAAAAAAGCAGGGGGAAGGCGATTACAGGAATGTCCTTGAATGAGCTACTCGTCTTGAAGCAAGTGGAACTGTGAATATCAAAACAAAACAATTTTGTCTCCCATCAGACATAGTTAAGCGATGCATCAAGATGAGACATGCTTTTCAAAATGCTCTTTACCTTGAATCAATCTGGAAAAGACTACAATTCTATTCAATAAGCAATCAAAGAAATGTGTTACTTGGTTTCATCCTTTGCCAACGATCAAAGTGCCACAAAAAGAGGCTTAAATGCAGATGAAAAAGGATCCGCAATGGAGGATATGATTAATTGACTTCAATTTTGGAGAGACCACGACAACTTGCAAATAAAGACAAAGTAGATTTTGACAAACCTAAAGATGGCCCAAATGTATTTAAAAATTCTGGTACAATGACCCATAGTGGCAAAGAATCAATGGGTTCTGTTAAAAAAGTCATAAGCTGATTCACACGTTTGAGCTTGGTTTGAAAGAATATAAAACAGATGTGATAGCATACCATGCAAGGTATCGCCGAAATAATAACTTTTTTTTTCTCTGTATGACCTAATTAATATAAAACTAAAAGTGAAACCATTTTATGTGCAGAGACAGCAAAACGCGTATCATAAAGCTCATGAAACAAAGCCATATGTCAAAGACCAGGTAAGACTTTCATTTTCATTTTTTGTGTTCATTGAGTACATTTGATTCGAAAGCCTTGTTGTTATAAGGGTTGGTTTTATATTCACGAGGAGAGCATCCCTGTAACAAAACTGTCAACCTACGCTCAAGATACCTACTGAAGGGTCTGACACTGCCTATTAATGCTTAATTCACTGTGTATAATCACAGGTCTCAAGAGGTCAAACAGCGTGCAGGTTATATTAAAATTGTTGAATTTACTTGAATGATATGTGACCTTAGGGGCCAAAACAAAACAATTCCTAGCATGATACTTCAAAAAGCTCTGTGGCCTTGCGGGTAGGACGCCCGCCCCGAGACTGGGAGGTTGCTGGTTCGAGCCTCTGAAGGGTCATACCTAAGACTTATAACATTGGTACCGCTTGGCATTAAGGGTTGGATGACTCCCAACACATCAGTTGGGTTCAAAGGGACCCATGAGAATCTCATTGTAAGAATGTGGTACCATTAAAAACTGAAACTGAAAGGGAGTCAATTGACTTAGTGGTCAGAAAAGAGGTGTTTTCTTTTCAATCCCCCAGCCGGCGAAACCTTGCCTTGGCTGTCTCGCCGAGCACATTTAATCTAAGTTCCTGACAAAAGCGTCTTTGCAGTGCTGATGAAAGACATCTCTTTAGAATTCAATACAAAAACGAGAGAACAAATAGCAGTTGTCACATTGAAGGGTCTTGAGAACAACTCAGCCTCTAAGGCCACTTAACTGATGCGACGCAAATTAGTCCATTCAATCAAGTTGGATTTCACTTTTGGCTCAGTCCTGCAGCACACACGAGGTAGGTAAGGAACTGGATGAAAACGTCCCTCGAGATAAATCAATTGGTGGCAGTGAGTCGAAGGGATGGTTGGGAGAAGGAGCAATACTTCCACAACATTGACTTCCATAATTCACAGTCAAAATTCTATTTAAGGTAGTTTTTTTTGGGGGGGAGGGCTTCAACTAACGACTATTTTTATAGTTGATTATTCACTGACAATTAAAACAATAAGTTGAAAAATTGGATAATAATGAATTTAATTAAACAAATACTATGTGCGTTTTGTGAAGTACTTACAGGGGTCAACTGCAGTCTGTAACATAAGTACTTAACAATTATCAACCGAATAAATTAAACGTTTTTATAAACTGACGTCTGTCATTTTTAACGTTTAAAGAACTGACGTTTGTTCTTCGTACTGGTTTCATTAAATGTCAAAAACAATTGTCAAGCAGTCTGTCATAATTCTCAAGGTCACTTTTATGACATAATACAAACGTAAGCATGTACATTGAATGTCAACAAAACTGTATTGGCTAGACTATAACTTGAATCTTACCTAGGCGAGCCAGACTCCGTTTGGTTGAACTTTCTCTTTAAAGGGACAGTGTGTAACATTAAGTGCATCCTAGTTGGATAAAAAAACTTTTATTCACTTGAAAAACATTGATTTGAATACTAGGCAAATATACATGAATAATCAGACCAATATTTTTTTTCATAAAAAAATCATAGGTAGAGAAGTTTATCGATTTATTTTTTGTTGTTGGTTCTCTAGTTGCCTGGCTGCCCACTGTCTGTTTTCGGTCGGTCAGCCTTACATTTTTCTGCCAATCGGTCTCATTTAGCCCTCTTTAACAACCGGCTAGCCTGCTATGATCATTTGGGTTTGGTTTTTTTTTGGCTGGGTTTGTGTTTGTTGCCATGGCCGTATTTTTGTTGTTGATTCCCTGATAGCCTCTGTGTCGAATCCATTTGGTTTTCTGCAGGCTGAAAATAATTGGAATACACCGATGAAATATATATAGATATTATGCAAAACAAATGTACTATTTTCTCAGATTTTGCATGTTTTACAATTTAGGGTTTGCTTTAAATGCTTGTACATCACTGAGGTACTGCTGTGATACACAAGGTCTGTTTTGCAAACTTTCCATATAGTCTTACTATTTGCCATATCCAGGCTAAAATGCTCCCAAATTTTGGAATTCCATTGTCGAATATTTCTATTATCGATAATTGTTGACAAATCATTGCAGCCTTAGTTTATTTGTCATTGTGTTGAATGAAATCAAATCCAAATTCAATACTATGTGTCAGTGCTCAGATTGGTTTGGAGAGACATAGTTGTGCAAAACCCTAACCCAAGGGTCACCAACCAGGTGTCTCCTAAAACACCTGAGAAGCCCACAGACCAGTTCTGAAAATAGCTCCCGGTGATAAGCCATTGTGAATCTAGGAAATTAGATTTCTTACTGGCAAAAATAAGAATTTACATGCATATTAGAGTGTATTTGAATTAATAAACAAACATTCACAAAATTAGTTTTTAAACCAACCTCTAACCTAAACATTTAAATCGCTTAGTGCCCTTATGCAAGGCATATGTTTTAGTAGTTTGAAACTATTTTACCCAACTTCTATTAATTACAACCTGGTAACGACATCAATCAGTTATATAGTAACAACATAGTAATAAAAAAGTGAAAGTCATATCAAACTGGAAATCCTTCGCGTTAATTAGTAAAAAGTAGCTTTCAGATTCAAAAAGGGTGAAGCCTCCTATAGATTGTCTATAGCAGTCATTGGCATGTTAGCACTTTCCAGGACTTAAAAAAATAAGAGTAACATTTTGGCAACATAGTAATAACACGACAGGTTGTATTTCAGTAATGCTTATCAAATTGGTAGCATTTCAATGCTAATTAGGAACAAAAGGTAGCTTTCAACTTCAAAAGGTTGTTGACCCCTGTCCTAACCCAAGTTTGAAGATGTATCCTATTTCAGAAACATATTTGAATTGTCTGGCTTTTTCTCCAACAACAGCTTAAAACTTTAAGGTGTGGGTCCCATAACTTAAAAGCGTTTGAGTATAAGCCTAAACCTTGATTGTGATTAATTGTGACAGTGGCGGCGTGGTTGTCCAGAAGGGTGTCGCTAGCTACGCTCAGCACATTGGCCTGTCTCATTAGCATGAATGTGTATAAGTGTGGGCAGCAACACAGGATGTTGAGCAGATTGCAGGGTTTTGTGTGTGTTTTTATTTATTTAATGCCGGCGTAGGCGTTTCTTTTGTGCCGTAATGAAATTGAGGCAAGAAAATGAGTAAGACAGAGGGACGATTGTGAAGCCATGCCTGAATGGGAGCACACTGCGCAGCCAATCCACAAAGAACAAACTGCATTATGCAGCCAATTATAGGAAGTGAGCTGAACAGGCAGGGGGGCTTTGCTGTTAGAACTGCAGTCCAGCCCTTCAAAAAGGACTGGTATTTGCCCATCTGACTTGGTAAAGAAATTAAGTATCAACAGGTGCAAGATGTATTTTAAACAAGATAATGGATTTAAAGGCAAACTGACACTGGATGTTGTGAATGAAGCATCAACAAAATGAACCAAATGACAAATATTCAACTCAAGATAGCTAGTTTATTGCTCAAATAGGCAAAATGAAACTAACATGGATTGTGTATACTTCATTAATATATTACTTGTGAAAGAGTCTGAGTGTTGTACAATAGCAGTCCCTGAGGTAATTTAATATGGTTTGTGCTAAAGCATTGTGTTTTCCTTCTGGAGTCAAAGTTCAAACCCTCTACCAGAGTCAAGGTGTTTGGTCTTAGAAACAGAGTCAAAGCCAAGTGATTGAGATTTATTCCAAATCAACTAGGTTCACCAAGAGATTCTGTCTTCCTGCTAGAGTAAAAATTCAAACCCCGTTCTGGAATATACAGTGTGTGTCCAAACCTATTACTAGAATCAATGTCACGTCCATGTGCCTAATTCTAAGTTGAAGAGGTTTACCAATAGGTGTTGCTCCCTGTCTTTTTCCAAGTTTGGGTACACATGGTACTAGCGTTGAGCGTCTGCATCTCTGTGTCTGGGTTCGAGTCTAAACTTTTCACCAAAGAACCATGTATTTCTGTCCCAGAGGTACTGAGTTACTTTTCTGAACAGCATGTCACTACAAGTCAATGCAGTGTGAGAAATTTCACACCCTTTCACCTCCACAAGCACAGGATCCCACCTGTGCCACTACCTCAATAACAGCTGAAATTAACAGCTGAAATGTCATAATTCTACAGACACAAGCTCAAAAACAGGTTAAAAATGCTAAAACACAAAATGTGAAATCTGTGTATTGCATGGCATGAAGTATTTCTTAATCAATATATATTTCCAACACGTTATTTACAAACATCCATCTAATTAGATGGAAAGTTTAATTGCTGCTATTTTTTTTTGTTAACGTAGTAATTGTTTGAAGGTTTCAATAAGAGTCAGACAATTTCTGTTATTCCATCACTGACTTTTTACATAAATGTACGAGAATAATGAGCTACCAATGTTAGCATCTATTAAAACTTCTTACCAAAACAAATGTTTGCCTCGCGAGTTATAGGTTCCTAACCTCTGATTCAGATCAACGTGTACGTTTCGGAACACACTCTCGGAAAAAAATGCAACAAGGGAGCTCCAGAAATCTCTTTAGTCATTTGAATTTTGGCTTTTTGTCAAACATGAAAGTTACTGGATACAACCGTAAAGGTTTTGGCACTTTCGCATAAGAAAGTGATGTGAATGTGGTGCTTTGGCTTCAAATTTGAAGTGACATTACTCCAGTGTTTGCTCGCTTTTGCAGCGCTCACTTCAAATCTGGCAAAGCTTGTTTGAATTCTACCTTTTTAAATTAGACTTCTAGTATGAAACAATATGCGAAAAACCATTTCATAAGAACAGCCTTTTCTGCTGCCACCCCTATTAGTTTGGATGACCCTTTTCAGGTGCTTTTCCACACGGTGAGTCTGACTTGCCATTTCATTTTTATCATCCATTCATTCATGTTCTATGTATTTTTTCCATCCAGTGTGTTGGCTTCACTTTACGGAATGTTGAGTTGGAAGATAATAAGAAACTTTTCTGATTGTACATTGAATCTCATTTCATATTTTTTCACAACACTATGTATGAGTTGCATTTCAGTGTCTGATATTTGCTGTACATCTAAAATTCGATTCCATTAACCCCTTTTTGCACCCATCTCATGACGTCAATATTGTTTGTAAACATCAATACGTACCCACTTAATTTACAAGTTGCCAATTTAATATGCTTTTATATAGTTTAATTTGACATGTGTTTTACATAATAAAAGGGACATTTGTTTATTATTTTTTTATTTGCTGATCCCTAAAAGTGATCTATTCTGTGACTCTTATCCGCAAATCGAACCGTGAGTTTTCTAATCCATGTCACTCAACAGTGAACGTAAATTGTTTAATGAGCCTTCATATAAAAGATTCCCTAGCAACATACTATTCTTTATATCCTCATCTGTCAAGATCTGGCACACCATAACCCCTCTAAATGGCGCCAACCTGGGGGGAGGCTTGAGCGCCGACCTGTGCCTAATTTGTCTCCACACCTGCACTTTTTTTTTAATCTAGCTCTTTGTATTAACAGTACCCGACAGCAGAGGTTGTTGGGTCATTGCCATTGCCACGTCAGGTTGGTTTTGAAGCCACTTGTTTGATACTTTGTTCTTGGGTTTCGTTATAAAACATCTTATTCGTAGCAAACCTGCCTCTGTTCCTGCTTGCCCACACATTGGGCCCACCCCTTAAACGAGACACATATCCATACATTTAATAAAGACATTCTACTCTGCATACCGAAACAGGCGCACTGTTTGTTTTCCCTACCTCGAAACAAGGAATTTTGGCAAATGACACCAAAAGATCTGTGCATCCACTGGTGTATGTAGGACAGACGACAAGGATTATCTCTTGTATAAGAGGGACCAAGACATTGTGAATAAATCAAAAAGGGGATCACGGTACAATAAAACATTTGTGATGATGGTACCCGTTAGTGTTCACTATATTCGCTTTGTGTCATCCAATAGTTTACTTAAAAAGGAGAACTTTTACAGCATATGTGATGCGTCCATCTCCCTCAGTGACCAATCAGAAGCAGCAGCTACCTCTGCAGTTGCACAAATTTGGCACTATCATTCCTCTATGCAACACAATTGACATCCCCACTGGAGGGAATGGAAAAGGAGTGGGAAATTCGGCTTTTTAGGGAACTAGCTTTTTCAGCTCACTAAAAAAAGGCCGTCTCTTTTGGATCCCAAAAGATTATTCTTCTTCATGATATATTACCAATAATATTAAACATTACATACCAAATTGATACACTTTGAAAATGTATTATGGTACAGTGGAACCCCGGTTTTCGAACGCCTCTCAGTTCGAACAAATCGGTTCTCGACCAAAATTTTTGAGAAATTCTTGCTTCGCTTTTCGTTCAAAAAATCGGAGTTCGAACGCCGGTACGCTAGGGGCGATGCTGAGCGGCGTATGGGTGTAGATTGCTCCCACCCCTTGTGAAGAACTGTTGTCACGGCAACGCACACTCCTTCTCTGCTTTTGTTTTTGAAAAGCGGTGAAGGGAGTTTTTTAACTCCTAATTATGCCTCGGAAGAAGGTTGGTGCAAGCAGCAAAGTTGCTACAGGTGAAAAAAGAGGAGTAGTGCGTACAACTACTGCATTTAAGAATGAAATAATAGCAAAATATGAAGAAGGTGTGCGAGTTTCCCTTCTTTCAGGAATACAGCATGGCTTCTGCAGACAACCGCCAAGGTAAGAAATCCTACTCATAATTCTTTTCTTTATCCTTTAACTGCTCACCACTTGTTGTGGAGACCCGGGTGCTAGATATGTTGTAAACGACCTGATTTTTTTATTTTTACACGTTCATGTTAGCGTAATCTTTCGTAAGATTAGATTACGCTAACATGACGCGAACGTATGATTAGCCTGGGTTAGCTTCATGTTTACTTTTGTGGTAAACATTTAGGGTGTTGGAACGGATTAAAACAATTTTACATTACTTTTAATGGGAAAAAAACGACTTCGGTGATTGTACAAATCGGTTTTCGTACAAAGAAATGGAACGGATTATGGTCGAGAACCGAGGTTCCACTGTACTATATTTTGGTTTCGATATATCTTACCTGTACAGTGAACGTTTACCTAATTTACCTAAACTTTCAAATCGATTGTACTAATCAAACAACACAGAGATAACGAAACACATATTGACCAGTCACGAGCGCCTAAAGAGAAAGAGAGCATGACAGAGTTAAAAAGAGCAAACAAGAAAAATAGAGAGGAAGAAAAATGAAATGCAGAGCAAGATAAATAGAGAGAAAAGAGAGAAATAAAGAGGACAGAAACAGAGAGAGTGGGAAAAAGAGATAAAAGGAGAAAAGGAGAAATAAAGAGAATGACAGGAATAGAGAGTTAAAATGATAGCAAGAGAAAAACGATAAAAAAGAGGGAGAAATAGAGAGAGAAATAAAAAACAAAGAAAAAGTAAAAGGATAGAGGAAACGAAAGAGAGAAATAAAGAGAGAGCGATAGAGAGAGGAGTGAGATGAATAACGCAAGAGGAAGAGAGAGAGAGAGAGAGAGAAATAGAGTGAAATAAAGAGAGAAAGAGAGAGAGAGAGGAAGGCAGGTAAACAGAAAAGAGCGAGACAACCATAAAGAGAGGGGAAGAGAGAGACAGAGAAGAGAGAAAACAGAGTGAATGAGAGATAGAGAGAGAAAGGGGATAAAGAAAAAGATTATAAAGAAAGATAGGAATGAAAAGAAACAACGTTAGAAAGAAAGAGAAAGAAAGGAAGAATGAGAAAGAAAGAGAAAAATAACTACAAAGATAACGAAAGAACAAGAGAGATAGAGAAAAATAGAGGGAAATAGAGAAAGAAAGAAATAACGAGTGGGAGAGAGAAAGAGAGATCGTTTCAAAGGGAACCGGCTCCTTGTTGATGGGGAGCAGGCTCATAGAGCAGCTTCCTTTGCGACCGACATATTACTACTCACCACATGCAAGTGCCCCCAACACCATGAAGACGAAGAGCGTCCATGCGCGATCCCTTGCACCTGACATGGTCCAATTCCCAGCAGGCGGATGTTTTAATCCCAGAACGATTGCCTCCCTCTCGGGTGGGTGGATGAATACTTTCCCTTACTGGGGAGCTTCAGCAACCGCAGACCCGCCGATGAGCGTCCTCCCCCTGCGAAAATGAAGCGTTGTCGCCTCCCCTCTGGAAGTTTCGAAGCGACACCCCGAAAAGCATAAATCACTCCGAAAATGTCGTCTTCCTATCTGAAAATTGGCTTGGTGAAATAAAAATGGAATTCTAAGATATATTTATAATACGTCCGTGGTGGTGAGGGAACCCCGGCTCGATCGCACGGCCGTGTTCGACCTGTCACTCACACTTCCCGGGATTCTTCTGAAGAAGGATGCGGGGTTCGAACTGCTTTTTGGGGATGGAAGGAAACTGGCAGGTGGTTGCAGCCGACTCCAGGGGCTTTTGACTGGCCCGCTGAGGTTTCGTTGCCCGGGAGAGGAGGTAAAGAGCCTAGTCAAGTCCGGCGTTTTTTTTCTTTTCTGTGCTTATCCGCGTTTTACTTTGGGGCTGTGGAGGCGGGCGGCGCGGAGCATCATCGCAGCTACCGGAGTCCCACCAGATCTCATGGAAGGAGCAGTCTTCTGACTCTTAAACACCCGGACTGCCGGTTGTCTGTATGCCACGTTTTAACGGAGAGGAGCGGACATTCACCCGTTCCACCTTTTGGAGTGTTTTCAAAGTGAACTTGCTCACCTTACTGATAAGAAAGCTGGAACCCTGTTCATAAAGTGAGTTTGGTTGTTGTGAACCTGACTTCCGGTTAGAACTATCAAAATAAAATACAGGGACGTCGCTTATACGATGTTTTTTAATCTTACAAAAAAATTGGCATTGTGCCTTAAACAAGTCAAGTAAGTCATGTTTATTTGTATAGCCCTTAATCATAAAGAGTCTCAAAGGGCTGCACAGATCAAAGACTATTGCAAACTACAGACTATTACATACCTGTCCAGCTCCAGGGCACCATGCTCTTACAAACTGTCGCATTTTCCCTTACAAAATACAAAATAATCTTACACCATATTTAATTTCAAACGGGCTTATTTATGTAGTTTAACATGTTAAATTGTACATGTGTTTCGTTATATCATATATATTGTTAATGTACATTTTGTCGTGAGATACTGAGTTGCTCGACATGAATGAGGTTTATTATAAAAAAAAGTTAAAAAATGAAGTAGCATGGACGTTCACTGTAGAAGGAAAAATACATGCAAAAATAATTAAGTAGAATAATACATTTTCTTATTCAAATTATGAATTCATTTTCTGATTTAAATTTGTTGGTAATATACTGATTAAAAGGATTACCATAAACCTGTCCTTTTTTATTTTCTCCTTTTGTACTTTCTTTTTTCTTAACTTCTTTATACAACCTTATAATTCGTAATATAATGCATCAAATTAAGTGAGCCGTCTGAGAGCCGGCTCTCTTTAATTAGTTGAGCCGAAAAAGCCGGTTCTCTAAAAAGAGACGGACTTCCTTTTACTACACAACTACCACGGAATGATGCATGATGGGAAATCCCCAGGTGGCAGACGCATGTGCACAGTAGCATCAAACCGCTCGCTTCGTTTGCAACAAAAAAAACAATACCGAGATAGAGGCTACCGCGGCGAACTCGTTTGACTTGATTGATTTGCCGTTTTGTGATAGTTGGTGTGTACCAGATAGTACCCATCATTGACAAATTTGCGTTTTTCCGTATAGATTTCCTTGTACGTCGTACACGTCTTAAAATGCATAATAAACGTACTTTTTACAGCAAAGACTTACAGGTTTACAGGTATGCAATTATGACACCATTCTCTGATCCAAAACCTACATGAGGGCAAATACTACACAGATATTGTCAACATAAAATATAGGTTATTCATATGCTATAGAATAGAAGAGTGTTTTAAGCTTAGATTTTAAACATTTCCACGGAGGATGCAGATCGAATCTCAGGGGGAAGAGCATTCCACAGCACCGGGGCCCGAATGGAGAACGCTCTCGAACCTGCAGATCTCTTCTTGGCTCTTGGATTCACTTGTAAATGACAAAAGAAAATACAAAAGCTGCAAACCAATCAAGTTGTTAAAAACATTGTTCATTGCATTCAAAATCTGGTCACAGATTAGTATTTGCCACAAGTTATTCTAATACAAAGCTGTTGGTTGATTAAACCACCTATGGCCAAGAGTGTGCGATACAGAAATTTTGGTATCAATAAAATCCAAGTAAAAACAGCGTAGTATTGATCAATATCAATCGAATACTAATACTTTTTTTTTTCGGAAATGTCCTAATAATTGAATGATTTAATCCTTTCTCCCTTGAAATCAAATACAATTGATCTTCAAACCACTTTTCAGGTAATACATTTCCACTCAAAGTGCTGTATAAAACTTTCAGTGGAAATAAGACAACAAGATATTCTTTATCAGCACCAAACAACCGAAACACCTATTACACCGACAAACGTGATGGTTAAAATGCAATAAAAACAAAATAAATAGTAATAGATCTAGTTTATAATTACAATAAACTGAGTACAACGATTTTGGGCCCTAAAATGTTCGTTTATCTTCATTAAACACCTACAATGCAAAATTTCAGTGTGTAATATTTAGTGCCTCCTAGTGGTGAAAAAAACTTTCTTTCAGTAAAAGAAAACCTTGATCTGAATACTAGGGGAAAATACCTAAACCTGGGGCAATTTTAGGTTCAGAGCTTGGGGGTGCTGAGCGCCCTGAGTGCCGAAGGCAACTTGCATTGGATTCAATGCAGCTAAAATAAAGACTAATACCTGTTGATGGCAACAAAGTCATGGTATTGAGTAGTAAAACAGTTGTCCAACATTACCACTGTAAAACATACTCTCACCATAATACACTGGAGCCTCCACAGACTCTGCCGCTACGCCGCAAATGACTGTAGCTGAGTGTGAGAGGAGCGGTGCTAGGAATCGAATGGACTAAACCATTTCAATGCAATGGAATATTTCTGATGCTCCATTGTTCACATTTTTATTTTATTTTGGGTTTTTATTTTTTCATCCAGAGTTTCTAATCATATTTGAGCCCATCCGGTCCTTTATTAAGGAAAAGAGAGTTTTTAAAATGTTATAATTTTGGGGGGTTTCGGTTGAATTTTGGGGGTGTAAAAACAGACTTACGCTCATGACCTAAAATATCAAAACTATGTTAATTTTGAACCAAACTCATAGGTCAAGAAAACGTATTTATTTTACATAGTGAAATCCTAAAAGGACAACTTCAAATCCATCGTGTTCTGCTGGTTCGAGAGCGTTCTCCATCCGGGCACCGGTGCTGTGGAATGCTCTTCCCCCTGAGATCCGATCTGCAACCTCAGTGGAAATGTTTAAATCTAAACTTAAAACTCACTTCTACTCCATAGCATATGAATAACCTACTCTTCTCGTCGGCTGAAAAATAGTCTGTGTAATATAGTGTAATAATCTGTGAAGCCCTTTGAGACTCTTCGTGATTTAGGGCTATACAAATAAAAATGACTTGACTTGACTATTAAAAATATTTTGGGAATAAAGTCGGTGATATAAATAAAGTGTAAAAACAATTGAATCTAATTTGAAACTTATAATGTTTGTATAATCTTACGACCCACTGACAACATCTAGTTAAATTGACAGTTTTGATCCCTGGACAATGGTATGCATCTGAACCTAGTACTTGATAATTAAATGATAATTTAGATTGATCCGTCCACTCTTACTCTTTTCAGGGTTTAAACCCTCGGGGTTCTTACTAAACCCACTTTGTGAAATGGACCCCTGTAAAATTATGTGGTAAAAACGCTTTGTATTTACAGAGATCCCTCGTTTTTGGCTGTTAATGGGGACTAGAAGCTTCGGGGAAATTTGAAAATCGATGAAGTAGTGCGGCAAACAAGCAAACAAGGAAAAGAGAGAGGGAGAAAATTAAATACAGAGCAAGAGAAATAGAGGGAAAATAGAGAAATAGAGAGAGGACAAAAACAGAGAGTGGGAAAGGGAAATAAAGGAAGAAAAAGAGAAATAAAGAGAATGAGAGGGAGAGAATAAACAAGAGGAATACACAGATAAAACGATAGAAAGAGAAAAAAGATAAAAAAGAGGGATGAATATAGAGAGAAAGAAAAAACAATGCAAAGGGAAAAAGATAAAATAGGGAAAAGAGAGAGAGAAATAATGAGAGAGGGAGAGAGAAATAAAGCGAGAGGAAGAGAGAGAGAGAGAGAGAGAGAGTGAAGAGACTGAAATAAAGAGAGGAAGAGAGAGAAAGGAATGAAGAGACGTAAAGAGAAAAGAGCGAGACAACGATAAAGAGAGAGATAGAGAGAGTAAAGGGATAAAGAAAAAGATAATAAAGAAAGATAGGAATGACAAGAAACAACACTAGAAAGAAAGAGAAAGAAAGAGAAAAATAACTACAGAGATAACAAAAGAATAAGAGAGATAGAGAAAAATAGAGGAAAAAGAGAGAAAGAAAGAAATAACGAGTGGGAGGGAGAAAGAGAGATCGTTTCAAGGAAACCAGCTCCTTGTTGAGCAGCTTCCTTGGCGACCGACATATTACTACTCACCACATGCATGATATAGATATATATATATATATATATGTATATGTATATGTATATATATATATATATATATATATATATATATATATATATATATATATATATATGTATATGTATATATATATATATATATATATATATATATATATGTATATGTATATATATATATATATATATGTATATATATATATATATATATATATATCTCATCTCATCTCATTAGCCGTACCGCTTATCCTCAGTAGGGTCGCGGGGGGCTGGAGCCCATCCCAGCAATCATCGGGCAGTGGGCAGGGGACACCCTGAACTGTTTGCCAGCCAATCGCAGGGCACACAGGGACAGACAACTCATTCGCTCATTTACACCTAGGGACAATTTGGACCGGCCAATTCACCTGAAATGCATGTCTTTGGAATGTGGTAGGAAACCGGAGTGCCCGGAGGAAACCCACGCAAGCACGGGGAGAACATACAAACTCCGCACAGAAAGTCTGGAGCTGGATTTGAACCCACGACAGGTTCCCATGACATGAACTGTGCCGCACAAGCGCTAACCACTGCGCCGCCGTGCTGCCCTATATATATATATATATATATATATATGTTGTTGAAAAAGCCACACCATATATATATATATACATATATAGGGCAGCACGGCGGCGCAGTGGTTAGCGCTTGTGCGGCACAGTTCATGTCATGGGAACCTGTCGTGGGTTCAAATCCAGCTCCCGACTTTCTGTGCGGAGTTTGTATGTTCTCCCCGTGCCTGCGTGGGTTTCCTCCGGGCACTCCGGTTTCCTCCCACATTCCAAAAACATGCATTTCAGGTGAATTGGCCGGTCCAGATTGTCCCTAGGTGTGAATGAGCGAATGAGTTGTCTGTCCCCGTATGCCCTGCGATTGGCTGGCAACCAGTTCAGGGTGTCCCCTGCCCACTGCCCGAAGATGGCTGGGATGGGCTCCAGCCCCCCCGCGACCCTAATGAGGATAAGCGGTACGGCTAATGAGATGAGATATACATATATATATATATATATATATATATATATATATATATATATATATATATATATATATATATATATATATATATATATATATATATACATATGTACATATGTATATATATATATATATGTATATATATATATATAAACAGGACAAAACACAGGTGAAGGTGCTGTTGGCACCTTGTTTTATTTTTTATTTTATTTTTTTTATTTTTTCGGGGGGGGTCTTCATTAAATTCAGACTTTATGACTTAACAACTGAGAGACAGAAATAGAGAGAGAGAGCAAGAGAGAGAGAGAGAGAGAGAGAGAGAGAGAGAGAGAGAGAGAGAGAGAGAGAGAGAGAGAGAGAGAGAGCGGAGGAAAGACAGAGAAGGAGAGAGAGCAAAAGAGAGAGAGAGTAAGAGTAACAGATGCATAGTTTAGGCAGCATGATATAAGAAACGGGATACAAACTCTTCTCAGCAAGATGCAGAAGAACTCAGAGCAGGTGTCCGGTCACAGTACAGTACGGAAGATGCTATGATATGATTTGGCCAATCGGCATCTGAGATCTCAAGTCAAAAGGTGCTGGCCAATCGGCTCGAATCTTAGCTGTCTGAAACGTTCCTCTATGTTGCAGGGAGCATTGCTGTTGTTGTTTTTAATTATCATTTTATTTATTTATTCTTTCTTTTTTCTCGCAGAAGAGTGAATCATCGATAACTTAAGCGCAAAGTAGCAAGGGGAATAAACTGGTTAGATTAGTTTATAAGCCGGTTCACTCTTATTTTATAAACCGGAAGTGCCGTTTCAAGAATAGACCAGAGTAGGCACTGTGAACTTGAGAACGTTTGAAAACTCTGATTGCCCCCCCCCCCTCTCTCACCCAAAGAGGGGGGAAAATTAATCGGGAGAGTGGTGCGTGTTAGAGAGAGCCAGCCAGTCTGATTGTCCTTTATTGAATGAAGATGGTGAGACGTTATTGATGAAATGAGCATTGAAGATTTCCACTAACGGCTTTATTAATGGACGTGTTGCGCTCCTATCGTACTAATGTTATTGCTTATTTTTTCTCCTCGTTATACTTTTTGACGTGCAGTCAAACGGCTTCGAATAAAAAGGTTAACGGTGAAGATAATGGCTATCCAATTGTGATTTACAAGTGCAGAAATAAGTTAACTGCATTATAAAATGCCCCTAAAACACGCAGTTCCAACTTTAATGATAATCGGCTGCTTTGAGAGTTGATTTTCATCCAGAAAATAAATTTTTTTATTGATCCAACGCTTGCTGAAAGTAAAAGAAGATTTATTTTTATTTTGTGTTTTTTAATGACAAAAAATTATGACCTAGCTTTCTAAAACATTTGTGCTCTTGCCAAGCTGAGCGCTTTTTCAACTGCAATGCCATTTAATTAAAAGCAAATGGCAAAATGGCCACCCTCATAGATGGATAGAAACAAGTGGATTATGCGGGGCTAACGCATATTTCAAAAACACAATATTTGCCCAAAAAATATTCCCAGAATACTAATGGCCTTCCTGACATATTACTTTTGGTATTTATTTTTAAATTGTACTTTCAAATTGATGCAGAAGTCAATAACCTTATTATTCACAAGCCAAATATGGCTCTTGTCGCCAGTACGTCTGTAGCTCCTAAATTTGGTGGTGTGGAAAGTATATTTGCACATGCAGAGCCAAATAAACACTCACATATTGTTGGGTTCGGTCCAGTATATATAGGGTTTACAGTCATGGTGTCACACAAATAGAACCCGTTTTGGCTGTACATCGCTATGAATCCTCTATTTGAAAGCTCATTGAATAATGTATGTTCACTGACATTTGATGATACAAACCCACAGAAAAAACTGTGAACACCCATAAACAGAAGCAAATCATTCTGAGCAATTTGTTTGGGTAAGCGGTAGAGACGCCCGAAGCCATGCACACGCAGCGCAAGCCCTCGCTACTCTTCCTCTAAATAGGTCAATATCCATCTGAGGTACTGTATTTTGTGACATTTTTATAAAAGAACGCTGTTGGCACCTGGTTTTGAAACTATTATTTTGGACAAAAATGAGCCTGAACACTCTTCTGTAGCCTATTTGCAGGAAGAAGACACATTTTAAGTGGCATATTTAAATTGATATCAGACAAGGCTATGGCATTGTTTTTATTTCATAAATGTTATCAAATCATCAAACATCACAATGTGAAATGAAATGTACTGAAGAATTAGCTTTTTGTCTGGGTCCAGGCCTGGCGGTTTTGTTGAATTTTGTCATAAAATATATGGTGTGGCTTTTTCAACAACAACAGAAAATAAGTAAATATTTTGCTCTTATGGGTCAAAAAGGTTCCCGACCCCTGATTGAAACGGACAATGTGTATTATTTGACTACTAGATGTTGAGGTTTTATGAAGTGCAACTGACAATGAGTGCTAAAAACCACAAGGAAGAATATAAACTACAAAGACTCAAATTGCCCAAACTCTACCGTTTTTCTTTGTAATTTATTTAATCCGCTTTTTGCAAGGCATTTGGTTTTTGCACACCTACAGCAGCAAGATGGCGGATAATGATATTATTTCCCACTAGGTGTGGCTCATGTTTTCAATATTTTTTGTGTAATGAATTATGATTGCTTTCACAACTAGGAGGCCTTAATTCACAGGTCTGAAACACACCCAGGGGCCAATTGCTGTCATGGTTCAGTGCCTGCAATCCTTTTCTTTTTCCAGGGGATGGCAGTATTTCCCTATTTTCCAGTCTCCCTCTCACTCTTCTGTCCAGGTACTCTCAATCAGCCAATTATCCAACCCCTACAATAAATACTCCAGCCTCCCATTCTACCTCGCTGATTCATTTTGGATTTCTGCTCAGGACTTTCACTTACCAAGACGACAAGCTTCTCTTCCACAAGACTTCCTTCATCAGTTTCAGCCATTTTCTTAAAGGTTCTCCCAAATCTTCCTTTCAAGACCTTCGCTACTCTAAGACCACCTTCCCAAGTTTTTTTTCCAAGTTTTTCATCCTTGGCAGTCCCATCTCCTTCCCAAGACCTTCCTCACCAGCCATCTTCCTAAAGGTGCTCCAAAATCTCGTTTTAAGACATTTACCACCCCAATACCCCCTCTCAAGTTTCCACTCCTCAGCAGTCCCAGTTCCACTCTCCCTTATCATTAGTAAATTCATTTTGTTTATTGAATAAAAGCCCCCTTTGAAGTTTGATAACATCCCTGTTTTACGTCTTCTTGTGTCCTGCATTTGGGTCTGTCCGAAATCCCGTGACAACTGCGGCTCTCAGGATGAGACTTGAGGCCCCTGCCTTAATATGAAAGTTAAGGGACAGTGTATTATTTGACCGCTAGATATTGCTGTAATCTGTCATGCAACCAAAGCAAGTGCTAAAAACCACAAGGAAGAAAACAAACTATGGGCACTCAAACTTTCTTAGTTGTTTAAGGACTGTTCTTCCAAAATTCTATCAACATGTGAACTGTGCAACAAGGGGTGAAAAAACTTTGGACCGCGTTTACAGCAACCTCAAAAAACGCATACAAAGCTTCCCCCCTCCCCCACCTAGTAAATTCGGATCACCTTTGCCTATCCCTTACCCCCTCATACACCCCCATCCGAAGGAAAACAAAACCTGTAACGAGGACAATACAAACGTGGCCTGAGGAAGCCCTCTCCAAGCTGCAGGACTGTTTTGATCAAACTTGCTTGGAGGTATTTGAACACCATGACCTCCAGAAATTCACTGACACTGTTTTATCCTACATCCGTTACTGCACGGATGAAGTCACAGTATATAAAAAAATCAAAAACTACCCAAATCAAAAACCCTGGATGTCCAGCGAGGTGCGCACCCTCCTCAAACACCGCAACACCGCCTTCAGGTCTGGAGACAAGGCTCTTTACGGGGTGGCCAGGGCTGACCTGAAGAGAGGCATCAAGGAAGCAAAAGCAGCCTACACAAGGAGGATCGAGCACCTCTTCGCTGGAAATGACCCGAGGAGGATGTGGCAGGGCCTCCAACACATCACCAACTTCAGAGGCCACAACCTGGCAACTGTTGAGGCTGAGGCTTCACTAGCTGAGGACCTTAATCAGTTCTTCGCTCGCTTTGAAGCTGGTAGGCCACAAACAGCCACATCACACCCACCAACAACCAGCAGCAACTCCCTCACATTTCAGGAGCACGAAGTTAGGCGTGCGCTGAATACCATAAACCCCAGGAAGGCAACTGGCCCGGATGGAGTACCAGGGAGGGTACTCAGGGACTGTTCCAATCCGCTGGCTGGAGTCTTCACCACCATCTTCAACCGGTCCCTGTCACAGGCGACCGTCCCACCTTGCCTCAAAACCTCCACCATCATTCCCATCCCCAAAAAGTCAGCAGTGGAAAGCCTCAACGACTACAGGCCTGTAGCTCTTACGCCTGTGGTCATGAAGTGCTTCGAGAGGTTAGTGTCCCGGCACATCAAAAACTCCCTGCCACTCACACTGGACCCCCACCAGTTTGCCTACAGGGCAAACCGCTCCACTGACGACGCCATAAACACAGCACTTCACACCGTGCTGAAACACCTGGATCACCGGGGGAGCTACGTCAGAATGCTCTTCCTGGACTTCAGCTCAGCCTTCAACACCATTATCCCGGAGATCCTGGTGGAGAAACTTGCACACCTAGGACTCTCTCCCTCTATCTGCCACTGGATAATGGACTTCCTCTCCAACCGCCCACAGTCGGTGAAACTCGGTACCCACGTCTCTCCCACCCTAACACTGAACACTGGCTCCCCCCAAGGTTGTGCACTGAGCCCCCTGCTTTTCACCCTCTACAGCTCCGACTGCTCACCGACCCACCCCACAAACACTATCATTAAGTTCGCTGACGATACCACCTTGATCGGCCTCATCTCTGAAGGGGACGAGGCGGCATACAGGGATGGGGTTTGAGTCACTTTCAACGTGGTGTTCGGAAAACCACCTCATATTGAACAGCACAAACACAAAAGAACTGATTCTGGATTTCAGAAGGAATGGCAGGAATCCAGCACCACTCATCATAAAAGGAGACTGTGTAGAGAGAGTCCACTCGTTCAAATTCCTGGGCGTGCACATTTCCGACGACCTCTCCTGGTCTGCAAACACCAGAGCGGTGGTAGGGAAGGCCCAGCAGCGACTGCACTTCCTGAGATTGCTCAGGAAAAATAACCTAAAACAGCAGCTGCAGGTGTCCTTCTACAAAGCCACAGTGGAGAGCATCCTAACATACTGCATCACGGTGTGGTATGCTGGGTGCACAGCAGCAGACAGGAAAAAGCTCCAGAGTATCATCAAAACAGCCCAGAGAATCGTCGGCTGCTCTCTGCCCAGTCTGGAGGACATTGCCTGCTCTCGCTACCTCAGCAGAGCAGAAAACATCATCAAGGACTTTTCTCACCCCGGCCACCATCTCTTCGACCTGCTGCCTTCCGGCAAGCGCTACAGGTCACACAAAGCAAAAACGAACAGACTCAGAGACAGTTTCTTCCCCACAGCCATTACCACCCTAAACAGACACCCCACAAAAAACTGAAAACTGTTGCAAAAAAACTACCTCACACGTATGTAAAATGGTACTCACGTACATGCTGTCTGCACTATGTTTGTTCACTGCTCAAACAGACATCGCACAAAAAAAAAAAAAAACCTGAAAACTCGTGCCAACACTACCTCATACGAATATAATGTTACTCATGTCTTGTTCTTGCACATGTCGACTGCACTACGTTTAATGCTCAAATTGCACAATGTCTGACCATTTCCTGTTTCATGCTGACTATTTTTGCACTATGATGACTTTGCACCAAATGCAATATTGCACAACCGTTACGATACCAACGTTATCACGACAACCCTGTATGTAACATCCCACATGCCGACATTTCTTGTGTAAATACCATTTAAATTATAACTATAGCCTTATCCCCCTTGTCTTATAACATTATCTTCTCTGTTCCTTTATCTTCTTGCTCATACCTCACTATGAATGTGTAAAACTGGAGTGTCATGCCCAATTCCGTTGTCACAATATGTTAGCCCATTTGTAGCAATGACAATAAAGGTATATTCTATTCTATTCTATTCTATTCTATTCTATTCTAAATCTATTGCTATAATCATTACAATGAATGTCATTAAAGAAACCGTGTGTATTGTCTGACCACTAGATGTTGCTGTATTACGGAAAACAAGTGATGAAATGCACAAGGAAGAACTATGGTGGCTAAAGTGACCAAAAACTCATTTTCTTTCTATTTTTGCTAACCTTTTGCCAGGTTTATGGTTTTTCGGGTGCCGACAATGATGTCATCTTCTGCTAGGCGAGGCTTATGTTGTGAAATAAATTTGACCTAGTATTTTAAAGATGCATATTTTAATGATGGATCATTTATTTATCCTAATTATTTTAATCAACATTCTTTTTTTTTTTTTTACTGAATGACATTTTTTACCTTTAGGAGGCACTGAATAATACTGTCATGATTACCCAAGTGGAGCCACCTGGGGCAATCATCTGGCGCGCTGGAATGTGCCTTCTGATTGGGTTATGTTCCCTATTTAAGCATTCTACACCGAGACACGGGGGTCGGAGGATTAATCCTGTAATTCTGTACATCTGTACCCCGTATGACGCTCCCGATAACCTGTGCCTTGTTTACCTGATTCTCTCTGCCTGCCTCCGATCCGACCTGCTTCCGTCCCAAGCTACGATCATCTCTTCAGTCCCGGTAAACTCAACCTGCTTCCGTCCCACGCTACGATTGGCTACGTCGTCCGAAGTTTCCCGCTAACCCTTGTGCTTCCCCAAATAAAAGTATTGTACGAACGCTCTGGGGTCTCCTGCTCTGTTCTGGTAATCCTCGTGACAGAATCCTCCGACCAGAATGGACCCCGCGTTCGTACATTTGCCCCCTGACCACTATCAAAGCCTGAATCAGCAGCGCAATTCCCCTTCAGATTGCGCAGTTCGGCAAGTCCTTTCCGACATGGCGAAATTGGCTGAGGCACCTCCGGGCGTATGACTGCGCAATGACTCCCATGCCTGCCTGTTCGACTCCCATGCCTGCCTGTTCGACTCCCATGCCTGCCTGTTCGACTCCCAAGCCTGCCTGTTCGACTCCCAAGCCTGCCTGCTCGACTCCCATGCCTGCCTGCTCGACTCCCATGCCTGCCTGCTCGACTCCCATGCCTGCCTGCTCGACTCCCATGCCTGCCTGTTCGACTCCCATGCCTGCCTGTTCGACTCCCATGCCTGCCTGTTCGACTCCCATGCCTGCCTGTTCGACTCCCATGCCTGCCTGTTCGACTCCCATGCCTGCCTGTTCGACTCCCAAGCCTGCCTGTTCGACTCCCAAGCCTGCCTGTTCGACTCCCAAGCCTGCCTGTTCGACTCCCATGCCTGCCTGTTCGACTCCCATGCCTGCCTGTTCGACTCCCATGCCTGCCTGCTCGACTCCCATGCCTGCCTGCTCGACTCCCATGCCTGCCTTGAGTCTGCCTGTACTGATTTTGTCCCGTCTTTCCTCTCCTGTCTTGTCTGTTCCCTTTCCGCTCCCCGGAGTCCGACTCTTCTGAATCTGACCCCCCCTGAGTCTGGACTCTTCTGATTCTGCCTGTCCTGTCTGATTCTGCCTGTGTTTCCCTGTGACGTGTCTTGGGTTAAATTTATTATTTTTTTTTTTTTCTGAGGGACTTCTGGAGCCGTCCCTTGAGGGGGGGGTTCTGTCATGATTACCCAAGTGGAGCCACCTGGGGCAATCATCTGGCGCGCTGGAATGTGCCTTCTGATTGGGTTATGTTCCCTATTTAAGCATTCTACACCGAGACATGGGGGTCGGAGGATTAATCCTGTAATTCTGTACATCTGTACCCCGTATGACGCTCCCGATTACCTGTGCCTTGTTTACCTGATTCTATCTGCCTGCCTCCGATCCGACCTGCTTCCGTCCCAAGCTACGATCATCTCTTCAGTCCCGGTAAACTCAACCTGCTTCCGTCCCACGCTACGATTGGCTACGTCGTCCGAAGTTTCCCGCTAACCCTTGTGCTTCCCCAAATAAAAGTATTGTACGAACGCTCTGGGGTCTCCTGCTCTGTTCTGGTAATCCTCGTGACAAATACACACTGTCCCTTAGGGATCAGCCCTAGCAGAATATGAATTAAGTGATTGATTTGTTTTCGTATTTATTCTTAAAGTTTTTATTTTTAGATCATATTTGTGTAGGGAATTGTAACAGGTAACAGTATAATGTTTTAAACAGAACATTTCTGCGGAAAACCTGCTTGATTTGTTTTCCTTTTTCTCACCCAGATCCTAGCTCCGGCGGCCTCCGAGTCAATTATGATGGAGACCCCTGCCCTACTAAATGATGCACAATGTCCCTTTATAACAAATAAATGTATGACATTGACACCTGGCTGAAAATGAGTGTGTTATGCAGGCTAACACATATTCCACAAACTCAATACAATGTATTTGTCAAATTGACATTTGTAGAATAATAGCAACACTTGCGACCTTACTCCAGACAACATTTTTATTCTTTTTTTGCTTTAAGTCTTTTTAAATCTTTATTTTTGTATTGAGTCTTATCAAAAACTGTGTCACGTCCACAAATTTACGTCTTGCAGGACAAGGACAATGCGTCAAGAGCTGTGTCCCCTGTAACTCACTCGGCCTAGTGACAAGTGTTGCATCATCGCCCCGCTGCAGACAAACACACCCCATTGTTATTGCTATAATTATGAATATTACTTACGCGACAAAAAAGAAATAAGACTGTGGTAATTGGCTAAATGGGAGATGTTGCTGCAACGCTGCTAACCATTCTGCTCGTGTATGACATTTTTCATTTATCATGGATTTCTAAATACATATCATATACTGTATTGTTATTGCGATCATCACATTATTCATTTATTGTTAATAGATGAACCTTGAAGTATAATTGTTGTATTCACTTGACGTTTCATTGTATCCATTTATTAACTAATTGTATTTTCTAACATTGTTTTAAGTGGTGTTCTGATTTAATGTTCACAGGGAGGCCTTGAGCCTGCCCTATTCTTATCATACCATCTTCAAAATCCAGTTAGATCAAGTTTTAAAAGTCTGTTGTGAAGCTTCGACTTTCTGAAATGTCTGGAAAATCCCATTTCACTTAAGTTTCGTTCTTGTCAAACCAAGGCCCTTTTCTATAAAACCAATGGTCAGCCATTTTTTCGATGCTTGTTTGGGACTTTGGAACCCAATATTGTGTTTGTTTATTTTTGTTTCATTGCATTAAATGTCCTCATCAGAATACTCTCTTTAGCTTTTATTTTTATTTAGCTTTTATTTCTTTGTCCAACAATCTCACAGACCCCCGGTTGTTAAATTAAGCATGTGGGGACACACAGAGTGCCTACGGTACTCAATGAGACACTGAAACCAAAGAACAAACCTTTTTACAGGCTCAAATATTTGTTTAATAGACAAAAGTATTGTATAAAGTTTTTTTTAATCTATTTATTTATTTTACAAAAAAATGCTGAGCTGAGAATAATATGTTTGAATTGATGCAATCAGGATGCAGGGCTAACCACTCTACTGAGACAGCCCTAGTTAAGGTAAACAATGATCTTCTTATGGCAATGGACTCCGGCGCTTCATCACTGTTGCTGCTGCTGGACCTTAGTGCTGCCTTTGACACTGTGGACCATAATATCTTACTGGATCGGATGGAAAAATAGATTGGTCTCTCAGGAACCGTCCTCTCATGGTTCAGATCCCACCTCTCAGATAGGACGCATTATGTTAAATATAGTGAATTTATATCCGAGCCCTTCAGTTTTACCTGTGGCAGGGTTCAGTACTTGGCCCCCTTCTTTTCAGCATTTACATGCTTCCATTAGGTGATATTATTCGCGAATATAATATCAGTTTCCATTGCTACACAGATGACACTCAACTGTATCTTTCAATGGAGGAATCTGCCCCACTTACCTGTGGAAATTTGGAGGCCTGCCTCACTGAGATAAAAAGATGGATGCCACTTAACTTCTTGCGCCTCAACCCTGAAAAGACCGAAATGTAACTTATTGGTCCATTTAAATGCCGTGACTCTTTCTCAAAAACTGCTCTGAACATTGACAAATGTAATATCGCTCCGTCCAAAATCTAGGTGTCATATTTGACCCCAATCTGTCCTTCCAAAAACACTTTAAGAATGTTATTAGAACAGTTTTTTTTTTCATTTTCGCAACATTGCAAAATTTTGCCCTATGTTGTTCCGGAGATTTTAATTCATGCGTTTGTTACCTCCTGTCTTGTTTATTGTAATGTATTACTCTCCCGTCTCCCGACGTCCAGCATCAAAAGCCTGCAGCTGGTACAAAATGCTGCAGCGAGGCTTTTAACTAAGACAAGAAAGTTTGACCACATTACCTCCTTGATCTGCTACCTTATCGTGGTGGAGGAGTTTGTGTGTCCCAATGATCCTAGGAGCTATGTTGTCGGGGGCTTTAAGCCCCTGGTAGGGTCACCCATGGCAAACAGGTCCTAGGTGAGTGGCCAGACAAAACGCAGATCAGAAGACCCCTAATGATGAGACAAAACTTTGGTCCTCGATTTCCCTCGCCCGGACGCGGGTTACCGGGGCCCCCTTCTGGAGCCAGGCCTGGAGGTGGGGTCCGCTGGCGAGCGCCTGGTGGCCGGACCCTTACCCACGGGGGCCGGCCGGACACAGCCCGAAGGGACGACGTGGGACCCTCTTCCCATGGGCTCACCACCTGTAGGAGGGGCCAAAGGGGTCGGGTGCGCAGAGAGCTGGGTAGCAGCCAAGGGAGGGGTCCTTGGCGCGACAATCCCCGGCTACAGAAACTGGCTTTTGGGACATGGAACGTTACCTCTCTGGCAGGGAAGGAGCCCGAGTTGGTGCGTGAGGTTGAGAAATTCCGACTAGATATAGTCGGACTCACCTCTACGCACGGCTTGGGCTCTGGTACCAGTCCTCTCGAGAGGGGTTGGACTCTCTTCCACTCTGGAGTTGCCCGTGGTGAGAGGCGCAGAGCCGGTGCGGGCATATTATTTGCTCCACGGCTCGGCGCCTGTACGTTGGGGTTCACCCCGGTAGACAAGAGGGTAGCCTCCCTCCGCCTTCGGGTGGGGGGACGGGTCCTGACTGTTGTTTGTGCTTATGCACCAAATAGCAGTTCGGAGTACCCACCCTTCTTGGGGTCCTTAGAGGGTGTGCTTGAGAGCGCGCCCCCTGGGGACTCCCTCGTACTGCTGGGAGACTTCAACGCTCACGTGGGCAATGACAGTGAGACCTGGAGGGGCGTGATTGGGAAGAACGGCCCCCCTGACCTGAACCCGAGTGGTGTTTCGTTATTGGACTTCTGTGCTTGTCACGGTCTATCCATAATGAACACCATGTTCAGACATAAGGGTGTCCATATGTGCACTTGGCACCAGGACACCCTAGGCCGTAGTTCCATGATCGACTTTGTCATCGTTTCGTCGGACCTGCGGCCGCATGTTCTGGACACTCGGGTGAAGAGAGGGGCGGAGCTGTCAACTGATCACCACCTGGTGGTGAGTTGGCTTCGATGGTGGGGGAAGATGCCGGCCCGACCCGGCAGACCCAAGCGTGTTGTGAGGGTCTGTTGGGAATGGCTGGCAGAATCTCCTGTCAGAAGAAGTTTCAATTCACACCTCCGGCAGAACTTCGCCCATGTCCCGAGGGAGGCGGGGGACATTGAGTCCGAGTGGACCATGTTCCGCGCCTCCATTGTCGAGGCGGCTGATCGGAGCTGTGGCCGCAAGGTAGTCGGTGCCTGCCGCGGCGGCAACCCTCAGACCCGTTGGTGGTCACCGGCGGTGAGGGATGCCGTTAAGCTGAAGAAGGAGTCTTATCGGGCCTTCCTGGCCTGTGGGACTCTGGAAGCAGCTGGCAGGTATCGGCTGGCCAAGCGGTATGCGGCTTTGGCGGTTGCCGAGGCAAAAACTCGGGCATGGGAGGAGTTTGGCGAGGCCATGGAAGCCGACTTCCGAACGGCTTCGAGGAAATTCTGGTCCACCATCCGACGTCTTAGGGGGGGGAAGCGGTGTGCCATCGACACTGTGTATAGTGCCGATGGGGCGCTGCTGACCTCGACCCGGGACGTTGTGAATCGGTGGGCGGAGTACTTCGAAGACCTCCCCAATGCCACCGGCACGTCTTCCTCTGGGCAAGCAGAGCCTGAGGACTCTGGGTTGGGCTCTCGTATCACTGGGGTTGAAGTCACCGAGGTTGTCAAAAAACTCCTCGGTGGCAGGGCCCCGGGGGTCGATGAGATCCGCCCGGACTTCATTAAGGCTCTGGATGATGTGGGCGTGTCATGGTTGACGCGCCTCTGCAACATCGCGTGGACATCGGGGACAGTGCCTCTGGACTGGCAGACTGGGGTGGTGGTTCCCATCTTTAAGAAGGGGGACCGGAGAGTGTGTTCCAACTACAGGGGAATCAAGTCAAGTCAAGTCAAGTCATTTTTATTTGTATAGCCCTAAATCACGAAGAGTCTCAAAGGGCTTCACAGATTGTTACACTATATTACACAAACTATTTTCAACCGACAAGAGGAGTAGGTTATTCGTATGCAATGGAGTAGAAGTGAGTTTTAAGTTTAGATTTAAACATTTCCACTGAGGTTGCAGATCGAATCTCAGGGGGAAGAGCATTCCACAGCACCGGTGCCCGGATGGAGAACGCTCTCGAACCAGCAGAAGACTTCTTTGCTCTCGGGATCATCAGAAGACCAGCACTCTCAGATCGTAGGCTTCGGACCGGGACATAGTGGCAGATCAGATCTGAAAGATAAGAGGGAGCAAGTCCATGTATGATTTTGTACAATACTAAGAGAACTTTGAAGTCACATCTTTGGCTAACTGGGAGCCAATGCAGGTTAGCCATAATCGGTGTTATGTGATCGTACTTTTTTGTCCTAGTTAAAAGCCTCGCTGCGGCATTTTGTACTAGCTGAAGAGACTTGATTCTGGACTTCGGGAGACCGGAGAGTAGTGCATTGCAGTAATCGAGACGGGAGGTAACAAATGCATGAATTATTGTTTCCGCATCAGACTGAGACAGTATTGAACGGATTTTAGCAATGTTGCGAAGATGGAAGAAGGCAGTTCTAGTAATTTGCTTTACATGCATCTCAAAGGATAGATCAGGGTCAAATATGACACCTAAATTTTTAACTGAGTCACTCTGTGTGATGTGACATTTGTCAATGTTCACAGCAGTTTTTGAGAATATATCACGGCATTTAGATGGACCAATGACTAACATTTCGGTCTTTTCAGAGTTAAGACGCAAGAAATTGAGTGACATCCACTCTTTTATCTCAGTGAGACAGGCCTCCAAATTTCCACAGTTTAGTGTGGAAGTATCCTCCAACGGAAGATATAGTTGAGTGTCGTCTGCGTAGCAGTGGAAGCTGATATTGTACTTGCGAATAATATCACCTAATGGAAGCATGTAAATGTTGAAAAGTAGGGGGCCGAGCACTGAACCCTGCGGAACACCGCAGGTAACATTAAAGGGCTCAGATGTCGTTTCACCATATTTAACACAGTGCGTCCTATCTGAGAGGTAAGATTTGAACCACGAGAGGACGGCTCCTGAGAGACCAATCCATTTTTCCAACCGTTCTAGTAGGATATTGTGGCGCACTGTGTCAAAAGCAGCACTAAGATCCAGTAGCAGCAAAAGTGATGAAGCGCCAGAATCCATTGACATTAGGAGATCATTTGTTACCTTGATCAGAGCTGTCTCAGTAGAGTGGTTAGCCCTGAATCCAGATTGCATGGATTCAAAAAGGTTATTCTCCGATATGAAAGCATTCAGCTGCTGTGCCACTACTCTTTCGAGTACTTTAGAGAGGAAAGGTAGGTTTGACACAGGTCTGTAATTACTTAATATTTCTGGATCAAGGTTGGGTCGTTTCAGTGTGGGTTTAATAACGGCGGACTTAAAAGCTGCTGGAACTACACCTGAGGAGAGTGATGTATTTATAATATTTAGGACTGAAGGCCCAAGGACGCTAAAAAGACTTTTAATAAGTGAACCTGGGAGAGGGTCGAACTGGCAGCCTCCCTGGTAAGGTCTATTCAGGGGTACTGGAGAGGAGGGTCCGCCAGGAAGTCGAATCTCGGATTCAGGAGGAACAGTGTGGTTTTCGTCCTGGCCGTGGAACACTGGACCAGCTCTATACACTCTTCAGGGTCTTTGAGGGTGCATGGGAGTTTGCCTGTCCGGTCTACATGTGTTTTGTGGACTTGGAGAAGGCATTCGACCGTGTTCCTCGGGAGGCCCTGTGGGGGGTGCTTCGGGAGTATGGGGTGCCGCACAGTCTTATCCGGGCTGTGCGGTCCCTGTATGCCCGGTGCCAGAGTCTGGTCCGCATTGCCGGCACGAAGTCGGATTCGTTCCCGGTGAGGGTTGGGCTCCGCCAGGGCTGCCCTTTGTCACCGATTCTGTTCATAACTTTTATGGACAGAATTTCTAGGCGCAGCCTTGGCGGGGATGGAGTCCGGTTTGGGGGCCTCAGCATTGCGTCACTGCTTTTTGCAGATGACGTGGTGCTGTTGGCTTCCTCAGGCCATGATCTTCAGCTCTCGCTGGAGCGATTCGCAGCCGAGTGTGAAGCGGCCGGGATGGGGATCAGCACCTCCAAGTCCGAGGCCATGGTTCTCAGTCGGAAAAGGGTGGTATGCTCCCTCCGGGTCGGGGAGGAGGTCTTGCCCCAAGTGGAGGAGTTCAAGTATCTTGGGGTCTTGTTCACGAGTGAGGGTAGGATGGAACGGGAGATCGACAGACGGGTCGGTGCAGCGTCTGCCGTCATTCGGACCCTGTACCGGTCTGTCGTGGTGAAGAGGGAGCTGAGCCGAAAGGCAAAGCTCTCGATCTACCAGTCGATCTACGTTCCTACCCTCACCTATGGTCATGAACTTTGGGTCATGACCGAAAGAACTCGATCCCGGATACAAGTGGCTGAAATGAGTTTCCTCCCAGGGTGGCTGGGTTCTCCCTTAGAGATAGGGTGAGAAGCTCAGTCATCCGGGAGGAACTCGGTGTAGAGCCACTGCTCCTCCGCGTTGAGAGGAGCCAGTTGAGATGGCTCGGGCATCTAATAATGATGCCTCCTGGACGCCTCCCTCGGGAGGTGTTCCGGGCATGTCCCACCGGCAGGAGGCCCCGGGGGCGGCCCAGGACACGTTGGGGAGACTATGTCTCTCGGCTGGCTTGGGAACGCCTCGGTGTCCCGTCGGATGAGCTGGAGGAGGTGGCTGGGGATAGGGACGTCTGGGCTTCCCTTTTAACGCTGCTGCCCCCGCGACCCGACCTCGGATAAGCGGAAGACAATGGATGGATGGATGGATGGACCCTGATTTTAGCTAACCTGCATTGGCTCCCTTTTAGCTTAAGATGTGATTTTAAGGTTCTGTTGGTATTTTACCAAATCATGCATGGACTTGCTCCCTCATATAGTTCAGATTTAAGGTTCCCCTATGTTCCTTTTTGGAGCCTTCGGTCTGTGTGCTGGTCTACTAGTGATCCCAAGGGCCAAGAAGAGATCCGCAGGTTTGAGCATGTTCTCCATTCATGCACCAGTGCTGTGGAATGCTCTGCCCACTGAGATTCGATCTGCAACCTCAGAGTAACCATTTTAATCTAGGCTTGAAGCACACTCATATTCCAAAACTTATGGATGACGTACATTTCGTGTTTACAATATCTGTGTATTGTTTGTTAATGCTACATCTATTGCAACCTGGTCAACTTTTTTATTTTATTTTTAATCTTACATTATACTTTGATTATTTTACATTTTATTTCTAATTTTATTGTTTGTTAATGCAACATCCATGGCAGCTTGGTCAACCTGGAAGGGGTATTACCTCATGTGCGATCCCTTCTCAAGGTCACTTCATATTTCCTCATGCTAAGGTTTTTGAGTTTTTCCTTGCCCCCATGTATGTTTTAGATCAGATGGTGTAAAAGTAGTATGTAGTTTGCAATAGTATGATCTGTGCAACCCTGTGAAACTCCTTGTGATCAGGGCTATACAAATAAACATGACTTGACTTGACTTGACTTGACTTGACCTGACAAGAGGTAGGTGGGTTAGACGTTTTGTTGAATGGTGTAAAATTGCAGGAGGTAGCTGGTTTTAAGTATTTGGGTTGGTATGAGACAGCAGGCGATTGTTTGAAGGAGGATGCCAAGAAGAGGTTGGGTGAATGGTGCAAGGCATTGAGTGTGCCAAACGGATTGTTCAAATGTAGAGTTTTGCGAATGGATGCAAAGCGAGAATTGTATGCAGGTGTGCTGGTACCAACAAAGATGCACGGGGTTTGAGAGTAAATGAGCGTAGTAGGATAAATGTCTTTAAAATTAGATGTTTGCATAGAATGTGTGGAGGGACACAACTGGATAGGTTAAGGAAAGAGGAAATAAGGAAAACAACTGGTGTGGTGAGATCGTTGCTGGATTAAAGGATTAATGAAAGTGTTCTGAGATGGTTTGGACATATGATAGACAGATAGATAGATAGATAGATAGATAGATAGATAGATAGATAGATAGAGAGAGAGAGAGAGAGAGAGAGAGAGAGAGAGAGAGAGAGAGAGAGGAGAGGGAGAGGGTGAGAGAGAGGGGGAGGGAGGGAGAGAGAGAGAGGGGGGAGGGAGGGAAGTAATTAGGTAGGAAGGTAGGTTGGTAGATGAGAGCCCACTTCTGGAAGCAGCGCAAGCAGGGGAGAAACAATGTAAGGGAGCTGACAGAGAATTGTAAATTACCGTATTTATCATCCGTAGCTTTATTTAGGTACAGCACAAAAAACAGCATCAATCATTAATTAACAAGTACTGATGAATATAATACAATTTACATTACATAATTCAGGTATGTTTTAGGCCAGCAAATAAGGCCTTGCTGGCCCTCACAGCCAAGCACAGATGAAAATATTTTTTTCAGATACATCTAATTGAAATAAGTCGGATTAAATAAAATTACCGGCTGTCGATACGTCAAAAATGATTTAATCTTTGTATGTTTTGTTTTTTCCTTCATCTCTGCCTGATTTCAGAGTCATGGTGCGCTTCCCACAAGTCACACAATTAACGCTCCGTTTAGTCATTTCGACTTTTAATTGTTTGCCACGTTCTCTGCATGCCTCATCAAAAATGAGTATTAAAAAAGGGAAACATAATCCAGACAGCTGTCGTACATCTTTGTTTTTCATTCGAGCGTGGGCGAACTAACAGGCATTATAACACGTGAATGGGGTTGTGTGTAAAATTTAATGCTACTAAATGCCCTACCTCTATGACTTGCTTGGTAACCTCCAATAGATAGAAACAAAAAAAATGTATTTCATAAATGCTCGTGTTTCACCTATGCTATTGGGCAGAGGGAAGAAAAGGCTACTGGACTAGTTTTAGGTTTGATATGTGGCAAAATTAATAGAGGAAACACCAAGGTGAAAATGAATTTGAACAAAAGCCGGCAATTTAATTTGGCTTAAGGTGTGAGATGAGAAATCACCAATTCAGTTAATTTTTGTTTACTAACCCTGTTTTATTTTATTTCAGTTTGATGACCGGTCATCTACTGTAGTTTTGGTTGATAAATCTATTATCTGGGGTAAAATGTATTTTTATGCGCACCAATAGGATTTTGGAATGAACCTAAATCTGTTTTTGTGTCAGAATTATAATACAATAATACACCTCAAGTATAAATGACAATTCAAATAAATGAATAGAAAGTTAATCAAATAAGCAAAGAAAAACAAAAAGGTTTATCAAATAAGCAGAAATAAAACAGAATTCAGATTGTTTTCTAATTCAGGGAATCCCAAATCCATGGGTACTGCTGGTTTCTGAAAGTTCATGAGTGCACAGTCAAAATCCAATGAATAATCCAATTCCTAACACGATTTTGATGTGAAGCTATATGTTGATTCAGGTCTTTCTTGGATTCTTGGTCGGGGATAGCTCGCCACTCCGATCACTGAGATTTCCAATTGTCCAGGGAATTGAGTTTTTTCGGGAGGGAAAAAACCTGGCCAACATAAGACATAAATTCCGTCTGTTTTTAAAGAATAAACTTTGACAACGTCGAGCAGTCTGCGGCTATTCTCAAAAAACAAGGAAGAGGCGACTACTCGTTACCCGAGTTAGTTACAATAACTTTCAGATTCAGATTCAGATTCAGATCTACTTTATTGTCATTCTAGTACACGTGTATACAGAACGAAATGTCGATGCATCTGACCCCCACAGTTTCCTTGAATGTACAGATATAAATAATGTTGTATTGTATTTTGGCTACGTATAGTATTTTACCATAGTGCCGATAGTGCAAGAAGAGTAGCTAACCAGATGTGCAAAATGGGCAGTCAGGTTAACAAGTCAGGTACACAGTAACATTAACACTGTAACAATAACGCTGTAATTACAATAGTGCAGAGAGCAATGTGCAAGGAGTGGCAAGCTATAAAAAAAAACTGCCAGTAGTGCAAAAAGTCAGATTAGCAGCCGTTTAGATTTAAGTTAACTATATGTTAGATTGACCATTTAACAGTCTAATGGCCAGGGGGACTAGACTATTGCGGAGCCTGGTGGTCCTGCACCGCACACTGCAGTACCTCTTCCCAGAGGCTAGCAGAGTGAACAGTCCATGATGGGGGTGAGAGGGGTCCCCGGTAATGTTTTTAGCATGGGATAGGCAGTGCTTCTGGCCAATGTCCTGAATGGAGGGAAGTGTAGTCCCGATTATTTTCTCTGCTGTCCTCGTTACCCTCCTCACACTACCCCAGTCGGTAGCGCTGCAGCCTCCACACCACACAGAGATACAGCTGGTCAGGATACTCTCTATGGTGCCCCTGTAGAATGTAATGAGGGAGGGTGGGGGCAGGTGGGCTCTCCTCATCCTCCGCAGGAAGTACAGGCGCTGCTGTGCCCTCTTAACCAGTGATGCAGTGTTCACGGACCAGGTGAGTTTGTTTGTAATGTGCACCCCTAGGAACTTGATACTGCTGACAACCTCCACAGCCTCCACAACCACTTGTAACTTGTTCAGATGTTTTGTCCATTGTGACTCACACCATCACCGGTGGAGTCAACGAATAAAAGGAGAGATTAGTTTTTCTAATTCCAAGCAATGTTGTGCTAACGATTGTTATCAAAGGCCAGGTTCTCACTGCAGAGCTTAATGCTCAATTCCGACATTTTGGTGAAATCTGGTGTTTTTGTGAGATTGTTCACATTTCCAACTAAATGTGACTAGTACGGGACTTGATATTCCTATGTGAACGCCAAAACTGTCCCGCATGCTCAGAAGAGGACACATGACAACACACGCAATGCACTCGTGTTTGCGGAAGTATTCATGGATGTTAACAGCGGCTCGTTGTCCCCCAAAATATTAAATACATCCAAAACCTCACTTTGCTCCATTGAATGCTGTCCGTGTGGTGGGATTTGAATGTGAATATTTTTACTACCACTAGCGACATTGTGAATACACGTATTCTTGAATGTTGACTGTTCCGTGAGTTACAAAATAAACAAGTGTTCCTCTTCTATGAATGTGTCAATTAATAACACTCCTTGTTTTTGTCCGCCGTGGTTGTTGAACTTTTCCCTTCCTCGCGCCTGGTTGAGGGCAGAATAGTGACGTCTGCCGCCCATCGATGACGTAGGAGCATGATTGCACGCTAACCGTTCACATAGAAGTCGCATTCCAAAAGATCGGATATATATCGGATTAAGGACCATATATGAAAGTTGCCTGGGTCCGGCATGAACAAAGCGGTTATGTGTTGTTCAGACGAACTCTAACAGACTGGAAACAGGTCGCATTTGTGAAAAAAAAAATCGCATTTCCCTGCAGTGTGAACCTAGCCTATAATTGCAAGTTCTGTCTGACGTCTACCCTGAAGTGCATGTTCTTCCCACAGTGAGCATTGAGCAGTGATGAGATACTGGCTATCAACACTCGCTATGTCGATGAGGTCTTCAATGTCTTTTCTTACAAAACATTGTTTAAACAGAGAATAACAACTCTTTTTTTTGCAAATTAAAATAATACATTTCATTTGATAATGTATTCAAATGGTCAGATATTACTACAATGTGTTTCTTATCAAATTGTATCATTTTATTTAAATGTTGTATTATTCTATAACTCAATTAATTCAAAGGTGCTTTTTAACTGGGTTTACACTTTTTGCGGAAGACAAAAACCTTCCAGTTAGTTATCTGTACTTAATAAGCACCACACCTCAAATTTGTCCATTTGTGGATTTTTATTGACCAATAACCAAGGAGTACAGTCAGAGGTGGCACGTGAGTTTGTGCCTCACCTCTCATCATGGAAATATAGAGTTTAAAATGTATTAAGCAGTTTATTCAGTACCAAAGTTTGCATGTAACCTCACAATCGTTGGATTTTCTTTTTCAAAATCGCTGAATGTTCACATTGTATTATAATGATTAATACAATTAGGAAATAAAGTATTACTGTGCTGAGCGTCAGGAATGCCTGATACTGTCTCAGCTGTAAGCGTTGTGTTTCGTCAGCTCAAAAAAAGTTCCCTTTCTTTTTTCAATAAATCATTTTCCCTACAAAGGAAATAATAACAACTTCACTTGAGAGTTTACAAAAAATGTTAGACTAGTTTTTTGGGCATAGTTATTGACTAATTGCCAACCGCTGGTTCTTAAAAATCTTGAAACCACTCTCAAATTACCACCATATTGAGATCTTCTCAGTAGGGGTGGGCGATACTAGGAATTTTTGTATTAATCTCATCCAAGTAAATACATGGTGGTATCAATCTATATCAATCAGATGCAGATACTTTTTGCCCGGTAATCTCTTGATCATTAAATAATTGAACCCTTCCCTCCTTCAGTTAGTTTATAATTACAATATACACAGCACGCAGGTTCAAAGCAAGAAATGTTTTTTATTTTTTAAATAACTGCAACACAAACTTTAACAGTATCTAAAAATAAATAGAAATATTCGTGTTTCATCTGTTTCAGAACAAAAGCCAAGGGAATCAAACCAAAAAAGCATCAACGTATCAAAAATACAAAACCAGTAGGACAATGTTAATTAGTCAACTGAAATACCTTCCACTGAAAAATATATTTGAAAATAAACTTGATAATTAAAACAAAGTGCCAGTTGTTTCTTATTGGCTCTATTGTCATAGTGACAAAAGATTTACAGGTTTTTGTTCAGCAACAGTAATATGTTTACATTCATAATTGCAGCTTGTTGCTCTCTGCAGGTGAGCTTTTTTTCATAATTTCATGGAAATTAGTGTTTTTGCCACAGTAGCAGACCCCTTTACCACACAAAATCATCTAGCATTGTCCTTTTTTTGTAGCTGAAAAAACATCCTCACTCTGCTGTGATTCCTGTTTGCCGTTTTCATTTTTAGCTTCTGGTAGGGGTGGGCACATACTGTACATTTCTTCTGCCTGGCACGTAGGATCCAGAAGCTGGCCAGGTAGTGAGAGGTGCAAAAGTGTGCCTGTCACTCACATAATCGGGTATAAAGATTAGCAGAGGGTGCTGGGTGAAGAGAGGGGTTGTGCCATTTGCATAGAATGGCGGCTCTTTGCGGAAATCAGTGGAAGAGCAAGGTATCGATCCGATCCAAGTACTTGCTCTGTATCAATGACCTTTGATATTTGGATGAACCTGCCCACCCCTACTCCTTAGTGCACCGAAGACTCGAAATAAAAGACTCTAAAACTGTGACTACAGGGGCTTTTTGTGTGGAGCATTACTGATAAGCGCTAATAAAAGGTGTCCTGCAGTCATGTTAACAGGAACGTACTTCACCTCCGCCTTTGAACTGGTGTCTTTCTGCAGCTGTTAATCTTGAAGCACCTGAACTCTCACCTTCTCAATGCGCTGCTATTCAAAGGAATCTCCCAGACGGGGCAGGTGAGCCTGTCCCATCTGCAGATGGTCCTCACATTCTTTGCCCGATTGGCCCCCTAATCGCCATTCCTGATGTTAGCACGAAGGACGATAGTATTTTTGTGGTTCAGCTTTTGTGAAATTTCCATTTTGTAATTCTTGGTATGACCTATCATTTAATATTCGCATAAAAACAATTTTATTGTCAATCATAACAGTTTGTGATTGATTATTTTTAAAGTCTACCATCATGTTAAACAGTTGTTTATTTTTATGATTTTTGTATATGCTAATATCTGCTGTGCGGCTCCCCGCGACCCTGGTGAGGATAAACGGCACAAAAAATGGATGGGTGGGATGCTGTGCCTTTGTCACTTGTGTCATACCTATAATTTCACACCTGGGGGCGGTAGCATAGTTGACCTCGAGCAAACTGTGTTTGGACAATGGGGATTCTTGTTATCGGAGAAGAAGAGAATGCTACCTTTAATAACAATCGACATTTGGAAATGTTTAAATCAAGTACAGAATTTGAAAAAACAACTATCAATGTATATAAATCAGAAAATTATATTTCTTATCAAAATGTGTGTCTACAAACGATGTAGACTGCGTTATGTGCTCAAAACATTCACTCAGACTCTCAGTTGAGGACATTTAATAGAAACATTATATACGTACTTCGATTTACGAGTGCTTTCGAACTCAGCACCGAGACGCAGGAAGGCACCCTGGCAACGCTGTCACAAAAAAAGTATCAACCTAGCTGTTTTCTGTTTTCAGTCAAATTGAATTTATTTGTTCAGAATTTATTTAATATCGAATTATGTAAGCAAATGTTGTGCTATGGCCCAAAACGGGATTCTAACGCATCGGTTATGATGTTCTTCAACGAGCCCAGCTAGCTTAGCCTAGCCTAGCCTTTCTTCGTCGAGGCTCCACAGATACGTGAACATCGAGCTAAAGCTAAGGCGGACCGATTATGGCGATCGTATCCGGTTCTTGCGCCCGGGTCAACGGCTCCCGTAGCGGGCCCTCGACGGCCGCGCCGGCAGGCCTGATTCCGTCCCCCTCGCCTGGTCAGTCGCAGCCTATGATCGCCGTGTGGGAATGGCAGGACGACCACGGTCACTGGCGGCCGTACAGCGGCCAGGTGAGCGCTTACATCGAACGCTGCCTCGTACCGAGGGGCCACCGCGGTGGCGCACCCGGCGTCTCCACCATCTGCCTGGGACAGTCGGACCCCGGCTTGTCGCCCTATCTCATCGACGTGGCCACACTGAAGCAGTTCCGACAGGACACCGGTGAGTGATGGAAACAAGTCCCTGTGTCAAACGCGTTTTTCGGGGTGGATTTTAAAAGGCCCTGCTAACTAGCTTAGCATGTTCGCCGTGACGAACTAGTATGTTGTTGTCATCAGAATGTTGACACTGGCGGATGAACTAGAAATGTTAGAATTGTTTTTATTAGGATTGATACCAACGACGTGAACATTGTTTGCAACGAGGTTAAATGTGGCACTTTAGGTTAACTATTTAATCAAGAATAAACAGAGACAGGTTAGATCAAATAGAATGTTGAGTTAAATGGGTAAAATACTCACAAAGTAGTGCTTGAGATTTAGCAGAAACATATTTCCTAAGTAAGTCCAGCTATAATATGGGAATACTTCTGTTTTATACATGGGCAAGGTAATTTTTTTCCCCAGCCTTGTGCACTTGTTTAGGGTGGTGATGGCCCAGTAGAAGAAAAATAAGCCACAGTGGATTGCGTATTCCCTAAATTAAAAGCGTATCCCTGCTTCACAGATCACAAATCCCTTGAAATCCCTTGACTGCCAGGGTCATCGGGCCACCACCTCTGCTGGTGTGTCTTAAGCAAGTACAGTCTGGTGGCACCCATCCCCTACATGAAATCTGTAGTATTGGTTTACATGGATACCAGTAGTATGAAAAGCTTCCTGATCATCAGATACAGCACATTTGTTATCTGGTCGCCATTCGATTTATAAGTGCCTGGGCAGTGAATTCCAGGTTATTGACACCTTGGGACTTGTGAATATTTTGGTTGGATCCTGGTGGTTATTTACGAAAATTTTAACATTGTACTGTGTTTAATGTAGCAAAATAATGAAGTAAAGGAAACTGTATTTACCGTAAATTCCGCACCTGATTATAAGCCACACCCACCACATTTTAAGAGGAAAACCGATTTTGTACTTACACAAGCCGCACCTGTATATAAGCAGCATGCGCCCACATTAAAAAATGTAACAAACACAAAATTAACCCAAACCCGACTTTAAGTCCCGCGATTGAAACTAAATGTCCTTCATTAAAGTACACAGTCCAAAAATCACAGCCAGCAAAATCAATGGAAAATGATACCGGTATTTAAGGTTTGATGCAGACCTGCAGAGTCCGGGTCCCGTTGAAAGTAATCCAAGGAAAAAAGTGTATATTTCCAAAGGTAAGGGTGGAAAAAATATATATCCACTATTGTCCGCCGCGTCCACAAACAGGTCTGTCTGTTCCTCACCTTTACCGGTCCCCACTTCCCGTCACCCCACGTTTGTTCTGCCCCTCCTTTTTTCATTCGCCCATGCAAAACATATCAGAATAAGTGTCTAAAATAAATACATTACAAAAATATACAGTTGCAAATACATATTACACATATTGTGGGTTACACATATTTACAAAGAAAGACAGTACACCGAGAGAGTTTTCAAAGCTTAAATAATAATAATAATATAACTTTCATCCCAAACGGTGCCTGTTACAGGGCAGTTAATGGTAGCAACACGCTTGCAACATAGTAAACGGGTCTGGTAAAAACCATACCGTACTTGTAAAAATCATGGTAAACCGTCCTCATCTTCCTCCTTAGAACTGAAGCCATCAAAGTCGTCTTCCTCAGTGTTCGGAAAGAAACTTTGTCATATAGACGTCGTCCCGCACTCCCTTATTCCAAAACACGCTAGTAACACGATCGCAACACAGTAAACGGGTATGGTAAAAAACATACCGTACTTGTAAAAATCACAGTAAACCGTCCTCATCTCCCTCCTTAGAACTGAAGCCATCAAAGTCGTCTTCCTCAGTGTTCGGAAAGAAACTTTGTCATATAGACGTCGTCCCGCGCTCCCTTATTCCAAAACACGCTACTAACACGCTCGCAACACAGTAAACTGGTATGGTAAAAAACATACCGTACTTGTAAAAATCACGGTAAACCGTCCTCATCTTCCTCCTTAGAACTGAAGCCATCAAAGTCGTCTTCCTCAGTGTTCGGAAAGAAACTTTGTCATATAGACGTCGTCCCACGCTCCCTTATTCCAAAACACGCTACTAACACGCTCGCAACACAGTAAACTGGTATGGTAAAAAACATACCGTACTTGTAAAAATCACGGTAACCCGTCCTCATCTTCCTCCTTAGAACTGAAGCCATCAAAGTCGTCTTCCTCAGTGTTCGGAAAGAAACTTTGTCATCTAGACGTCGTCCCGCACTCCCTTATTCCAAAACACGCTAGTAACACGCTCGCAACACAGTAAACGGGTATGGTAAAAAACATACCGTACTTGTAAAAATCACGGTAAACCGTCCTCATCTTCCTCCTTAGAACTGAAGCCATCAAAGTCGTCTTCCTCAGTGTCGGAAAGAAACTTTGTCATATAGACGTCGTCCCACGCCCCCGATTGCTTTTAGCTTGAAAGCTGCGTCATGTGCCTTTCTTTTTGCATTTTGCATGATGAGGGTATGTTTACGCTAATTTAATTTATGCACAAGCCAAAAAGTTGCAGTCTTCCTCGGCGCATATATTCCACCGGTCTAAATCTTTCCTTTTGTACTCGAGCGCCGCTGGCGGCCATTAGAAAAATTGCATAAATTGGCCGCATCACTGAATAAGCCGCAGGGTTGAAAGTTTGGGGGAAAAAGTAGCGGCTTATAGTCCGGAATTTACTGTACTTTAATTGAAGTCATCCTGATATATAAAGCTGCCTAATGAGGTTCAACTTTTACGGGTAAAGATTATATCTCTAACTTTGCTGCCAGGGTAGTCCTTTGACAATTTAGGGCAATAATTGGTAACGTGAGTACCTTTATCTCTCAGATAAAATATAGGCTATGGTAATCTCTGTTTATTTCCAGTTTTGGTGCATGCAAAGCTGAAGCGTCGCAGTCTGCCGAATGTTCGGTCTCTAATATATAGGTTCACAGTCACGGTATTACAGCAAAAGACCCCATTTTGGTTATTTGTCTCTATGGAAGCGCACAAAACAATGTATGTTCACTATTGAGACACTTGATGATGAAAACCCACAGAACAAACTGTAAAACCTGTGAGACTCCTTGTAATTAAGGGCTATACAAATAAACATGACTTGATTTTACTTAAACACCTGAGAATGACAGCTAAACAGAGTAATTTGGGTAAGCAGATCTCTGCACTCCCTAAAATACATCAGTTTCCCTCTCGATTGCAGTATTTTGTGACAATTTGTCAAAAAACTGCTCACACATTATTTTAAAACCATTATTTATGACAAAAATGATGGTCAATATGAGCCTCAACTGCTGAAGGGAATACGTTTTAAGTGGTATATTTGTTATTTGACACAGGCTCTGGCATTATTATCATTATTGCTATTTCACATATACATTCAAATTATCAAACGTCACACAATGTAATAAAAAGTGCTGAGGGCTTTTGTCTGGGGAGCAGGTTTCATGATTTTTTTTTACAATGGTTTCTTAAAATTATTATGTGTGGCATCTTAAAAAAAAAAAACAACATATTTAGCGTTTATAACGTGTTGGGTCAAAAAGGTTCCTGACCCCTGATGTAGGGTTAACATTTTGTTTGACCTATTTCTTTTTATCTAGGAAAGACCCGTTCAGTGCGGCGCTCCTTGTTCGCCCAGTCATCAGGCCTGGGAAGTGGCGTTTACTGGGAGTGGGCCAATGAGGAGAACGGCTGGACTCCATATGAGACACGCACATCTATTCTCCTGGAGCACAGCTACCAAGCCCGGCAGGGCACGGCTGACTTGGGCCCGCACGGCTACAACTACATTGTGGACCTCACTTCTTTGGAACAAGTCAACAAGTCCACAAGTTTCAGACGGCCTGTGCGGCGGCAGTGCAACCAGCCCTACCCGCTGGCTTCTTCGGGACCCCCGGCCATCCCCTCGGGGCCCTCGGCACTCTCTACGGCCGCCCTTCCGTCCTCCTCCACTGGAGTCTCGACCTGTTCATGCCAGCAGTGTCTTAGCCACGGAGCCACGGGTCCCATGCCAAGCCGATCACGGCACTCTTTCTCAACAGGCAGCTTAAATCGTCCCAACTTGCAGGGGACGGGTAGGGTAGCGGCAGCGGCGGCAGCACACCCGACCTCCGTGTACTCCCCGTACCCCCGCAGGCCGCTCTCTGTTGGCGGGATGTCCTGGGGAACCGCCTGGCCTCCGCCGCCTTCTGCTAGCCAGTTAGCTGCACCCCTTCTGAGCAGCTCTTCAAGTGCCAACAGCCTCAGGTTAGTACTACTTTATTTTCCTGACTATAGGCGCACCTAACAACTCCAATTTGTCCCGAAGTTTGAAAGTGCGCCTTATATATATCACAGGATACAGGTGGATGAGATTAAAAATGCTTAAATTAATTATCAGTTTTTGCGATATCATACAAGGTATTATGGTCTATTACGTATTTAAGGAATGATTTTGCAATGGTCAAACCGGTAAACATCGTTGACTTAAATTGCAAAACATTGTATGCAACGGGAATCGAACCCAAGTAGTAGCAGTGAGAGTGCCATCACTTTACTACTAGACCACCTGTGGTACAGATGACATACGACAAGGCCTTTTCTTATTATTACACTATTTTTTCTTACTGGGTCAGGAACACTGATTTGCATTGTGCCTTCTAATGGGTTAAACAGCCTTCCCACTTTTTAACCAACGAATGTTAGAGAATGCAGAAAACAAAGTATTTCCACAAAGTACTATACAAACTCTTTTACCTACCCATAGACATTAAACTGTGAGGTAATGTATGCACATGTGGAAGTGGACATGGTTTAATCAGTATACACTATGCACATCAATGTTGCTGGCACCGTGAGTAAAAATAGTTTGATAATGGAATAAGCTCTAATGCCGTTTCATTGTCATCTCTACAATTGGCAGTCTAGTGGGAATGTGTAGGTGTCAACTATGGTTCTGAATTGATTGAGGAACTTAAAGTTTGGCCATGGGCATCAGGTATAGTTCTTGGTTGGACGGGCATGTGACTATCAGGTGCAATCCGGAGATGGAATAAGAGCTTGCACTGTCCACTCCACGCATCGGCCCGGTATTGCAGTACCTCCGGGAATGGTGCATTCGCAATGATCGCTACTTGGCTCTGTGGCTAGGACCTTGACTCGGCCTTTTGGCTTAGAGCAAGTGTCTCTGCCCTTGGCTTTGTAGCATATTTTGATTTGACCGATAACGGATAATGGATAATTGATAAAGAATATAGAACAATAAACCTCACAAAATCCCCCCCCAACGCTACTCTGGTTTGGTTCCCATGCATACAATAATTTATGATTTTGGTCAGCAAGATATATTAATGTATTGCATTAATAAGTACAGTACACTTGGTAGCTCTTACTGTAGTCTCAGTTTTATTATTATTAGTTTCTTGACCCTTATAGTCTGGTGCGCTATGTATGACAAAAGACTATTTTTGGGGGTGTGTGCTTTGTTACCTGGTGCCCCTTGTAGTGTAAAAATACGCCAAACTATTTTCCTTGCGTATAAGGCCCATATCTTGTGCAGCGAAAGGGTGTGGCAACTCAATGTCTCTATTGAAATAGTCAGACATTCTGGTGCTTGAGTTTTCTAACATTAAGAACTTGAGTTTGCATGGTTGACAAACATTTCCTTGAAAACGTACTTTTCTGACAATTCGATTGTGTACCTATTTTTTTAAAAACGCGAGCCACCAAAATGCCCCACTTAAACCTAAATTTTAGGCCCAAAACTCCTTCAAACATCAATGTCACACGTTTTGAAACCTACATTTCTGCAACAATTTTTAAAAAAATGTGACACACAACTCTAACTCACTTAAAGGGTTTATGTATTATTCAACTACTAGAAATTGCTTTATTGTGTAGGGAAATATAAGACAAGTGCTAAAAAGGAAATACAAAAGAATACAAACTACCAGGTAGTCAAAGTGAGCAAATCGCAACATTTGTATTCAATTTTTTCCCCAGCCTTTCACAAGGTTTTTGTTTTTTGGTGGATACCCATAGCGGCAAGATGGACAACAATTATGTCAGCACCCTCTATGTGAGGCTCACGTTATGAGAAATAAATGCAAATTTTTTGACCTATGAGCATTTTAACAATGCTTGTTTGTTGACCCGTTGCACAAAAGTGACTATACTATTCAAGACCATTGGCAATGACTCGTCAAACGAATATTGTTCAGCTGCCTGATGATGTGGGTGACCTCGCCGGAAAGCACAAAGAGCAGTATTTAGAAAAACTGAGAATAGCAGGGCTAGCTTACGACTCGTACCTTTTTCTTCCGGACATATTCACAGATTTAAGCAAATCGTCCTGTTTGCCTGACTTCAGTCAACACGATCTGTACCACTATATTGTAAATGGAGTATCCCCATAAACCGGTGTTTATCTAAAAGCTTATAAAAGTCTGAATGCTCACCGGTTCTTTGCAGCTGGTTGGGTAACCGGTACGCATAGCTGTGTTGACAGGGGGGTACCTCATAATGGCAAATGTAAGACACTAACGTTAGCTGTGTATCCTAATATGTCTTTCCAGGGTGCCATCAAATCTCAAATGGACTGTAATTGAAAGCTGATCAAATTGTTTATCTTTTTTTAACTACAGTAGCACTAGCTAACTTATTGATAGCTGCATTGAGTGATGCGACTCGTACCGACTGAAAATTGTTGTGAAATAGATCAAACCTACCTTGTAAAAATGCTGCAAATCCTGGAATACTTTGATGGCTGCCAGTCCTTCTGATTGATTGTAGATATCATTGCCGTCTTCTGTCTTCATCCAAAGGGATCAAATAAAATGCCAAACTGGGCTTAGAACCTTGCCGGTTCGCACAGCAAGAAATCACCATTGTAAAAATGAGTGGTTACATTCTTCTGATGTGGTTATTGATATTTGTTTCAACTCAACTGCTTATTCAACTGCCGTGCACTCAGGTGCTTTTGACGTCCTTCATGGCACTCTTACTTTCTGGGAATGTTACGTGACGTCACATGCAAAGGGTCAATATGATAGTTGATGTATTTTTGGTCATTATTGAAATCGATTTTGTTTTTATAAAATTTTATCCTACCACTAAGAGGCGCTGAATAACACACACTGTCCTTTTAAGAGCCCAGTTCTAAAACTGAATACCTTTTTAAATTTTGACTTAACATTATCTAAATGCCAAAATATTGCATTCATCATTTAATTTGAAAAAAGCAACAACAACATGACAATGCTTAGAAATGGGCCCATGCGAATGCCTGGATGCCATGTGCTAAATTTTTTGACAAAAGCTGCTACCAACTGAAAGCACAATCAAAGTATTGAGTGTGTTTTGTGTGTGGGACATTGTTCCATGCAGACTGCCAGGCTTATGAAACCCTGGGGGTAACCCTAAACTGTTTAAATAAGTCAAAATCATTGCATTTTTATGGCACTGCAACTCTAATGTAAGACGTTTAGCAACTATTTGACTCTGGCATGAAGCTCATGCATGTTATCAAGGATGTTAAACAGTTCTATAATTGCCAAAGATCCTTTTATTATTCAGCCGACTTATTCGATATCCGACAAATAATTGGATATCGAACACATACACACTTGTTTTATCTCCATGCAGGGCAGAGGCGGCACCGTTTTAATGAAGCATCATTAACATGCCCCTCACTTGCATTTCCCCGGGGAACGCGGCTGTCGTCTACCTTAGGAGAAAGCCAAAACGTCCTTGTATGGGAACGCCCGCCATGTTTCCTGTCCTTGTGAACAATTTAGTTGATTCACACTGCAGCGCTCCCTTACACGAGCACGTTTTAAATCTAATTAAAATGGAAGTTATTTTTCTTGTTAGGCAAATAAACTAACTTATTTATTTTTCTTTCCTTTTCGCTAGCGTCCCTTCCATCCCAGTTCAGCTCAACGGCTCCACTAGCGTCAGCTCGGCGCTGGCAGGTAAAACCCAGAAAATGCTTCAGAGTGTCTTGCAGATTAAATCTGTCCTCTATGCGCTCTGTTTTTGTTTTGTTTGTTTTTAACTCTTGGGTGGTTCATAATCTTGTCACGATTGGATTTATATGTCCGCTGTTTCTGCTTGGGTCATTTTGAGGCCGTCTAACATCCAGCTTTACAAATGGACCAACAACATAAACCAGTTTTTCTTTTAATAGACTGAAATGAGCCTCAGTAAAATATTAGAGTTTACACAAATTACAAATATATATATATATATATATATATGCAAAGACAGAGGTCAATGAAATACTAAAATCTGTTGTTTGCCAGTTCATCTCATCTCATTAGCTACACCGCTTATCCTCAGTAGGGTCGCGGGGGTGCTGGAGCCCATCCCAGCAATCATCGGGCAGTGGGCAGGGGATTTTTCCATGCAAAATTAAAAATGAGTACATATTTTGGCATTTAATCCCTAAATTAGGATTCGATCTTGGATTTGGAATATCATGTTTTTGCTTTTATTAAAAATAATTTGCTGCATCAAAAAATGTTTTAATATTTACTCTGAAAATATTCAGTCACATGAAAAAATCCCTGTAAACAGAGCACTTTAAAATTGGCAAGAGAAAAAAAACATTTGTCACTGGTTTTCACAATGTTGTCAGAAAAACAACTATAACATTTTTTTCCAGTTTTCTAAGTTATTTTTTTTAAATTCTGTTAATCCATAGACTTTGAAAAAAAATCACATAAAAAAATGCATAAATGTATGGTGTGTATTATTATAAATTAACCAAATTGTGACTTTTGAGGTTTTGTTCTGACTTGGGCAAATCTATTTAGCATGAAAACAATGAATCACAGTTTTCCCATACATACATAGGAAGATTCTGGTGGGCCCCTTGGGTTTAATTCGTCCCACCAGAGTCTCATAAACTTGTATTGACAAAAAAAATTTCAACATATGAAAGCAAAGTTAATCAAAATGCCTTTTTTACATTTCTCTTTATACAAATGATCCCAAACGCCATGGTGTGTATTTGTGCTAAGCATGTCTGTTAATGAAGACAAAGAATTCTGGTCAGTCACTCCCCCCATGCTAATGCTGTTCGTCTTGTCCTGCCTCGCCTGCACTGTGATTACACAGCTGGGTAATATTTGACATTCATGAGCAATTGCGTTTTCCCCAGGTTGAACATTTTTTGACTCTCGGCAATCAGAAAAAAAGGTTTGGCGCAGAGCGTTCCGCGCAGAAAACCTTCAGAGCGCCTCGTCGCACTGCTGGCGTTTTGGACAGAGCATAAAAACGCAGTGCTGCCATTGCAAGCAATTTGATTCGGAAAACGCTTTGGTGGACAGGGCCCCTAACTGTAGCTTGTAAGTTGCGCAAGAACCGGCATCCTGTCGTAGCAGCAATCACAAGCAGGGGTACTGATATTTAAGACTGTAATTTATAAAATCCCTGATGAGTATTATATTCAGTTAAATGTAAAATTCATATTAGTTATTTGGTCCTTGAATTTGCTGATTTGATACCTTAAAATAGTATAGCATAGACATCGGAATAACAAGTTTTTTAATCTAAAAAGATGGCGAGCATCATTTTTTTCCCATCTCGTTTACAATGCTTTGTGGGTGTGACTTGTTTGCTGTGTCATTGCATTTCATAACCAGTGTAACTAGAGCACAAATTCATCATAGATCTACCTTCTTCAAATGCATCAGTTCGTTTGAATTTAAAAATAAGAAAATGTTCTTATTGGGGCATAGACTGTCCACCCACACCAGGGTCTCACAAAATTCTATGGGAAACATTCTATTATGTAAGTTAATTACTAAATTACTAAATATTCACACTAATATTTGCCGCAAGATGAAATCCTATATATTTTCTAGAACATTAAAGTGATCCTAACAATTCATCAGTTATCAACTTAATTGCCAACTACTGCTTTTAAAGATTCAATTTGTTTTTGACTAATGGATGGGTTGTTGCATCGCCACATGGGTCATCCACTCAATTTGTAGACGGTCCACCTCATCCAGTTTTGAATTTCCGATTTCTTTCTTTCTGCTCCCGCACCTCACCTGCTTGGCCCCGCCCCGCCTCAAACAAAACCCCACCCTGCTCCAGGCATGGCCTCCATTTTGATGTCAGCTGTCGGACTGGGCGTGCACTTCACCAGCGCCGCCCCGCTCCCTCAGCCACCTCCTCCTCTGCCGCATCAGCATCTGCAGCCCCAGCAATTCTCGCTGCCGCCGCCGCTACCGCCTAGCGTCCGCTTCGCTACTGCCGCCCTGCCCAGCAAAACCCCTGGCAGCGGCGGTGGCCCTGTTAAGAGAACCAAGAGGCTGCACAGGAGAGGTAGCTACCTTGCCGGCCGCCCATGCTCGGAGGAGCATGTCCTCGACTCCATCAGTTCCCGCATTTCCGTTCCCGCATTTCCGTTCCAGCATTTCGTTACTTTTTCGGCCTTGAAAATCTCTTACATTTTAGCAAAATTTGTCATTTTGAAGCAAAAAAAAAAGGGTGACCTAATTAAATTGTGTAGATCAAAGAGAGAATATTTTGGCTGGGTGAGGATTGTATCGAGATATTTAGCAGAGAGTGAATCGGGAATTTGAAACGCTGCATTTGAATTAAAATCAGTGTAGTTTGTACAACCGGGACTAGTTGTCTTTTTGGCCGTGCAACTGTTACGTTTAAAGCCTGTGGAATATGGAGTAAAGGATGAATCAAACCAAACTCCTGTGGTTCTAGACAATCAGGGTGGTGAATGGTCAATTGCAGCCCATACGGCATAATTTAAACTGTATTTTTTGGATTATAAATTGCAGTTTTTTTCAGTTGCTCATTCGATGTGACATATTCTCTTATGTGACTTGAGTGTAAATAATTAGCCCATTATTACCAGGTATATCATTTCACATGTTATTTTCGCACTAAACTGCAAGGCCTGCGTTGATAATTTCAACATTGCCAGTGTTTTGCTGGAAAATGTGCACCTGTGTGAAATGTAATCTTCTGAATATTACATATATTGAAAACTTATGTGCTCTACTTTAAAGCTTATTACGCTGAAATTAACTGTCAAATTATCAACAGATTAAACGGGAGACGAACGTTCAGAAGATAAGGCGTCGTTTCTTAGTCAAAACTTCTTTTTACACAAGGTTTTTTCACGGTCCCAATACATTCCAATGCCCAATTTTCGTTGTCACAATATGTTAACCCATTTAGTAACAATGACAATAAAAGTATATTCTATTCTATTCTATTCCCCAAAAATGAAATACAAAGTCGTTTTAGTACTGTTTGCGCAAGAGGCGTATTCTTTGTGGGTGCATATCACGCTGGGTATATATATTTTTAATATTTAATTTAAACTGGCTTTCAGGAGGACGTGTGTTTTTTGTGTTGGGTTTTGTCAAATAAATTCCCTCCAAAAATGCGACTTATACTCCAGTGCGACTTATATGTTTTTTCCTTCTTAATTATGCATTTTTGAGGTGGTGCGATTTATAATCTGGAACGATTTATAATCCAAAAAATACAGTAGATTAGATAGTACATAATCTCTAAGGACGCTGCTAATTACTAATGAAAACAAACTATGATGATTTTATTGGTGGATTTGTCTTTTTAATTTCTTGTCACATGGATTGCCATGGAAAAATTACAATCCCGACCAGTATTTTGTAGTAAATTGGCGTGGAGTTGCTCCAGGGGGGTATTTCACTAAAGTGGAATAAAGGAATTCAGGCCTGGCTCGCGCAGTTTTGCTTCATCGTTTGCACGTCTGCCGAGCCAGGATGAAATCGCTACTGTGGTTATCTGGGATAAATGCACGTTCACGGATAACTCAAATAGACCCCACGGTGGATCTTAACACTATAATAATGTTTTCCTTTCACGTGTGGCGCCCAAATTCAATTCCTAGCCAATGCAATGAATAATATTTTTAGCTCATTCACCCTACTTTTTCTCTTTAAAGTATTTTATTACTTGTTTGTCCTAGAGTGCCATGCTAATCTTATTGTAAACGATCTTCACTATGTTTATCAATGACGAGGCAACTCTACTTGTAATCCTTACATCGATTTTGTGCGATATCCCCAAGGTGTATGTGTTTGTGGTTTCCCCTGCAGATCACTTAATCAGTGTAGGCCGACAGACCTCAATATTTTGTTGGGTTATATAGTGTACCAAACATATTTTCGCCACACCCTTCTCACCTTTTTCACACCTGACACATTTTCATGCCTGCTTGTTGCTTCTGCTCATCCGTTGCCTCACCTCACGAGTTCAACAGGTTACTAGTAACCCTCAGAACGTCATTGAGTCCGCCCACAGCATCATCAAGCCTTGTGTTTATTGCGTCATTTAAATCCTAATCTTTCGTTTTCTTGTCCATGCTGTCCTTAACTCGTTTAGCTTTTTGTCTGAAATGCATGGGGAGGGATGGGGAAGTGACACAGATGTTTCCACATGTGTTATTTTTGTTCCAGGTTCGGCCCAAAGAGCTGAAGACGTGATCCGGCGTTACATGGAGGTTGTGCCTGGTGTCCCGGATGAGGTACTATTTACTTATTTATAGAGTTTAATGTGTTTTTGTGGGGTGGGGTTTAATCCGTCCAGGGCTAAAACCAACAACGTTTAACGTTAACAAGTCACCAACTATTGGAAAGATGAATCGAATAATGAGATTATTCTTGAAACATTTTTAACCCCTTGACGTTCCTTGATAAACAAATACGTGTCTGTACAATGTCACCAGTCACTAAAATATATGTCATTCCACATATCATTGAAAAGCTTTTTTGGGGGGATTTTTTTTTCAAAATATACTCATTACAGAAACCTCACGATCAGTCGGAAACAAGAGACCTGAAAATTATAACTTAATTTTGGGGGATTGTAGGTCCACCTCAGATTATGTTCTGCGTTTTTTTTCCTCATTTTCTTACTTTTTAAATTTGTTTAATGTTTCTCACATCTGTGAAATGCTGTGTAGTAGTTTTTCACCATGTGTCTTTGTTCTGACATTAAAGATTGGTTAGAGCAGTCTCTGGTTTTGTCAACTTAGACTCGGGGGCAAAAATTACACTTAAAATGTGAAAGAAAAAAAGATATTATAATTATCGTGATATCGATATTGAATGATTAATGTTTTCTCGCGATACCAATTTTTGTCATATCGACCAGGCCTTTTCTTACTTGATGCTGACTCTGTTATTTCTGTATGTTACTGTTTGATAAAGTGATGCCTTTGCCAGTGTCTGAAACTCATGACAAAAAGTTACCGCACACCAGGGCAGACGACTCTGAAAAGTTGCCTGCCCAGCCATAAACTTGCCTGCCCCATTTTTCACAACTTGAAACACAATAAGATGACTAATCGCAAAAAAACCCCATTGTTGCAAAGTATTAAGGATTGATCATCGGAATATATAAGTCAAGTCAAGTCAAGTCATTTTTATTTGTATAGCCCTAAATCACGAAGAGTCTCAAAGGGCTTCACAGATTGTTACACTATATTACACAAACTATTTTCAACCGACAAGAGGAGTAGGTTATTCGTATGCAATGGAGTAGAAGTGAGTTTTAAGTTTAGATTTAAACATTTCCACTGAGGTTGCAGATCGAATCTCAGGGGGAAGAGCATTCCACAGCACCGGTGCCCGGATGGAGAACGCTCTCGAACCAGCAGAAGACTTCTTTGCTCTCGGGATCACCAGAAGACCAGCACTCTCAGATCGTAGGCTTCGGACCGGGACATAGGGGCAAATCAGATCTGAAAGATAAGAGGGAGCAAGTCCATGTATGATTTTGTACAATACTAAGAGAACTTTGAAGTCACATCTTTGGCTAACTGGGAGCCAATGCAGGTTAGCCAAAATCGGTGTTATGTGATCGTACTTTTTTGTCCTAGTTAAAAGTCTCGCTGCGGCATTTTGTACTAGCTGAAGAGACTTGATTCTGGACTTCGGGAGACCGGAGAGTAGTGCATTGCAGTAATCGAGACGGGAGGTAACAAATGCATGAATTATTGTTTCCGCATCAGACTGAGACAGTATTGAACGGATTTTAGCAATGTTGCGAAGATGGAAGAAGGCAGTTCTAGTAATTTGCTTTACATGCATCTCAAAGGATAGATCAGGGTCAAATATGACACCTAAATTTTTAACTGAGTCACTCTGTGTGATGTGACATTTGTCAATGTTCACAGCAGTTTTTGCGAATAAGTCCCGGCATTTAGAAGGACCAATGACTAACATTTCGGTCTTTTCAGAGTTACAGAACAGAACATAACATAACAATACTTTAAAATTAAGTATATTATAAATCTACCTGGGCAGCACGGCGGCGCAGTGGTTAGCACGTGTGCAGCACAGTTCTGAGGTCATGAAATCGAACCTCCTGTGTGGACTTTGCATGTTCTTCCTGTGCTTGCGTGAGTTTCCTCCGGGCACTCCGGTTTCCTCCCACATTCCAAAAACATGCATGTTAGGTTAATTGACCGATCCAAATTGTCCCTAGGTGTGAATGAGCGAGCGAATTGTCTGTCCCTGTGTGCCCTGCGACTGCCTGGCAACCAGTTCAGGGTGTCCCTTGCCCACTGCCCGAAGATGGCTGGGATGGGCTCCAGCACCACCGCGACCCTACTGAGGATAAGCGGTGCAGATAATGGATGGATGGATGGATGGATAAATCTACTTATAACATTCATTGCATGTATATGACATCGCTGTTTTCCATCTGCCATCAGTATGTACCTGTATTTACTCCTTTTCATTCATGCAATGTTTGCGTTGCGTCGTCTGCTACAAGCCACGGGAACTCCTTTCCACGATGCTCTTAATTTACGTTTACGTTTTGTAGCATCATAAATCTTGTTAGCTTCTTTTGAATCTTTCTTCTGGGGCTGAGGTTTTGGCTTGATTCCTAACCACTTATCCATTTTTCTTGTGTTCTCTGTGCATCTACTTTGGAAAACGATATGCAAATGCACGACTTTATAACGCTCCTGAAAGTCCGGAAGCACCAAGTTATTTGATGTAGGCTTCTGGTTTGATGCCGAGTATGCAAATTGCCAAACCGAACGAAGATTTTGAAATTGGGACAGAGCAAACGTTTGATTTGAAAAAAACCCCCTTTTTTTTTCTTTTTTATCGGCCACCCGGGCGGAGACGTTTGGTAGATTGTACGCCCGACGTAAAAGCAGACGAGCAGACGTTATTTCAGACACTGCCTTTGCGCGTGAGATTATATTAATGTAGAGATGCCTCACTCTGTTGCAAAAACATGTCTAGCGACAATGTTTGACAATGGAATTAATTTATTTGTATGGTCAATTTTTGTCTATGGCGTAGATCAGGGGTCGGGGACCTTTTTGACTCAAAGAGCCATAAAAGCAAAAAATATTAATTTTATTTTGGGAAAGAGCCACACCATATATTATGAGACAAATTTACTAAATTGCTAAACCCGCGCCCCAGACAAAAGCTTAGTCTTCAGCACATTTATTTTTGATGATTTGATAAAAATTATGAAAAGAGAATAATGCCAGAGCCCCTGTCCCAAAATCAACAAACATACCACTTTAAACTTGTCTCTTTCTTGCAATGACTCAAGATCGGTTAAACTCCTTTTGACCCTTTTTTATCATACATATTGGTTTCAAAACCAGATGCAAGCATTTATTTTGTAAAAACGTCACAACATTCTGAGAATAGGGAGCCTTATGTGCTTACCTTTGGCGAGAGATGGGAAGGAGTGCTTGTACTTTTTGCATAGCTCCACCCATCCCTCCCACTCACCCAATCAAATGACTAAGTTCTCTTCCGGTGTTTTGGCGTATTTACAGTTCTGTGGATTCATCATAAGGTATCTGAACACTGAACACAGATTACATAGTGAACTTTTATATAAAGGATTCTTTAGCGTTGTACAGCTAAAACGAGTTTTTTTTTCCCCATTTTTTTGTGTGACACCTTGACTGTAAATTGTAGTGAAAAACGTGCCATATATATACTGCGAAGTAATCGTTTGTCAGTAAGTTTAGGCTTAGCTTTACGTGTAACTTAATAGGATAGACGAAACAACTTTTGGACAAGATGGAGAAATTTTGCATGCAATCAAATCTGTCTCTGAGCCACAGATACTCGTAGAAAGAGCCATATATGGCTCGCGAGCCATAGGTTCCCGACCCCTGGCGTAGATTTATGGGTGCAGCCTTACTCCTGACACCTTTCCATCCCGTCTAGCAGGACTGCATCATCTGTATGGATCAACTGTCCAACCCATCGGGTTACGAAGCACAGCCGCCGCCGGAGCAGCAAGCAACGGCTGAAGAGAGCGTCCACGCCCTTTTGCCGGACGCCGTAGGGAAGTTTGTCAAGTGCGGGCACACGCTGCACTTGCTTTGCATGCTGGCCATGTACAACAACGGCACCAAGGTGAGGAGGAGGATAACTGATGCCAAATTCCTGAATTACTTGCAGACGGAAAAAAAAATCTGCATTTCCATGTATATTCTCAAATAATAAGCATGTATCTTTAGAGAGACTGTTTGAAATATTTAGTGCCTCCTAGTGGTACAAAGACACTTTCTTTCAGTTAAAAAAATATTCATTTGAATAATAGGAAACAATACATAGGTCGAAAATGATTTACTTCTTTTACATAGCAAAATCCAGACCTGTTTGGCATCTTGCTTCTACGCTGTGCTCATTTATGCACTTGGATTTTTTCACATTAGACAATACAGTGCCATGTAGTTGTCAAATATAATAGAATGTATGTTTAATTGTGTTTTAGAAGCTAGAAAACACGATAGATTGGTTTGATATAAATTTATTATTCCTTAAAAATACTTTAGGGTGGATGGAGATGGATTTGACACATAACCGTCAAACCGGCCATAGTGTACAGTGAGTAGTATAATTTGCTGTATTTTTTTTAACCAAAAGCTTAAAAGAACACAAAATATTTCTAAGACAATTTCTAAATAAAATTACAGCAGTTTTTACCCTTGTACCATTATGGTGAACACATGAAATCATTAAAGAAAAACACTTGCCTTATGTGCTGCACAGTCCCTGCCTATGTAAAAATGGATATGCTAAGAGTAAACAAATTAATATCATTAAATCTAATGGTAAATAATGTGTTGGTTCAGTCTCCATTCCTGCAACTGTTAGTTTCTCGTCTGAAGCGCTTCCGATCAGTGGCTCACTCATCTTTTAACTGATTTGCATTGATTTCAAGCGCTTTGAATGCCCCTTCCCACCAGGACGGCAGCCTCCAATGCCCCTCGTGCAAGACCATCTACGGCGAAAAGACGGGCACGCAGCCGAAAGGCAAGATGGAGATTTACAGCATCCCACAAGCGCTACCGGGACACCCGGACTGCGGCACCATCCAGATCATATACAGCATCTCGCCTGGTATACAGGTAGGCTCCACCCTTCTCTCTCGCACCTGTCTCGCAACCGTTGAAGGCAATGACTTTCTGTCCCGGCAGGGTCCTGAGCACCCCAACCCGGGAAGGCCTTTCTCCTGCCGGGGATTTCCCAGGTTCTGTTTCTTGCCCGACAGCGACAAAGGCAGGAAGGTACGATGGTGAAACATGGTTATGGTTCAGTGGGGGATAGCGTGCGTACTAAAGATAGATAGATAGATAGATAGATAGATAGATAGATACTTTGTTCATCCCCGAAGGGAAATTCACATTTCCAGCAGCATCCCTGAGCTGAGAACAATCGAGAACAATCGAAAATAACATGGGAGCTGCTGGAGTGGCTGCCATTCGTGACGGCGCCGGAAGAAAAGATTCAATTTGAATCATGTACAAACAAACAAACAATGTTGATGCATATGTTGGTAGTGGACCGTCTTTTACAGGCTTCTAGAACTGCAGTTGTAAAGTTGAACTCATGATGATTTTGCATGAATTCAATATAAAGGATCAGGGCTCACCAACGTGATGCTGCAAATAGTTCACTAGTGAAGGCTCATGACAATTTTCTAGAAAATTGTATTTCTAACTGTCATGAGAAATCATTTACATGATCTGTGTAGACATCATCATTTCTTCCAAAATTATTTTTCAAATTAGCCTATAATTTTTTCAGGGTTGGTACGGGTTAAATTTTATGTGAAGCGCTTGTAAATGCTTGAAATTGTTGCCATCTTTCTGAGGTTAGGTGTTGGGCTAGAGTTAGGAGCTAAAGTTTGGGCTTCGAATAAGGGTTTGAAAACTATAAAGTATAGGGTCCTTTTTATGGTATTAAACTGAATATGGGGTTAGGATTACAGCTCGAGTTAGGTGTGGGTTTAGGGTTAGAAACTAGGGCTTGAGCTCCATATTAGAGTTCTAAACTGAATGTAGGGTTCCAAAATGGGTTTTGAGCAAGGGTTACAGTTGAATCGGGGTAAAGGGCTAGGATAACAGCAAGGGTTAGGTGTAGGCTTAGGGTTTGGAACTAGGGTTTGAGCTCCATAATGGCGTTCTAAACTGAATATGGGGGTTTAAAATAAGAATAGAGCTAAGGTTATGGTTCGAAACAGGGTTTTGGCTGCAAGTTTGGGTTTTAAACCGATTTGAGGGTTTCAAATTAAGCTTGAGGTTAGGGGCCGGTCACACAGCCGTTTGCGGCTGAATCACGGCTAAAATTTTGCGTTTTTTTTTTTTTGCCCGTGGTTGCCCGGGATGGAAAATGCGCAAATTTGGCCAACCCGCTGTTCATCGGTGGTATGCCCGCAAAACAGACGCCGGCGACTGTTCCGCTTCCTCATCGCGTCATTTCTGCGTCATTTTCTCGTGTGGACCACGGGTATAAAAGCTCCCGAGCCGGTGTTGTGCCCAAATCCGACTCCTACGCAACACTCACACCGCCCCACCCCCTCGCGTGACTTTTTCATCCACGTTAACAAACGCATTTTGTAGAATACGATCGCACTTTGTTTAAATAAACGCGGTATAAAGACTAGAATCTCCCAATTGTTATAATTAGCTCGCTTTATAGTTTTGATAAGCGTTTTATATAGAACACGATCGCTTTCGTTGGAAGCGCAGCAAAATGCGCGTTCACGCGAGGGGGGGAGGAGTTACCGTTCGATTACGTTCACAACAATAACAAAGACGGAGTGGTATAAGTTATATTACATTTCCAACAAATGCAAGACGAAGTGGTTTTGGTTATATGTTCGCTATTACTTTCCCCAAAAGTGAGATAAACGAGGTAAAAGCGGTTGTGTTAGCGAGGGGATGCAAATCTCGGCACCGGGCTGCATAATTCATAACCGCACAAGACACAGTTCCGTGAAGATCAATATCACAAGCTATGGCATCATTTCTATTTTATTATCTTGATAAGAAATGTCAAGAAATAAAATGAATTAAGACGAGGTCACTACGCTGAGGGGGGGGGGAATTTAAGGATTATTGTTCTATCTTTTTATTCATTATCCATTATCGATCAGTTCATAATACGCTTCAAAGCTTAGGAGTCGGGACTCTTACTCTCAGCCAAAAGACCAAGTTAAGGTCCTAGCATTAAAGCCTTGCTGCGTCCAATGTGAATGCACCGAAAGATTTATTCGAAATGAAGAGAAACTACACTGACGGGGATCCATGTTCACCCCCTTGACGTCACGAGTACAACTGAAGTGTGCTCGGCATTCGCGCTGTTTATACGCGGAGAAAGGCGTTTGACTGTCACACGCGTAACACGCTAATTTCACGTAATAACACCGCGATACAGGCGCAGAACATGCTATTACCATGCTCCACCCACGATTACCCGCTGAAATTTCCCGTCCTACCCATGTGTAAGCACGCCCTGGCCGCGGCCAGAGCACGTCGTTCCGCCGTCATTTCCTCGTGTTGACCACGTGTGCGGCACGCGGTTTAACACGTGCTCAAACTTTTGAGCAGCTCAAAAGTTTTAAGCGCGGCCAACCACGTGAAAATTTCCGACCGCGAGTAAAGCACTGCTCTATCTCGTCAATATGGCGGTCTCATAACGTCCAACAGCGCCCAACAGCATCTGCTTCACGGCCAGAAACTTTTGGCCGTGGTTCAGCCTCATTTCGCTCGTTAAAGGCTGTGTACCTGCGCTCTGGAGAATTGAGTGGCGCTAAAAAGATTCGTGCTGCCACCCGCGCGCGAATTTGCGACCTCGTGTTAAGCACCGCTGTATCTCGTCTGAATGGCGATCTCAATGCGCCCAATAGCGTCCGCCTCAGAGGCAGAAATTTCTGGCCGTGATTCAGCCGCAAATGTCTGTGTGACCGGCCCCTTAGAGTTAGGATTCGAAACTAAGGTTTAGGCTCCTGTTCCTTTAACCAACGCTGGATTTTTTTCTTTGAAAGGTACTGGAAAAATTGGCCTTTAAAGTCCTTAAGAAATGCTGGTTATAACATAACTTATTTTACAAACACTGTAACCCCTTCATACTTCACAGCCTCTGCATCGTGGGTTGAAAAATATTTCGCAATCCAGATTGAATATTGCTGCAAGTGAGAACCAGCTTAACGCATTTTCTCTTAGGCCTGGGAGCTCATTCTGTCAAGTCAAGTCATTTTTATTTGTATAGCCCTTAATCACAAAGAGTCTCAAAGGGCTGCACAGGTTATTGCACAGACTATTTTTTCAACTGCTCTCATACAGCCGCGATCCATTATCACCGATCGCATATTTGTGCAAGTGGGGACTCGTGTTGTCAGGGCCTGGTAGCTTTTTTGGGGGGCCATTCTTCCCACCAATGAACCACGGGGACCATCCATTATCCGGGATATAAACAACATTGCTGCAAACTGGGAGCAGCAGAGCGCATTTCTTCTGTTATTGTATTTCTGTCTGAATTAAACTGCACTCGTGCAGCAGCGATCCATTATACCCAATTACACATTGCTGCGAGCGGGGACTGGCAGAAGGTTTTTTTTTTTTTTTTGTCAGGATGCGGGTGTTCTGTCTGCCTTATATGTAAAGTTGTGCTGTTTTGTCCGTGATCCACTCTCCCCAATCAATTATTGCTGAGAGCGGGTCTAAGAGAGGAAATTTGGGTCATGCACGGTGGATTTTTTCCATTCTTTTCGCCTAAAGTGAACTTCACACCCATGCAGCCTCCAACCACTGTCCCAGAACGGTCGGCCTTCCACCAAAAGTGCCTACTGCCAGTCCCTTTTCACCCCAATATGGAATTGGGGAAAATGAACTGCACGGTTGTGGTCATGATCCATTATCCTCAGCTGCGTATTGCTGAGAACAGTGGCTGGCATAGCCAGTTTATTTTTCGATTTGGGCCGCTGAAGCGTTTCCTTGTGGCGTTTTAAAATGAACCGCCTTGTTTAGGCTGCGATCCATTATTCCCCGTTGACTATTGCTGATAGCTTAAGATCAGTAGCATGGCTTCTCAGCATGTGGACAGGCTTTTGTGATTGTACAGGCTTCTAAATTTACTCTACATTGAGTTTTGGTTTGAGAATGCATACTCGTCACTTTTTGGTACTTCCCCGCTGTTTTTTTTTTTAAATGCAAGAAATTGGATTTGTGTGTTCCTTTCGATGCCTGTTTAAGCCTGCAGCTTAATATCAAGTGCGACCAGTACAAAAATAAAGTTACGTTTCTTCCTTAATATTGCATCTTTCATTTAAGTGTTCTATGTAGTCTGGAATTTGCAGCAGGTAAAACAATAACTTCCAAAAAAACAAAAGGTTTTTCCAACTTTGGGTTTATTTTGCACAAAAAAGGAGAAATTGCCCTGATGCACACCGCTATAACAACTTTGTATATCTGAAGGTTCTGGAGCTGCTGAAGGTGGCGTGGATGCGGCGCCTCATCTTCACAGTGGGCACCTCCAGCACGACTGGGGAACCCGACACAGTGGTGTGGAACGGAATCCATCACAAGACAGAGATGATGTCCAACCTGTCGGGACATGGCTTCCCGGACCCAAACTACCTGGACAACGTCCTTTCCGAGCTGGCCTCTCAGGGCGTGACCGAGGACTGTCTCAAGGGCGCCATAGGCAGTAGCTAAGTCACTGACGGACAAGAAAAGAAACTCTTTAGCTCCTCCTACTGGATCTCACATCAGACTCATAAAGACACTGGAATGGGGGAAAGGAACCTGACTATTTCATTCGTCTTAGCAATCGGGAATCAAGGCACAGCTTTGTCATTTCTCCTTCTGGGAAGCTATATTCTCATATTAAGCATTTTTTTCCCTCTGTATAATATATATAAACATAGATCAATTTTTTTTTAAAACTTTCATTACATTTTTTTCCTAACACCTTCCCCCTTTTTTATTTTCTGGGCCAAAATGGCAACGGCACTTGAAATGTCATCAAGCACTTTAGTTATGACAGCACAGAAAACTGTTATGCAAGTGAAAGCATAACGTGGCACCGCATTTAGCATACTACTAAAAATGTAGAAAGGTGATTAATTAAACGAGTGGTGCCCACTAATCGGTGAAGTAGTAATTAGAAAGCTTAGTTAGCACTATATTTCCTGCACCATATTTACCAACTCATCAGCTTCCGAAATAACCGTTTTTTTCTGTGACAATCATTGGCATCACTTTCTGTACTCACATGAATTATCACTGCAATTAAAGAAAATGGACAACTAAGAACATGGTTTGTACATTTATTTTCATAGCCAATTTCAAGCACTTTTAAGGATTTTCAAAGCCATTCTTCCAAATTCTACAAAGAATATATAATACATTGTTATATTGTTAATTATTGTCATTGTAACGAATCCCAACACTAACGATCTATTTAAGTTGGGTGCAAGCCAAGGAAAGTTAATTATTTTTAAGATGGAGCTGTAGGGAATTTGTAACTTTTCTTAATCATGATAGTTTCAGGTAGTTCGTTTAAGATGCATGTACAATTTTTAGACTTATTTGAATAAACTTTTAAACCTTTCATTTTTAAGCAAACGTTTTTGTTTTTTATCATTTAACGTGTGGTTTATTGAGCTGGGCTAGAGCTAAAAATGAGCTTAAAACATCCAGCCCTACCCTGCGGGTAATGTAGCATGAACCAGCCCAAGCCTGATCTTGATTTGAGGGTCTTGGCCCAAAACAAATCCCAATTTTCACATTATTTGTGAAGACTCGAAATGAGTTTTTTTTTTAGCACAGTGACGAGAGATACAGTGCGGGTCGGCGATGAAATCCACAGTGTAACACAAAGGAAAAGAAACTAGAACAATGACAGGTGGATAATTGAAAAATAAATGGCAAGAGAAAATCTCGACCCAAACGTAATGATTGACATTTTAGGCCCGACCCGATTTTCGGTTCGGGATGGGCCTTAAAATCTTACCTCAAAGTCAGACTGCCGAGAAACATGGCAAGGATTCCAAGCATCTACAGCGACTTCAACCAAAATTCACTTTTCAAACTTTAAACATTTAAATTCAGGCATTTAAAGGATTCCAAGCACCCTTACAAACCCTGTAAGCAACTCTGGCAACTCGTGAAGGCAACACATTTTATTTTGAAAGGCCAAATTGGCATTAAGGTACAGCATGTTTACATGGGGGTTAGTCGTCATAGCATTCTTTACTGTTAAGTCAGGGACAAACCCTGCTCGATACATTCAGATGGTTTGTTTTACTCAGGTAATATTACAGTATATAGAAAGCCTTGAGCATTTATGCTAAGTCCCTAATAGCTAGCTTGCACCATAGAATGTTTACGCTAAATGTGACTTGGCATCACTGGCAACAAATCAATTTTATACTGGTATTTTCTCCTAGTGCGGAGAAATAAGGTAGCTAAAAAAACGGAATTCAGAATAAATGCTCAACTGGCTTTTTAATAAATGTGCTAACATAAAAGGCTGTAACAATCTGCAGATCATTTGGGGGGGAAGGGGGGGGGGGGGGGCGCTCATACACTGGATTACTCTGGGGGGCACAGAAATTACGGTCTAAGTGAAAAAACTAGAGCGAGCTGCTTGACCAGAAACAACATTTTTAATCTGTGGCATTAGCTTCGAGCGTAGCTAATTTGAAGGGACACTGTGTAATATTCGACCACTAGATGTCACTGTAATGCAAAATGTCTCAAACTTACTTGGGGGACGCTGGATATTAGGTGTAAGTGTGGCTGCATCAGGTTTGTAAAGACAAAAACAAGCTAGCTATAAGTAACATTTAAGATGCATTTAATGTCCTTTAAGCTTCAGTTCAACATCAGCAACCTGCCTCCAACTACCTCGCCAGCTCCTTGTTCCACATTTCAATTAAAATTAAATATTTTGCTATTAGTTTGCAAGAAATAAACCAATCAGCTAATTTGAAGAAACTTAGTCCTTGCCATTTGTCAAACCAGGGAGTAGCTATCCAATCGTATTGCAGTGTGGACGTACATCAGTCTCAAATATTAGCATGTGAATTTGGAGCTCTGCCAAAGTGTTTAGCACGGCGTTAGCATCCACATCAACCTTGCGTGGGCAGTACTGCCATTACGCTTTTATATTAAGGAGAGGACTCTAAACCGTCATCTTGAGGGCTGTGAGTTTGAGACCCCCATTGAATTGAGTAGTGCAACTGAAAACTGAATACTATAAATAACAAAAAGGAAAACAAACTACAGGTGACCAAATCACCACCAGGAGGCACTAAATAATAAACAATGTCCTATTAAAATGTGACCTTCTGCGTTGACATCTTATGCTAGTCATCTGCTAAATGCTACTAGCTAACAACCCGTCGGCTGGCATGAATTTATAGCCTGTCGAATTGGTTTTAAGCCTGTTGGGCAGAGGAAGTAGCAATAGTAATTCATTTCTAATTGGGTTCCTTGTGTCTAGCTGTACTGGTTTGTTAGCTAGCCACTTATTTGGTAGATTAAAATGTAGACTGAAATGTTAGTACCTCTTTCCCCCTTGCTAGCAATAGGTTTAAAGACGTGAACTGCTGCGTTAACATCTTGCAGCAGTTCACATCTTATGCTAGTTATCTGCAAAATGTTACTAGCTAGCACCATGGAATGGATTAAAATCAAATTTGTTTTACGATAGTTAGACAAAGGAAGTAGCAATGCTAACTCACTGCTATTAGGGTGGCTTGAGTCCAGCCGTACTGGTTTTGTTAACTAGCCACTGATTTGCCTGGACTGAAATACAGACATTGTAAGCATCTCTACCCCCTACCTACCAATCTGGTAGTTGGAATGACTTATTTCTCAGATAGCTCTCGTTATCTATGTTAACTTTTTGGGTATGCGAGTAAATGACTCTAGAAACTATCTTGGACTTGCTAATTTGCTCGGTTCATGTACTGGCTTAATACAATTTTTTTTTTAAACTGTCAATCCAGAGTATAGCACCCCCGTTATGTGTTAGTTAGCATCCGGGCACACGGCGATGTTACGGTTTAATAAATAGAATAACTTAAAAAATAAAGGTATTAACAATAGCACATGTCACTGACTTAAAAGTCAGTAATAACAGCATAGATAATACTCTCTCTCTCTCACACACACACACACAAGTTTTTTTTTCCTAGTGCTAATGTTAGCAAAAACAAAATGCTAATCTTTGTTGTCATGATTGTTGGCCACGCCCATTCCTGGGCTACAACTCTTTTTATTGGTGGACTTTTCCTGGTACTTGCATGTTGACTCCGCTGTAGTCCACCATGTACATCGGCCACTGCTGAAGAAACAAAGTGGCGGAAGTGTCAGTCATGTATCATCACTAGATGAGTTGCTAGTTAGAGCAAAATAAACTTGCTATGTTAGCTAACTACTTATATTATTGCTGGAATAGCAATGTTTAACATTATTGTTCTATCTAGTCAATGTGCTAAAGGGATTTTACTTGACTAGCGTGAGGGCAGATGTGCTACATAGCTCTCAAATTAAGCTGGACCAATGTGGACTGCTATGCTAGCTAGCCAGTAACTGCTGAGTATAACTAGGTTAACATTGCTAGAACAAAGCTAGACCTCTGATTAAACACTTGCAATTTGCTAGATAAGCAAAGTGTGCTAGCTAGCCACTGTAAGCTAGGATAAAGTGATAATACCTGCCTTACTACTAAGCTTGAGTGTAGACGTGTTAGCTCCCTGTGCTACATAGCTCTCAGATTTTTAACCTGATCAATGTGGACCATGATGTTAGATAGCTAAATGGCCAGTAACTGTTTATCATAACTGAGACACCACTATATAAGTCAACTACTTAATGAATGCCGGATTAGCATATTGGATCTTGTCACTGTAGGCTAAGCTAAAGTGATTTTACCTGCCTGACTGAGTGCAGATGTGTTAGCTTCCTCGACTACATTGCTCTCGTTTAACTGGAGCAATGTGGACTGCTACATGAGCTAGCTAACTAGTAACTGCTTAGCATGTCTAAGCTACCACTAGTGTTCAGAACAAATTTAGACTACGGTGTTAGACAACTACATACTGTTTGCTTGATTAACACCGCTTACAGTTGCTAAACAGTGCTAAAAGGATTTTACCTGCCTGGCTTCCAAGCGTGAATGCAGATGTGTTAGCTTCCTGTGCTACATGGCTCTCAATTTTAGCTGGAACGATGTAGACTGCTATGCTGGCTGGCAAGCTACTAACAACTCAGCATATTTAAGATAGCATTGCTCGTGTTTAGTTGCACCACTACCTTAATGAACTATTTACTGATGACAAGATTAGCATATTGCGCAAGGTGAGTTGAACCTGACAAAGCAGAGTAAGCTTCCTATGCTACATAGCTCTCAAATATGTAACTGGAGTAACATGGACTTCCAATTTAGCTACCTAGTCAGTAACTGCTTAGCATAAGAGACTGCTATCTTGGTTAACTACTTACTGATTGCTGTATTAGCATATTGCGCTATCAAGCCACAGTAAGCCAAGATAAAATGATTTTATGTGCCTGACTGCTAACCTTGAATGCATGTGTTAGCTCCTTGTGTGACATAGCTCTCAAATATTTATGTGGACTTTTATGCTTTTTTAAGCAAAGATAGACCACCACGTTAGCACAATACCCACCTTGCCGTTAAACTTGAGTGCAAATGTGTTAACTTTTGGGCAACTCATCTCTCAAATATTTAACCGGATTTAATGTAGACTGCTACATTAGCTAGATAGCCAAATACTGTTTAGCATAAAAAAGCTACCACTGCTTCTGTTCAGAACTAAGACCATTGAGTTAGCCAAGTACTTACTAATTGCTAGATTAGCATATTGCGCTTGCTAGCCACTGTGAACTAAGCTAAAGGTATTTTACCTGCCTGGCTTCCAAGTTTGAGTGCAGATGTGTTAGCTTCCTATGCTGCATAACTTTCACATATCAAACTGGGCCAATGTGGATTGCTACTTTAGCTAGTTAGTCAGTAACCGTTTCGCATTACTAGTAACTAAGATATTACAGTCAGTGTTTCTAACAAAAACAAACCACTATATTAGCTGGCTAAGAGATTTTAGCATGATTAGGCTCTTCAAGCTAGGATAAAGTGATTTTACCTGCCTAACTTGCCAGCTTAAGTGCAGATGTGTTAGCTTCCTGATCTATACAGTGGAAGTTCGCTACTTTGCGGTTCGACGTTCGCGGGTTCAGAGCTTCGCGGGTCTAAAAAATAATAATAATAAAATAAAATTAAAAAAAATATTATCTTTTTAATATTTTTCTTAAGCATTTTGGAAGGGGCGTCGCTACTTCACGGATTTTCACTTTTCGCGGGTGGTTTTGGTCCCCATTAACCGCGATAACCAAGGGATCACTGTTTATCCCTTAAATTTAACTGGAGCAATGTGGACTATTATGCTGGCTAGCCTGGCAGTAACTGCTCAGCATAACTACGCTATTAATGCTATTGTTTAGAACAAAGTTAGACCACTACATTAACCAACCATTTACTGATGACTGGATTAGCATGTTGTGCTAGGTGATTTTATCTAACCAACCTTGAGTGTGGATGTGTTAGCTTCTTATGCTCATAGCTCTCGAATATTTAAGTGGAGCAATGTAGAATTCTATGTTAGCTAGCTAACTGGTAACTGCTTGGTATAAGTAATCTATCACTGCTAGTGTTTAAAGCAAAGAAAGCTGACTATGTTAACCAACAATATACTGATCGCTAGATTAGCATATTGCGCTAAGTGATATTCCAGGACTAAGCTTGAGTGCAGATGCAATAGAGCTCTCAAATATTTAACAGGAGCCACAAGGACTGCTATGTATGCTAGCTAGTCAGTCTGTTGTTGGTTAGCATAACCACTATGCTAACCAACAACAGACTGATTGCTGAATTGTCATATTGCGCTACCTAGCCACTGTAAGCTAGGATTAAAGCGATTTTACCTGTTTGAATGCTAATCGTGGGTGCAGATGTGTTAGTTCTTGTGCTACGTAGCTCTCTAATATATTACTAGAGCGATGTGTACTGCTACATTAGCTAGCTACCGTTGCTAGTGTTAAACTAGGATAAAGAAAAATTCTCAGTTTATGTGTTGCGTACCATGACTGGAATTTGATTGGCCGACAAGGCCAGGTCTGTAGAGGGAGGGATGGAGCCTCGCTGAGTCTCCAGGACTCTCTTCCGCTTCCGTCGACTGGTTGATGCTTCAGGCGCTAATGTTAACGAAGATAAAAACAGTTTGCCAGATTAGGGGCTAAATTGTCACAGAAACATCAAGGAAAAAAACTTTCATATGCATACCTGTGTTGCAAGGCTGACTACACAGTTCTGTAAAAGGCCTGTGAGAGACAATAAAGCCACCGTTAGCCTGTTAGCATGGAATCCATTTTAATACTAAATTACCTTAAAGTGTCTCGTAAAACTGATTCATGTTAAGACTCTTGTACAATGTCATTCATAATAGCACCTAACTACTAAATATCACTTTTTATTATGTACTGCTCAAAAAGGTGACAAAGTTTTAATTAGCTAACTGCTAGAATCGGCTGTGTATTAGATTGTTTGCACTCACATCATCTGGACAGACTTTTTAAAGGGACACTGTATTATTTTGTGTTTTGGGGAAAAAAATGTTCAAGTCAAGTTAATTTTATTTGTATAGCCCTAAATCACAAAGAGTCTCAAAGGGCTTCACAGATTATTATACTATATTACACAGACTATTTTTCAGAATATTATTATACATTCCCCTGCCCTGGAGCCGACGAGAAGAGTAGGTTATTCGTATGCTATAGAGTAGAAGTGAGTTTTAAGCTTAGATTTAAACATTTCCACTGAGGTTGCAGATCGGATCTCAGGGGGAAGAGCATTCCACAGCACCGGTGCCGGGATGGAGAACGCTCTCGAACCAGCAGAACACTAAACCAATTCAAATGCTACATGCTAGAAGCATCTACCTCATCAGCATTTGGGTCAATTAAAATGAATTATACAAAAAAATCTAAAGCATGCCAACCATTAGCATTGGTAGAATTTCTCAATTTTAAGGGGCAAGAACAAAATGGAAGATCTACCTATCTCTTAGACTACAGAGAGTACCTGGTTGAAAGCCGTAGGCGCAAATTTGAGAAAGACTCAACTTTTTTTTTGTACAAGACGCATCAGATTTTAAGCCACAGGCTTAAACAGCTATATAAACAAACTTATTCACGCCCATTTGTTCGCGGACTTTATTTGAAGCTGTCAATCTCAATCAATTAGTGCAGTAGTCAATATTAATTATCATTAACATAGGATACACAACATGTAAATTTAAGCAATTTCAAAGATTTCAAGACCCCGGAACAAACCCAGTCAGTCCGATGATTATCGTGTACCCCTATTTAGTCAGTAACCGGTGTCGGCATGTATAATATTTTTATTATGACATACAAGCAATATTTGGCCTCCTCTAAAGATTTGTCATGTGTGCAAGGGATGGGAGACCTTAAAATCAGTCGCATGGCTCAGCATGTGTACAGGGTGTAGTGATTGAATGGGTCTTTTAGTCAGCTTCTGCGACGTAGTGGGGCCCATACGGCACTGCAGCTGGGCAGATCTGCATGAAGACACTACAGACACCTTCGCGACCCGTCTTCCTTGCAAAAATATAATAAGCCGCATCGTCATGTAAACCGCGACATTTGAATTGTAGAAAAAAAGTAGAGAATCGTAGTCTGTAATTTCAGGGTACACATGTATATCGCTCTCCCCTCCCCGGTTGCAGGCTAACGCTGCTTACTCGTTGCACTCACTCTAGCTGGCTCTTGACGCTGAAGCTGATTTTGTCTTTGGCGTGAAGGATTCTCTCCAGGCAGGTGGCATCGTAGGAACTCGGGTTCCGGAAGGGAACGTCTTCTGGCAGACCGTCCACCTCGACGCATTCCGGACTGCCGCGAATTAACTTGTACGGCACAGCCAGGGCGCAGTCCAGCCCCAGAGCCTCGCCTGAAGACGTGGCAACTTTAGGCCAACCATGCTAACAATATGCAGGATGATGCTGTTTTTTATTTTATTACCGTATTTCTTATTGAAAAGTTCCTTTACTTGCTCGCGTAGAATCACCTTATTACCCACTTGGTTGACGTCTTCTTCGTCTAACGGATTATAAATTGCATTTATTCATAAGCTAAGCTATGCTACCAAGCAGTTAGCACAGGGGTGGGCCAACGTTTCAAGTCCCGCATTGGGTTAAAATGTTTGTTAGAGGAGCCATACCAGGAGGAAATTTAATTTGATATTTGTTTGAAAACTAACTTGATGAAATAGATATTTATTAAAACACATAACTACAGCAAAATAATAAGCTGTTTTGAGGTGTTTTTTAGTAGGATCTCGGTAGTAATTTTGTAGTATTTCTCTAGTATGATTTTTAAAGTTTTTCTGTATTAGGATTTTTGTAGTTTTCCTTAGTAGAATTTTTTTGTTTTGTATTATAATACTACTGTAGTAGTATTTCTGCAGTATTATTTTTGTTGTATTTCTATAGAAGTATTTTTAAATTGTTACTGTAGTTGAATTTAGAAAGTATTTTTTTTAGGTATTATGTAGAATTTTTGTATATTTTGTTAGTTGTTTATTTTTTGTAGTTTTTCTGTTTTAGGATTCTGAAGCATTTCTTTTGTGATACTATAATACAAAATTAAACTCTAAGAATACTACTAAAGTAGTATTCTGTCATGTTTTTTCTCAGAATTAGATTTATGTAATATATTAGGTCCCTGTTTTCGAGCACAAAATTTGATATTTAGTTTTGTATTGTTTTTATAGTTATTCTGTCAAAAGATTTTTGTCGTAGCATTGTAGTAGAATTCCTGTAGTATTTTCCTTTTCTTTGCAGAATTAAAGCAAAGTAATATATTAAGTCTGTTTTTGAGCACTAAATTTGCTATTTAATTTTGTAGTATTTCGATAAAGTATTTTTGTAGTGCACACACAAATGGACAATGAGAACAAAGCGGGCAGATGATATGTTTTTTCCTATTAGTAGTACTTTCGTTACAATAATAATCTCATTTTATTTTAACCATTTTTGTTTGGTGGTCCGAATTAAAAAGCCTGACGGGCATGTAGCACTGGGGCTATAGTTTGCCCATCCCTGAGTTAGTGTCTACTTACCATTTATTGAAGCATATGCCTTCTTGAGTAAAGTGACCCGGCGAGGTGCTAGGGAGTATTTAAAAGTGTTATTTTTCTTTCTTTAATTTTCTTTATGAAAGTATAACTGCGAGTGCGGCACTAACCAGGTTTTGGAATGAGGCCCTGGAATGGTCTGGAAATCAAAGGATAGTCGGTCATAGTCAGGCAAAGTTGACATGTAATACCCATAACACTTGGCGTTCACCTTGTGATGGTGAAGTTGATTTTATCCGCCACGGCCAGGATGCGCTCTAAGTTCTGCGAGCCGAAGGTGCAAGGCTTCCGGAACGGGATCCCGGGCGGGAGCCCCTCAATGATGACCGAGTCCGGGTTGTTCTTAATGCGTTTGTAAGGCACTTGTACCGGGTACTTGATCCCCAGCGCCTCGCCGTACTTCCTGTTGAAGAGGTCCTGGACCTGTTCCCGCAATGTGTTGGCTAAGTCGATCCTGGACAGTTTGGACTCCAGGCACTCTGGAGGGTGGAAGAGGATCTCTGTTTGGTGATTCCCATACTATAGGAAGTCTCTGGTATTTGCTATGATTTAATTGATCACCGCCAGCACCTCATAAACTTGTATTAAAAAAAAAAATAATAATAATAATATATATCGATGCTTAGATAATAAAAAAAACTAAGACACCTAATTACATGAAAGCTTGCCAACGCCGTGGTGTGATCGCTTGTACGCTTTTTTGTGCTCTCACTCGCTTTTGGTTAATTGGTTATTATGCACGGTAGTGTCAGCAACCAGCGGCTCTAGAACCCCATGTGGCTCGTTTGACTTACTTTTATGTTTGAATCTCCCTTTTATTTTAATTTAAAAATAGTTTTTCTGTAAGGCTTTTCATTTTTTGCGGCTCCAGACGTTTTAGTTTTTGGGTATGTTATGGCACTTTCAATATTTTGGGTTATTAACCTATGCTATAGTCCTTTTATTTTCTGCATACTCGTATATGTCTACGCAATCGAATAATCTAAGCGCACGCAGTTCCTCCATTTGGGATTTTTTTTTTTGATGCACGGTCCTCAGGACTTCTACTACAAAGTACAAAATAATACATGATTTACGCATTAAAAAAAGCCTCCTGGTTATTGGTTGATTTCTCAGAAACATCTTCATTTTATTTTCCCTCACACCAAAAGCAACAACTTTTACGACATGCTGTTGAAATCCTGTAAGGTGTTACAATTTTGAGTATTCTTTGAGAAGTGTTCATCTTCCATAAATTAATGAATTCATGACAGCACAAGTTTACTACTGCCCTAAAAGACAATGAAAATTTGACAGCGCCAGTGTTGTTGTGATTGGTGGTTGCCGCTATAATGTATCAAATTGCATTCGCTTATCATTTTCCTCGAAGATGAAAAGGAAACTAGTCAAAGAAGTCATCGTGGTGTTTCGTTTTTAGAGCACATGGGTTGTGGAAAAGAGCAGATCGCCCTTTTCTCTCTACCACGCAAACTAGAGCAATTTGGCGACCAAGCACCAAAGTTATAGAACAAGTATTAAAGTTCGACTCATCAATTAAATTCATCAATCGATTATTTTTTAAATTATACATTGGTCTCCTGAATAAACTACACATCAATGGAGCAAACAAGCACGTTACTTTGTTGATCATCGTGAGTGAACTGAAGGAAATCCTCCTTTAGTCAATGCCAAAAGTTAAATGTGAAGACGTCTATTTGCGTATAGACATCATTCTCACTTTAGACCTTTGTAATGGGAATGCTCGCAAACACGATATATACGAGGTTATTTGCTTGTCTCTAGGCATGTAAACGGGTAATTCTGATTTCTCTAAATATAATTTCCAATTGGAGTATTGCCTGACGTACCTGAGAAAGCGGGTCTTTTGGATAACAAAGCAGTGTCCTCCGTGTGCAGCGTGGCATCCTTGCTGTCCAACTCTATATGGAAAAACATTAAAAAGGAAAAACCCTAAACGTCAATTCAGTTGTTTGCATTTCTAGCCTAAGACTTACCTGTCTCACAAGCAGAAGGTGTCTCTTGTTTAACTAACTCGCTCAGCAGCTTGGGCCTGCAGACACAACAAAGCGGGAAATTGTAATTCTGTAACACGAGACCAGATAGTGTCCGCTTCCTGCTCACGTTTTGATGATAAACTGGATGTGGCTGCCAGCAGCCAAGATCTTGCGCAACTTGGCCGCACCAAAGCAGTTGGGCCGCCTCAGGGCAATGCCTTCAGGCAGCCCGGTGACGAAAAGGTCCTCGGGGTACATCTGGAACTTGGAGTATGGCACTTTGGCAGGCTCGGGGAGTCCCAAGGCCTCAGCTAAGAAACGATAAAGCTAAAGCTAAACTGCCTTTGCTATTTAAAAAAAAACTTGGCTTCTGCTGTGAACTCACCGTATTTGGTGTTGAATAAATTCTCTACTTGTCTGCGTAGCTGGAGAATCATTTCACCAATGTCCTCCACCAGGCTGCCAGCTGAATAAATAAAGGAATCATAAAAAAAGTTAGGAAATTTTGAGTGTTATTAGTCTCCCCTTTTATATTTTTTAATATTTTACCTATATTTTCGGATCCTACTTAACCAATTTGAAATCTTTATTTCTGTAACATCAGTTCGATAACCTGATCATTATCGTGCATTCCTACTTTTGAGGAATGATATTAACTCCTTCAAAACCATAACGTATAAATACATTTTGAAAAGTTTATTTTCCTTTCCAAAATAGATGACCAAATCCTATCGTCAACGTCAGGTCATCGATCCCCATTGCGACTGAAATTGTGTGATCACGTCACCGGAAAAAAAATTCTTGCTAATTTCATGCATCTTTTATGCATAGGTTCAGTGTTCTTGCAATTAAATGTTATTTTGCAAGCGTAACTTCCCTTATGTTTATGAAAAGCATTGTTTAGATGTTGGTGGTATCACAAATGCAATAAAATGCAGTGTAAGTTAAGCTTAAAATACATTCTTTCAAAAAACGTTTTCTTGAAACAATTTTCAAAATAACTTAGAAATGTTCTACTGTTGTTTCTTAGACAATGTTAATAGATCATATATTAAAAGGTCTGAAATCTATAGATGCGTGACATTGGTGGCCGTCCAGGGATTTTTTCCCGGTGGTGAATACGGCCAAACCGACTACTTGCCTGTTTGACCCGCTTCCGGGTTCGCTGATTAAAGGTATTTTTGGGGTCCTTGGACCTTCAGTTCTTAATATTATAAACATATCACTCTCTTCAGGTGTAGTTCCAGCGGCTTTTAAGTCAGCTGTTATTAAACCTACACTGAAACGACGCAGCCTTGATTAAGAAAGCTAATAATTAATTAATTAAGTAATTATAGACCTGTGTCAAACCTACCGTTTCTTTCTAAAGTACTTGAAAAAGTTGTGGTACAGCAGCTGAATTATTTTATATCTGAGAACAATCTTTTTGAATCCATGCAATCAGGATTCAGGGCTAACCACTCGACTGAGACAGCCCTGATTAAAGTAACCAATGATCTTCTACTGGCAATGGACTCCGGCGCTTCATCACTCTTGCTGCTGCTGGACCTTAGTGCTGCCTTTGACACTGTGGACCATAATATCTTACTAGAACGGTTGGAAAAATGGATTGGGCTGTCAGGAACCGTCCTCTTATGGTTCATATCCTACCTCTCAGATAGGACGCATTGTGTTAAATATGGAGAAATGACATCCGAGCCCTTTAGTCTTACCTGTGGTGTTCCGCAGGGTTCAGTACTTGGCCCCCTTCTTTTCAGCATTTACATGCTTCCATTAAGTGATATTATTCGCAAGTATGATATCAGTTTCCATTGCTACGCAGATGACACTCAACCATATCTTCTTTTAAGGAATCTGCCAGACTAAACTGTGGAAATTAGGAGGCCCGCCTCACTGAGATAAAAGAATGGATGTCACTCAACTTCTTGCGCCTTAACTCTGAAATGTTAGTTATTGGACCATCTAAATGCAGACTTGTTCTCGAAAGTGCTCTGAACATTGACAAATTTAATATCACCCAGAGTGACTCAGTCAAAAATTTAGGTGTTATATTTGACCCCGATCTGTCCTTTCAAACACACGTTAAGAATATTACTAAAATATTGCTAAAATTCGCCCTATGCTGTCTCAGTCGGATGCCGGGATTATAATTCACGCGTTTGTTACCTCCCGTCTCGATTACTGTAATGCACTATTATCCGGTCTCCCGGTCCAAAATCAAGAGCCTTCAGCTGGTAGAAAATGCTGCAGCGAGGCTTTTTTTTTTAACTTTTTATTTCTCACACCAATTTTGACAGAGGTTTGATTCCTCCATCATACATCAACACATAATATATACACTTGACACACTCATAAATAACAGAAGAAACAACAAAGAAGAAAAAAATACTATTAATAGAAAGGAAGAATAAACGTTCATACAATACATCCATCCAAAAAGAAATATATATATATATATATATATATATATATATATATATAAATACATATATATAAAATAATAAATCAAAATATACACCCAAAAAAAAAAAAAAAAAAAAAAAAAAAAAACAACGCACATAATAAATAGGGGGAGGTGTTTAGACATCAAGTAAAATTTGTGTGATAGGCTTCCATCTTTTCTCAAATTGGTCAAGTTTCAGTTGAAGTCTTGCAGTGATTTTTTCCATAATGTACATTTGCTTTAATTTGTCTCTCCATTGTTTTATGTCAGGAGGTTGTGGTTTCAGCCAGGACACTGTGATCATTTTCTTTGCTACCAGAAGCATTACCCTTAGTATATATTTCTGTTGACCAGATAGTAATTCTTCTGGCAAAATTCCTATTACGTAAGCCTTTGGGTCCAACCGCAACTCCCAGCCCGTGATTAATTTTATTTCTCTCTGGATACTTCTCCAAAAATTTAATATTACAGGGCAATTCCAGAAAATATGCGTAAAGTCACCGACCCCCCCACAGTTACGCCAGCATAGATTTGAGGTATTTTTATATTTTGAAGTGATAGAGGGTGTATAGAAGAATCGCATTTTTACTTTCCATTCAAACTCCCTCCATGTCGGGCTGTTGGTTATTTTGTGTCCCTCTTTCAATGTTTTTTCCCATTCGTTGTCTTTTATCGCTACATTAGTTTCTTGTTCCCATTTTTCCTTAACTGCCATGTCCTCATTACTGAGATCCATTCTCAGGGCTTTATATAGTTTTGATATAACCCCCTTTATTGATTGTCCTTTTGTATACGATATTAATAATTCCTCTACCTTAGTTGGCTCCTTACATATTTTCCCCCATTCCTCATGTTTCTGGAGGTAATGCCTTAGTTGCAAATATTTGTAAAAATCATTTCTGGGTAGGTCAAACTCTTGTTGGAGTTGTTCGAATGATTTCATTGCCTGTGCTTCCAATACTTGGGTAATCAACATCAGTCCTTTTTGGGCCCATTTTTGAAACCCTACCTCCATACCCCCAGGTTTAAAGTCTGGATTTTTCGCTATTTTGGTAGCCCTATTCACAGATCTTGATATTTTTTTTTTTTTTTTGTATTGTTGACCAAGTTTTAATAGTTCCCTTAATCCATTCATTCTGGATTTTTAATTTCTTCCACCTCGTGACTGATATGTATGGTAACGATTCCACCAGCATATTTGGACAAGATCGTTGCTCCATGTCCACCCATATCGCATCTTTGTCTGTAGTAATCCACAAGATGAGTGCTTTAATTTGAGCTGCCCAATAGTAATATTTAATATTGGGTAGGTCTAGGCCCCCCTTTTCTTTAGGAGCTAACAGGGTTTTGTATTTTATTCTAGGTTTCTTGTTTTGCCAAAGGAATTTTGCTATTAACTTATTTAACATTTTAAATGTGGATGCCGGGATCAGAATTGGAAGGGATTGAAACAGAAATAATAGTCTTGGTAATATATTCATTCTGAATGTTTCTATCCTGCCGATAAGACTTAAGGGCAAAATTTCCCATTTTTCCAAATCTTTCCTTATTTCTTTTATCAACATTCCATAATTTGCATCAAACAGCTGTGTGGAATGTGGTGTAATGGTCACCCCCAAATATTTAAACCCTTTATTTGTCCATTTAAAATCAAACCTTTCAATCACATCTGTTGGACATTTTCCTGATATCATCATTGCTATTGATTTGCTCTCATTATTTGAATACCCAGCTACTTCTCCATATATTTTAAGGCTCTCCAACAGTGGTGGTATTGATAACGAAGGTTCCTTCAGCATTACCAACAGGTCGTCTGCAAACAATGATATTTTATGTTCTGTTCCTCCTTCATCCAATATCCCCCTTATTTGCTCATTTTGTCTAATTGATTCTGCGAGTGGTTCTATGCTTATTGCAAACAAGAGTGGGCTTAAGCAATCCCCTTGCCGGACTCCTCTTTTGATTTCAAAGAAATCTGAACAGTGACCATTTACTCTAAGACGAGATTTCGGTTTTTTATAGATTATTTTCACCCATTCAACAAATATTGGAGGGAAGCCAAAAGCTATAAGTGATTGATGTAAGAAGCTCCATTTCACCCTATCGAAAGCTTTTTGTGCATCCAAGCTCAGTAACATCGAGGGTTGGGTCTTAGATTTTGTGCTCGTAATTATGTTTAGTATCCTCCTAATATTGTTTGCACCCTGCCTTCCCGGAATAAACCCTGTTTGATCATTTCTAATTAATTTCGCTATAAATTTCTGCATTCTTTTTGCCAGTATGCTTGTAAGAATTTTTAGATCATTACAAAGTAAACTAACTGGTCTATAGCTTTCACACAATATTGGGTCTTTTCCTTCTTTGTGCAGGACTGTTATGATGGCTTCCGACCATGATTTGGGGGGATCTCCTTTTGTTAGAGCATAGTTAAATACTTTCTGCAGTACTGGTGTTAATTCTTCCTTAAAGCTTTTGTAGAACACCCCCGGGAATCCATCCGTTCCTGGTGATTTATTTATTTTTAAGTTATTTATTGTATCTTGTATTTCCTGTTTTGTAATGGGGCGAATAATTTCTAATGTATCCCCCCCTGTTAGTGTTGGTAAATGTAGTTTTCCTAAAAAGTTTTGTGCCGTGTACTTATCTAAGTCATTTTCTGAGTCCTTGTATAATTCTTTATAATAATCTGCAAATGCTTCTGCTATACCTTTGGGTTTTACTAAACATTGTTTAGAGATAGGATGTTTTATTTGTGATATAATTCTATCTGTTTGGGCCTTTTTAAGTTGGAAGGCTAGCAGTCGACTGGCTCTATTGCCCATTTCATAGTATCTCTGGTTCACAAAGCGCAGAGCCCCTTCTGCTTTATTTGTCAAAAGTTCATCTAATTTGCTTCTGGTTGTTTTTAATACCTGTAATCTGGATTCATTTGGTGTTTTTTTATGTTCTTCTTCTAGTTCCTTAATCTTATCCTCCAATTCCGTCTGATTCTTTAAGCGTATTCGTTTCAGCCGGGACGATATTTCTATTAATTTCCCCCTTATTACAGCTTTCCCTCCTTCCCATAATATTGTTGGAGAAACCTCATTGTTGTCATTGATTTGGAAATATTCTTTTATACACCGTTTTATTTCCTGTACTACGTTTTTATCTGAGAGGAGAGATACATTCATCCTCCAATACCTAAAATGGGGTTCATTGTCTAAACTTAATTTCAAAGTAATTGGAGAATGGTCACTTATAGTAATATTCTCTATACCACACTCTACTACTGTATGCATATGTTGTCTTGAAATGTAAAAGTAATCAATTCTCGAGTAGCTGCCATGCGGGTTTGAATAGAAAGTATAGTCTTTAGTTTGGGGATTCTTCTCTCTCCATGGATCTATCAATCCCAATTCTTTAGTTATGTTATTTAACATCCTCGACGTCTTTGTATTTGTTCCATGTACTGAAGGATACTTGTCCACTTTGCAATTCTGTACAGTGTTAAAGTCACCTCCTATAAGTAACATTCCCTTCGCACAGTTGGTTATTACTTTAGCTAATACTTGAAAAAAAGTCCCCTTTTCCTCAACTGGTGCATAAACATTCATTATTGATATTTCCCAACCGGCCATTGACCCTATAATCATTATATATCGCCCCAGATTGTCCTTCACTTCTTTTCCGACTTTAAACGCCACCCCTTTTCCAAGTAAAATTGCTACTCCCCTCCTTTTACCATAGGATGCGTAGAACACCTGGTTCACCCATTCTCTTTTTAGCTTCTTATGTTCAATCTCGGTCAAATGTGTCTCTTGTAATAAGGCTATTGAGCTCTGCAATGTCTTGAGTTGATTCAATATCTTTTTTCTCTTGATGGGGTGGTTTAGCCCATGTACATTATATGAAACAATATTTAGATTGCTCATGCTTTGTATTGAGTCTCACTGATTTTTGAAGCATACAGAAACACTACATTAATTACTAACACCTCCATTGACAAAACAAACCAAATTACTAACAAACATATTGACAAGCACACATAATTTCCCACCAAAAAGAAAAAAACACACCCAAAAAACAAAAACCCATGTCTTCCAAGAGTCCAATTGGAGAGTTGTGGCTACCCTCCTGGAAATATGCACTCAGTGCGTGAACAACTTTTGTACCGTCGTCCATAGTTATAACTAACTAAATATTTTAAAGTAGCTCTATGCCAATATATATACATACATTGTTTTAATTTAAAGATAACAATTTTACTTGTTATTTTACTTACTTCTAACTTATTGAATTTATAATAGAAAGGGCATATATGGTCCTTACTCTTTCTCCCCAAATCCGAATATGGCTTCGTTTTGCTCCATAGGAGCTTGTAAGTCACCTTCTATGATGGGGGTGTTCCCTTGTCTTCCTCTCGATTCCGGTCACTGTGGTCCAAATGTTCTTTGACAACATCTTTTGCAGTGTCTCCGTGTTGTCCTCTTCCACTTCGATCCCCATTTCTTTTAGCAATGTTGCTGCCTCCATCAGTGTAGAGAATGTTCTTATTCCTGAGTCCAAAAACATCTTCAGCTGGGCGGGATATGGTGATTGTGCCTTTACGTTCTTTTCCTTTAACTTTTTGATAACGTCCCTTACTTGTTTCCTCTTTTTTTGGATTTCTGTGGTGTAATCTTGGTTGAAGTAAACGGTCTTGCCTTCGTACGTTGTCTTCTGCTTCCATGCTTCTTTCATTACGGATTCTTTCACTATGTAGTCGGTGAAACGTACGATAATTGCCCGTGGCAGTGCTTTACCTTGAAACTTGTTCCCCAGTGAGCGGTGTGCCCTCTCAATGCGCACATCCATATGTTCGGTTGTCGGAATGTTCGATTTAATAAAGTTTGTTATGAAGCCGATTGTGTCTTTTCTCTCGGCACCCTCGGGAATCCCATGTATCCTAATGTTATTCCGCCGTGATCTCGACTCCAAGTCCTCACACTTTGTTGCTAGTTTGGTGGTTTGTTGGAGCAAGGAGACTGTTAATTGCTCTAGTTTTGACGTTCGCTCTTCCGTGTTAGCATGTAGCTCCTCCATGCTTTCCACCCTCCGCTCCAGCAACACAGTGCGCTCCAGAAGTTCTTCGATGCTCTTTTCCAGTCTTGTCATCGCAGTCTTGCTTTCCCTTGCTGCTTCTGTGTGTTCTTGCCGTAATTTACGGATTTCGTGGAGGATGGCCGAGTCACGTCCCTCGTCGACCGATGCCATTCCTTTTGCTCCCTCGATCTTTTTCTCCTTAGCGCCCTTTTCCTCGACAAGTTTCCCCTTCTTGACCATGTTTTGTTGAATAATTTGTCTTTAATATGAGTCACAATTTATACCTTTTCTGTCTTTCTCCAAGTAAGTATTACATTACTCTTTAGTGATTTTTGTCAGAGCTACTTTCCTTGCTGCCGTCTACCTCATTGCGCCACCGGAAGTCTGCAGCGAGGCTTTTAACTAAGACAAGAAAGTTTGATCACATTACCCCAATTTTAGCTAACCTGTATTGGCTCCCTGTTCGCCTAAGATGTGATTTTAAGGTTCTATTGGTAGTATACCAAATCATGCATGGACTTGCTCCCTCATATCTTTCAGATTTAATTCCCCCTCTGTTCCGGTCTGGAGCCTTCGCTCTGAAAATTCTGGTCTACTAGTTATCCCAAGAGCCAAAAAGAGATCCGCAGGTTCGAGAGTGTTCTCCATTGAGGCCCCGGTGCTGTGGAATGCTCTTCCCCCTGAGATTCGATCTGCAACCTCAGTGGAAATGCTTAAATCTAAGCTTAAAACACACTTCTATTCTATAACATATGAATAGCCTATATTTTATGTCGATAATAGCTGTGTATTATTTGCCCTCATGTAGGTTTTACGTCAGGGGATGGTGTCATAATAGTCTGTGGTTTGCAATAATCTGTGGTCTGTGCAGCCCTTTGAGATTCTTTGTGATTAAGGGTTATACAAATAAACATGACTTGACTTGACAATGGTAAAAGCTAGAAACATAGCTTCAACCTTCATTAAAATAGTTTACTTTTCATATGCCCTATTTCTATATAGCTACAGAACAAAATTTTCTGTAGGCCTTCAAAAATGGGTCAAAAGCGCAAAAATTGTCTGGCCATTTCAGAGAAACGTTTGGCATTAAATGATTTATGGGACGATGGCAAAACAGTGCCAAATATTAGTAAAAATTCTGAACAAGATAATGGTCAACAAGATTTTTTTGTATTAATTACCTTCAGGTGGTTTTCGCATGTTCTGCGGTGCCACGTTAGGTGACAAGGATTCAGAATCTGCAAAATGCAAAAACAAATGCAGAAGAGTTTTTTTGTGCAGTTTAAACAACATAGGTGCATTGTTTTTTTTTTTTACTGATTTTTACTTATATGGTTTAGGAATTACACATTCTGTCACAAGCCTGGGCGTGTATTTGACATTTTTATGTTCGTGTGGAGCGCTTGGATTGGTGGTCACGTGAGCTTACCTCCATTTTGTCTCCTGAAGTGGTCATTTGCGAAAGAAAAGAAACTTAAGCAAAGCACAGTCAAGAACCAAGAAATAATAAGAAAAGAATAAACTAAAAAAGTGGGTGGGTTGAACCCAAAGTACTCATTTGTGTGGACTCTCGTTTTCTTTTCCATTTAAAGAGAGTGACAGCACAAATGTTGCCTTGGGTGTGTAGTCTTAGAGCAGCTTGTGTTAGAGTGGATAGTTGTGTTGGGAAATCAATTTTTCTAGTGGAAGTTTCTAGTGGGGAAAAGCTCTACAGAATTGGGTCAGGAGGAGGCGTGGGAGTTTCAACACTACAGTGAGGGGGGTTGAGACTCAAAAAACTCATACTTGATACAACAAAAGCAGGCTGCGAGGACGGTGGGCGGTCTGGAAACCGGGGTGGGCCCAGTGGCAGTCTGGGAGGAGGAGGAAGTTGCGACGCTTACCTGCATGGTTCTCCGCGTTGTGGTGAAGGGACGAGGCAGCCGAGGGACCCGACGGAGTGGACTTGGACTGACCTGAGGGGGGCTCAGACACTTGCCTGCTAGTGTCATCTGTGCTGGAGCCGGCTTCTGAACACAAGCAGAGTCTTTAAGTCCCTTCATAAAGTATCTAAATTTGTGTTAGGTTTACAGTTGATGGCCCTTTATACAATTTATAATGAGTAGTTAAAAGACCTTGTACGGAATTTAAAACCTTTTTACTCGTGGCTGCCCTCGCCTGGCTTGTGTCATCATTGCAGCCTCTGCCAGCTAGTTTATGATACGCGTGGAAGTATTTGCATTTCTTAGATGCACTTGACCAACTGCTTTTTTCACCTTTCTTGAGGTTTGGGTTGGCATTTGGACTGTCCTTGATGAACTCTTCTCACTTTCACCATTTCCATGCAACAGTAACAAATAGAAAAAAAACTTGGAGGATAAGCATGACGTCCCTCTCCAGCACTCTGGCAGATAGGCGCAGTGGAGAATAAAGCATAAGGGCTCTTTGAACTCAGTTAGGCATTGTTAACACATACTTAATAGAGGAAAGATTTTACAATTCAAATTTTTAAAGAGCCAATGAGTAATATTTGACCACTAGATGGCACTGTGTTGTCTGGTGCGAGCAAGGCCCAGTGCCACAAAGCACAGTGCGGGGGCAGGATGCCAGACAAATATGGCAGTGACCTAAGTTAGGATCCCAGTGTGTAAAAGAAATACACATTTCTCACCCTATGATGTTTTTTTTTATTTTTTTAAATAACAATGGTTTATTTTGCCTAATATTGAAATTAATGTTTTTTTTTACTGAAGGTTTTTTTTTTGTATCACTAGGAGACAATAATTATTACTCTGTCCCTTTAAGGACACCTGCACCCCAACTTTGAGGATCCCATTCAGTTTGTTGCTAATGGACCTTTACGAACTTTGTCGCAACAGTACAATAGACGGCGTTAGGTGCCCCTACCTCACGATGATTCCATCTAATAACATGGAAAAGGATGTTTACATGGCCCCTCATTACAGCATTTTCCCAAAAAACATCCACAACAAATTATTTCGCATGCCTACAAATTTACAAAATTGAAACTGCGATGTTTATCTGTATGACTACGAGTCACGTCTTTAAGATTTGTGTCTGCTATTGTTTGCGCACGTATCAGGAAGATGGTGATATGATATTGGCTGAACTCTTTCACAACGCCTTTCTCTCCATTCAGTTTACAAGAGATTTACACTTTTTCGTGGCCAAATTTAAGCAATTTGTAAGGACTTTTAAAACCAAATTTCCCATTTCTCCAGTACCATTAAAAGAAAAAAAATCTGGTATAACTCATGTAATTTGCATATACATAAATATATCAGCAGATTTACATATGCCATTTTTAATCTTGCGCGGGCACATACTCAAGACATGATTTTTTTAATCCTGAGTAAATTGTAATTATATTTGTGGATCTCAACACGTTCTTGTGTGAATCATTTTTACCCCCTAGGTGTTGGGTAAAAAAATGACACAATATGTAGCTTACATTTGCAGTTGCAGGGAAACACTACCTTAATGTTTGCATTGCTCATAATAAATGTCCATAATTGATACATAATCCTTGCACTAATACAGATTTCATAGTGACCAGTTTAGGTGTAGCATGAACTTGTCATCTTAGGCAGGACCCATAGGGGGAGATGACGCTTTGTAAGATAATGCACATTAATGCCAGGTGCCGTTAATCACGAGGGAAGAGCAATTGCAATGGCAAAGTGAAGCTACCAGAGTGCAGTCTCCGCATCATTTTGAAGCAGACTTGTTGTGAAACACTGCACTATTTCAAGCATTTACAAGCACTTCACCCAAAACTAAATCACTTTTCAATCCTTGAAAACAGAACATCAAATTCAAGCATTTTCAAGGATTTCAAGCACCCATACCAACTGTGAGTTGAGCATCTCTTCTGCTTTGCAAAGATTTGAGAGTTGGCAATAGAATACTATATTTTGTACTGTATGTATTAATCAAGTGATTCTAAATGAAGAAGCAAAAACAAGCTAACCATGGAAATGAAGCTGACGATTAGCAAGAAATTGAATCACATTAGGAAAATAACATAGGTTACTATGCCCCAACACATGACAATTTCACCATACAATCCCTACCTCAGAACAGATTAATGTCAGATCCCAGGATCAGCGGCAGTAATACACTAAATTACCCCCTCCAAACTCCCTAACCCCATAGCCCATCTTCCCCACCCACAAATTGCCAAGACACATATTTAACATTAATAAAAGAGGTACATATATTTGTCAATTGCACAACTGCTTAAAAAATATAAATACAATGTATACATAAAAATGGCAAATATTTGTAGAAAATGCGAAGAGAACAATAATATAAAATAATAAAATAGCTTGAAATTATTTTACATTAAATAATACAAACACACACATTTGAAAACACACTAAAGAAAATGTAGTCATGTAATAAAAATAAAACACAAAATAAAACCTGACCTTTCTGGCTTTACTTGTTCCAAATTTAAAGACGATAGTTGAAAGCCTTTTACACGGTTTCTTTCTCAGGATGGACATCTCTTTTGGACATTTCGAATTCTGAAATTTTTATGTCGTAACACCGGCCTGAGCACCATTTGTGTCACTTACCTGGCACTGTAACTTGAATAACGTCCGCATCTTGAGGCTCCGCCTTAATTCTCTTCACAGGAAGGACATCTGCAGACAGGCCTGAGGGGAGTATCATCACAATTATCTTTATCATGATCATCCTGTCCAAATTGTGGTCGCAGGTGTCCCTTTTTACCTGCATCACACTCGGACTGAGGACTCACACTGGTCAACCTGTTTTTTTTTTTGGGAAATACACGGGACGGCTCATTAGGAACAACGAGGGGGGTTCAATTGGCGTTTTAGATGATGCGATGCGCTCTGACCGGCCGCTGTGAGGATTGACCAGTGGCTCTGTCACGGTCGTTGTAAGACTCAGGTTTTCTGGGACAGCATCTTCAGAAGGGTCCGGCTTGCCCTCCTCCCTCAACATCTTGCCAGCAGCTTAAGAACAGTAAAAAATATGAAGCCTCTAGTGTTTAGTGAGATTTAAATTTTGTGTGAGCACAATTTATACCTGAGCTTCTAGCTTATGACCCTCACAGTTTGTTTATGACTATTTTTAAGGTTTGTGGTTCAATACCTTTATGATAAACAATTTAGTTTCCATTTTTTTAACCTGTTTAGGATGGCAAGGTTTGTACAGAATCTTCATGGCCAAATTCTAGCTTTTGTAAGGATTTTCAAAGCTTCCTGTCTCTCCTGTACCTTTAAAATGAATAAATCAGGGGTAAATCATGGATTTTGCAGATCAAAAAATACATCTTCTATTTACATATGTGATTTTTACTCTTGTGTGTGAATTTATCAAGACATAAGATTTTTAGCCCTTAAATAAATTGTGAATATATTTGTGGATCTAAACAGTTTGTGCGCAAATATTTCGGAGGCAAATAGGTAAAAATTACCAAAATCGTGTATCTTATATTTTCAGTTACAGGAAGTTCTTCCCATTACAATGTACCACTACGAAAGGCTACCTTAATCTTTTTGCATGACCCATAAAAAGAGTCCATAATTGATGCGTAATCCTTGCACCAATACTTATTTCATAGAGCCCTGTTTAGGTGTAGATTCATTTCAGATCTACTTTATTGTCATTCTAGTACACGTGTATACAGAACGAAATGTCGATACATCTGACCCGCACAGTTTCCTTGAATGTACAGATATGAATAAAATGTTGTATTGAGTTGTAGTATTGAGTGCTAATAATATACTAAATAACTATGGCTATGTATAGTATTTTACAGTAGCGCAAAGAGTGCAAGAGGAGTAGCTAACCAGATGTGCAAAATGTGCAGTCAGGTAAACAAGTCAGGTAAACAAGTCAGGTAAACAGAACAATAACACTGTAATAGCATGCACATGTCCTCTGGGTGAAACTCATAGGAGGCAGTGACGCTTCATAGGACAATGCCATACAAATGTATGCCTGCTGCCGTTAATCACAAGGGAAAATTTAATGAAATGGCAAAACAAAGCCACCAGAGAGCATTGTCAGCGTCATTTTTGAGCAAACTTGTTAAGAAACATGGATCGTTAAATTTCACCCAAAATTCTAGAACTTTTCAAACTTTGAAAACAAAACATTGAAATTCAAGCATTTTCAAGGACTTAGGGAGCAGTACAAACTCTGTAGTTTATGATTATTTTCAATTGTTTTTAACCCATCTAAGATGAAAGCGCAATTGTGAAAATCTACCATTAGCATCTTGAACGCTGTGGCACATTTCTCTCTAACATGTGTGTATTAGTTTACCAGTAGAGGCCACAGAAGCTTAAAATTGAGCTGAAGTTTGTGCATTCAAAGAAGATGCACTACTGAAGCCTGCATGATAACCCCTCGCAAAATTCGAAAGAGATTAATTCCATACATCCTTGCATGAGCAAAGATAATTTCTAGCAAGCTGCAAATCATAAACGATAGTTTCAATTCCATGAGTGACAACAAAAGACATAACAACTGATATACACCCAGAGCGGCCAAAAAGAGGGAGTAGCAACTTAAAAAGCCGGTAACAGATTGCAGTAGCCATAGTCTACAACCAAGTGGCTAACTTGACCGGTTAGAGAAGGAAACAAGTGAGAAAAAAAGGTAAACATGACTGAATCACGGGACTCGGCGACTATTACATGCAGGGCTCAGTTGTGGAATTTAAAGAACCATTAAGTGCTAAACGCACCGCCGGAAAAGCTACCTTCATAAAATCGTAATTTAGGCTTCTGTAGTAGTAAGATGACGGCCCAAAATGTCCCAAGGTATGTAATATAATTACAAATTGTGTTTGAGATAGTATGTGTGATTTTGCATATCAGGGGATGGTGTAATTGTAATCCAGTGCAGTCCTTTGAGACATGTTGTGATTAAGGGCTATACAAATCATTGTGAGTTGACTTGTCTTAATGAATGAACAGCGGTTTATGTAATTGAATTGCATTTTAAGCCCCCATATAATATACACTGGGGCTGTAAGGATAGAAATATGTCCACCATTTGTTTTTTTTTCCTCATGGTGTCCGGGCCAATAAAACGCCCTTGGAGAATTTCTTAGATTTTTTGGAGCAATTTTTAGACAGAATTCAGTGCAAGTTATTAAAAATATGCCAAACAACGCTTTTTAGATATTTTCAATTTGACTTGGCAATTTATCTTTTTATTAGGACATACATTTTAGACAATAAAATAGGTTTTACAACAATCTTCAGAGCAAATATTTTACCACTTGATTCCTAACATTATAACATTAGAATCAGGCCCCAGCACTTTAGTTAGTAAATACACCGGTTACCAATTTGTTTGCTATAATTAATCACGTTTTCACAAAAACAAAGCGCACCATAATTTAAAACCAGTATTCAAACAAACTAACTAGGCTATTTATTAATAAGGGGATCATATCGCACATCGTTATTACAACATTTTGACGAAGAAGCTTCAACCGCTAGACATCGGTGTCAACCGGTGTTGTGCTAAGAATTGTCCCCCTGGCGAGAATTGTTCCCCCTAGCTGGAGCGTGTACGCGTCACAAGCTATGTCACTAAAACCATAAAACCACTTCGTATCGCACTTTTCAGGAAATATAATAGCGAAAATGTCACAAAAACATTTTGTCTCGCATATGTTTGTAATTAAATAGAACAGTAAAGCACATTGTATAGAAATCACTTAACGGAAATGTCATTAAAATTACTACGTCTCTCATTTGTTGGGAATGTAATAAAACGGTAATGCATAATTTGAGCAAGTCGCATCTTTATTTTGCCTTGTCTTCCTAATATTACTGGTACTGAAAAAGTTAGATGCTCTACCATAAAGCTTATCACGCCGAAATGAACTGTCAAATTATCAACTGATAAAACAGGAGACTAATGTTTCTGATTTCTTGTCATCATCAAACAAGACTAACACATGAATAAATTGTATTCTACTTGAATAAACAAATCCTGAGCGTGCTCACAATAGGTGGGACAATTCAGGGCATGATTCTCGGCACAACAAGTGTGGCGTGGGAGCGATTGATGACTGAAGGGGTTCACAGTTGCACAAAGAGTAGGAGGAAGCGCCGGGCGGATTACGCCACCATTTGTGAATGGATTGTGGACATGTGGACGGGAATTTCTGTCGTCCGATCGTTTTCAAAAGCCGGCATAATCCCCTCAGGGCCACACGGCACAAAAAGTGACTTGGAAAATGAAGCTTTGAGTCAGCTTTTCATGTCTGAGACGGAAGATGAAGAGTTCGAGGGCTTTGTGTAAAAATGTGAATCTCAAACTGTCAGCTTTTTTTTTTTTTTTACAATTCTTTTGTGTTCTAGTGTTTTACTTTGTGATAAATACTTAATAAACATTAATCAAACTCAGTTTTGTTCCCAGTGCTTTTTTTTTTTGCTACGCACACTTGTGTCTGTATTAAAGGCGGTCGCGTGAGACTTGCGTCTAATCGGCAAGTGCGACACATGAGCCGACGAAAAAAATAATTCGAAGCAAGGAGCGTGCACCCTTTAAAACAGTGCGTCCAATGGGTGTGAAAATACGGTATTTTATAAATTTTGTAAAATAATATAAACAATATGCTGCATAATATGAACCGTCTGTTTTATTCAAACGTATTAGATTTGCACGTGTGAAGTTTGTTGATTTTCCTAAACATATGGTTAGTTCGTGATAATACATTTGTGCGAAAGCCACAATGGTCAGCTGTTTGAAATCATTTTTAAATGTGCTTAAGGGGTTGTTATAAAGATTTATTAGGGGTTGACAATATAGTTTATTTTCCAGGAAAGTACGTCAGTTTTATGGGAACTTCCATAGGGATTTTTGAGACATGTTTTGCCTAGTGCTTCAGTCCTTACTGGGGTAATTGAGGTTCCTTACTACAGTTCACATGCATTTTGAAAAGTAGCGCACTCTTACCTGTGAAAATCTTCTCGTCAAACATCCTGTAAGGCAAAGCAGAAAAGGAGTCAATGGCATCATCCTTCGCGTACCTGCTGAATAAACAGCCTGAGACATAAAGAGTGTTCTTTGTTTTAAAATTACTTTCAATCGACGATATTTCAAACCTGCCGCTTGGGCAAAGTCCTGAATGAAAATTTATCTTGGTTGTCATTGAGCACCGGGATATAACATTAGCAGATGGGGATTAATGCTGTAGTTACACACAATCCAGTCTGAACTTTAAACAGTGAAGGTACACTGAGCAGGGGAAGCAATTTTTTTCAGAGAACTGTTAGGACGTACCGCCTGACCACAAATCTGATGTTGTGTCGCCCGTCCAAGATGCGTTTAAGTTTGGGGACACCATAGGTGCACGGGCGCTTGAAGGGGATTTGGTCTGGAATGCCCTGGATCTCAACGGCGCCCGGGTCGCACGCAATCTTGCGGTATGGCACTGGCACCATGTGGTCCAGGCCGAGGGCCTCAGCTAGAGACACACAATAAGCATGATTAGTGTAACTTTAGATCACAAAATAATTCAGAGTGAATCTTAATCGTTTAATCCTCACGCACAAGAGCCAATATCCGCGAGCGTCGCCAATGCAAAACATGTTTATACATTTTTCATTTGGTTGCCAAATTATGGTTGTGTGCAGGGCAAGGGAAAACTAGCACACTGCGCTTTTCCACAATGCATGTTCTTTAAATTCAAACGCGACCGTGACGTCTGAAAACCTTTTAGAGGATCACTTAGTAGATATAAGCTCAGACCATTAGATGTAAGCTCGTCCCTAAACTTTAAGGACAAGCAGAAAGAGGACATGAAGAGAGAAGTAATCTCCAACAAGCAGCCATATTTTTATCTTTTCAAATAAAACGTTCTACCTCACTGCTATTAATGGTGTTATTATTGCGTTTCATCAACTTTTGTTATTATTATATTGCTGTTATTATTATATTGCGCAGACTACATACACTATGGCAGGGGTCACCAACCTTTTGGAAACTGAGAGCTACTCTTTTGTTTTGTTGCTGGTTAATGCGAAGGGCTATCAGTTTGAAATGCATTTAAAAAAAAATATGACTATGATGTTACTATAATACGATTATGTTATTACCAACATGTAATTATAAGAATTAAGGTTGAAAAAGGCTCAGTCAACCACTAAATGCCTTGTATAAGGGCGCTAAGCGATTTACATAAATTATAGGCAGAGAAATTTTGAAGAAGTGATCATTTGTACTGATCATGTCAATGTTTTTTCATGACACTTAGAAATCATAATTTTCTAAAAAAATCACAATTGTCAATCTCTGCCGAGTTCTTTTCAAAATTAGTCCGCAGGCACCAAGTTGGTGACCCTTTACTATGGAATTCACAACCGGAGCAATACAGTCTATTTGATTGCATTATATTAATCAACAAGGTGCTCGTGTTCTTTTAAATTTTGCATCCACAAAACCATCAAAGTCGCCTATTTGTAGACTCAAATTGAACTGACGAAAACGTTCTCCATCAAACACACTACATTTCTTGCTTGGTATTGTCTTAGCCTGCATCCTGTTTTGTTTTGCAAAAACATCAATAAAAAAAACACTTTTCATCATAATCCTCCCGGAATGATAACAAATGTCTTGCTATTAAGTTCACAGTCAGTCAGTTACTGTAGCAACCATCAATAACAGTGAAGGAGATCGCCGCGCGAGAGCACGAGTAATTTTCCATAGTATCTTTTGCATGGGTATGCTGTCTTATTTTAGTGTGTATTCCTTTTCAGATAAAACGGGCTTTCCTGCATATAGGTAATGTGTATCCTGAAAACGTTTTATGAATGCCGTAAAATTGCAAAAATACAGTAACCGATGTCGCCCTCTTGAATGTCACATGAGGACAGTGATGGTTCTGATTGCCCACAACATCTTGCTAATGGCACCTAGGATGGGAATGGCTTCAACTAAACATATTTACTGCAACTGATCACCAAATATCAGATTTCAATTCATTTCTCAGTTCTCACCATATCTGCTGTTGAACAGGATCTGGACACATTCCCTTAACGTGTTAATGTCCTCTGTCTCCCGAATGAATGAGTCCCATTTTTCTGTGGTAGACGGCACAAAATGATAGCAATGAGTATTTTCAGTTCCTAACTGAAGCAAGTATTATCTGGAGACGATTTGGAAGATTTTACATGGCACAGTGCTCCACATGCTGCTTCAAAAAATAAAAAATTTGAATGTGTTAACGACCACCGGTATTTGCAGCAAATAGACAAAAATCTATAGAGTAGAATCCAAATTCTGATTCATATTAAAAAAATCAGTCATAGCAATATTGTGCCGGGTGAAACTATGTAATAAGCCGCAAAAAGAAATTGAGATGTTCAAGCGGGTTGTTAATAGCTAAACATAGTTACTCAGATCCCGCGCCTATTTTGATAACAAGAACAGCAAAGTTGCTGACGACAAAACAACACAGAGCTACTTACCCTGAAATTATCTTATTGACCTTATTGTATCATACACCAGGAATCACGTATTTATTTACTTTCTACTGTACATAATTCTCCCTGAAGAAAGTGTAGTTTTGTAGTCAATAAATGTTTGCGCTGTATTTGTATATCAACCCAATTATATTTCTAAAGAAATATTCCAGTTGAGTGAATGAAGGAAAATTAACATTCTTTTTTTTTTCTTGGAAGTCAATTCAGCTCACTTTTGCTAAAGTAGGAACTATAGGCAAATGATGGTGCCTGAATAATGGCGGCTAGCGTTGCCGAGCCCTTTTGTAGCATCAATTCACTCAATATAAAAAATTTGAAAGTTGAAACTGAATGAAGATAATACATCATAGAAATAATTATTTCAAGAAGTGAAAACATTTAGATTTAGCAGTTAGCTTAGGTATTCTCTAGCATTGCTTTGGGGGTCGCTAGCTGCGATTAGCACAACATTGGCATTTAGCATTAGCAGCTTCTTTCATCTTCAACATATGACCAGCCCGGACTTTGGCTTATAGCAAAGTTTTTGCAGCAGCCCTCCGTCCATTCGACTTCGACACCGCTGTTTTAGTGTGAAAGGCAAAATAGTTCAAGCGTACCCGATTTCTCATGCACAATAGAGAAGAGTAGCCTTTTGGATATGTGGACATTTGCAGGTGTCTGACCCTGCTCACTAGGTAGTCTTGTTGTTTCATCTAAAGCAAAAACATACACAAAAAGAAAGGTTAAAATCACTGTATCCAGTTATGTTTTAGAAGTAAAAACGCAGGTGTTACCATTGCTAGCTGAATCTTTCCCACATGCGCCCTTTTCTGTCCAGTTGGTTAGTCGGTCCTTGCCCAGGCTGAGTAGTGAGGTGGGTTTGAAGTCCGGCGTGCCATCTGGGTGGGGTTTGGAGGACATGGGCATGCCGTACAGGAAGTTTGAAAGAACAGAGTTGGCTGATGTGGCGGGACTTGACGGTGTGACTACCTGGGCAGTAGTCTTGCCTGGGCCAGCGCTGCCCTGAGCCACGGGGCTTCCGGGAAGGCTTTGATGGCCCAGCTCGCCGTTCGCACACTTGGCTTCGCGAGACAAGTCTTCCGTCGGCCTACAGACAAAATGCGGAAGACGCATCAAAAAAAGACGCTCTAAAGAGCTCTGCAACTAGCCACAAAATTATTTTTGAAGCCGATACTTGTCGCAGAACGCAAATCCTCACTTAATCAAAACTAGTGGTTCAAAAATACCATTGCACACTGTATTTTACATGAAATGATCTGCATTTATATAGCGCTTTTCAAGTCAAGACTTCCCAAAGCGCTTTACAGTGTGTTTCACATTTCCCAACAGCGGGCGTGCGGCCATGTAAGGCGCTAACCTGCTTATTGGGGGCATTAGGGGTTTAGTGTCTTGCCCAAAGACACTTCGACATGCAACACGGATGAGGATTCGAACTGCGATCTCTTGATCCCAAGACGAGCACTCAAGCTACCTCCTGAGCCAACGCCGCCCCCAGTTGATTAAGTGTGGATTTATTTATTTGTGGATAACACGCATTTCTGTTTTTACCTAAGAATAACTCAAAATTTGGGTGCGCTTTACAGACGAGGTTTTACAGAATTATATTACAGTATTTGTGCAATGATTTATCTACCGAAAAATACCGCTGACTACAATTGCAAAAATGTAAATGCATCAGGAATCAAACCCAGGTCGTGGCAGTGAGAGCGAAAAATCGTAACCACTGGACCACCAGTGATATTGACGACATACGAAAAAGCATTTTATCTTTCTTTATCACACTATTTTTCATTCAGGGTGCAAGAGAAAAATGGTAGGGAATAGAGGAAACAAAGTTGTCCTCAAAGATAAAAATAAACGCAAAAAACACGATGGGGGAAACAGCCCTTTGGTGTATGTGGTTGGACGTTGAAGGACTTTAAATACATTCTATCTATCTATCTACCTTGGTCATATCCCTCAAGAGGGGTGACCGACATCAAGACACACACACATACAATAACAAAGAAAATAAAAGGGAAATAAATAACAAAAAAACCACACAACATTTTTTGGACCACGGCCAACCCAATTGCCCAAACAAGTTAGGCACCTCGGCACCTAAGTTGGTCATGCTTTCGTCCCCCCAGATGAAATGGGACACCAGGAAGCGGCCATGTCACTCGGGTCAGGGTGACACAACACACTCTTTTGTTCAACAGCAGGGCCCGACAGCTTTCGCTGATATACCCCTGCTGCATCATACGGGTGCCCAGCCCATCCTTAAGAACGCGTCCACAATCCCACTATCCTTTCACAACACCTCTCCACTCCTTTCTATCACCAACAAGAGCTCTAGCTTCCATTATATTTAGACCTTTTTCCTGCAGTGCACTCATAACACCATCCATCCACGTCAATCGCGGCCTTCCTCTTTGTCTCCTTCCACTGACTTCTGCTCTGTAGATCCTCTTCAGCATTCGCTCCTCATCCATTTATAATTGAAAAAATTGGGGAGCACCTTAAACATGATTGGGCGTTGTACACAAACAAATACGGCAGTCAAAAAGCTAAACTGGTTGTACTAGGTTTGCAAATTGTAAACTGGGATGGAAATAGTTGGGGACCTTATTATCAAGACAGAAATACCGTATTTTCCGGACTTTTCACACCAGCCATAAAATGGATCATAGGGAAGGAAAAAAAATATACAAGTCCACTGGAGTATAAGTCGCATTTTCGAGGGGTTATTTAATTACAATCAATTTAAAATAAAGTAAACGCAACAATAGGCTGAACGGTATGCTTTTTTTAAGATGACAACTAAAGTCATACCTGGTATGTTTAACATGACATGGAGTTAGTTATTCAGTTAACTATAGCATAAATAACAAGAATAGGTAAGTTTGACCCTTGGAGACTTTTATGAAGATGCGACAATCCTGCATGAGGTTCTGGTCCCTGTTAACCGCAATAAGGGATTAGTGTAGTTTGATAAAAAAATAAATTGTGTTAATTGGGGGAAAGTATCCTGTTTTAGTTTAAAATTATATCGCAGAAAACAAATTTTATATACTTAACACTGATATTTGTGCTATATCAGCCCAAGCCTACTCCACAGAGCCAAAAAATGTTGCATAGCCAATGCTACACTAAGTTGCAAGGCCAGAGAACATTCCAAGGACAACTGTTGGAAGATTAAATGAGTCGCAGTGCTTTGAAATCCAGCACTCCAAAACAACACAAAAAGTTGACAATCCATGAATTGTGTAGCAAATTAAGCATCTCGGGAAAATGGCGCAAAACAAATTCACTTTCTGTTAAGAGAAAGGAAAACTGGCATGGAGGGATACCTGGCCTGGGTTAGGTGCTGACCTTGTGACGGTGAAATGGATTCTGTGGCTTTGCTCTAGAATCTTTAAAAGCGTCTTGGAATCATACTCAGAAGGCTTTCTCAAGGAGACACCTTCTGGTAGTCCGTGGGCCACAAGGCAAGCCGGTTCCTTTTGTAGCAAACCGTAAGGCACAGGGACCAGGTTGCTCTTTCCAGCTGCTTCACCTGAAGGAACCCGCCAAAGAATCTATTAGTTTACAAGCTTCATCATTTTAGTGTCTGAGATTGGTGAGGACTATGTGGCATCCTCACAAATGGCTAGACATGATTTAAAAAATACAGTGCATTTTCAAACCGTTTGGACGTAAAAAGTTAAGAAAGGCTTACTGTATAGAACGGTGAAGACCTCGTCCACCATTTTCCTTAAGACAAAGATGTTTGACTGAGCGTCTGCCGGTGGAGTTTTTAGTGACGCCTGTAGCGGGGGGGCTCTGTTGATTTTCCCATGCTCTACTTCCTTTCTGGACTTGCCCGGATCGACATCCTGGTCTTTGGTGTGAGTCGAATTGGGCGAGCAAGGGGGCGCCCCTAAAGCCAGAGATCAGAAGAGGTGTTAAAATGTAATTATAGGATCACTGCAGAAGACAAATGATTTTTCCTTTTGGGGCAGAGAAATTACGATGTGCTTGACAAACTGACTGGTGCAGCTGATGATGTGTTTGTCTCGCAGTCTTTAAAAGCCACAGTGTGTATTATTTGACCATTATACAGTCTGTCACTGTGTTGTGTCGTGCAACCAAAACCGAGTGCTAAATAGCAAAAGGAAGTAAACTACAGAGTAAACCGTTTTGAGAATATTTTAATTTTTGTTTCCACATACCTGTAGCAAGGTGGCGAACAATTGTCAGCTTCCTCTAAGTGAGGCTCATGGTGTGGAAAACCAACACCAATTTCTACACCCACTAGTATTGCTGTGAGGAACTTGAAGGATTCTACTCTCTGATGCCATCTTCGGCTTGTGTCATCATTGTAGCCTCTGTCAAGCTCCTTATGTTGCACGTGCATTTCTTAGACGGCTCGAATAAACTCTTCTCATCTTTTTAAGGGGTTGCCGTTTGGACTGTATTTGAAACAGGCCTTTTTTTACTTTTACCAATTTAATGCTACACTAACAAATAAACTGCATTGACGAACATAAAGTCACTCTCCAACTCCCCAATTACTCCTATCGTGTTGTGCATAAAGAACAGCTCAGTAAGATGAAAGCAGATGGGCGCTCTTTGAAAAGCTCATTGAACACAGTAATTGGGCATTGTAAACACATATTAATGGAAAAAAAATATTTTACTTTCAACTTTTTAAGGACACCTCAAATAAAACGCCCCACCTTTAAAAAAACTGTTTATAAGGCAGTTCGTGTATTTTTTCTTATTATTTAAACTAAACATTTTAATTGTTTTTTAATTACGTTTTTTACCACTGGGAGGTGCTAATTAAACACACTGTCTCTTTAGGAATTACCAGGACAACTAGGATGTCAAATGGGGAAGGAAATACAACACAATAATCAAAACTAGATTTGCTGATTTGTGAAAAGGGTTGCTCATTGTAATATTTTGTCTTTTTAAATTAGGGGAATAAAATAAGAGACCAATCGCCATTCTAAATACTCTAATGCACCCAAAAAAAGTGCATGTTGGGGCTGTAATTGACGACAATTTTAGTAATCCACTAGTCACAGACTTTTGAAACAGTCGAATCAACAGATATTTTTTTTTCCTTAAATTAAGCATGAAGTTATTTGAATTATGTATAATATTTATAATCTGAAGAGAAGAATTTACTTTTATTGTCATTCTTTGTAACCATGCACACAGAAATAAATGTCGATACACAGGGCTGCCGCCATTTTAGACCCAAATGCTGTGTTAGGAGTCCTTGGGTGACCAAACCCCCCAATTCCAACCCTTTATGGCGAGCCCCAAGCAGGGAGGCAATGAGTACCAATGTTGTAAATCTTCGGTATGGTAAAATTTCAACAATATATTTTACTGAACATACTAAATGAAAATAATATGTGCATTTTATGGAGTACATTCTGTGGTCAACAGGTTCCCCCTCACAGAAGAATTTAACCATTCTCAACGGATCGAAATCAAACGGTTTTAACAACTTATGTTGGTTGTTTTTTTTAGGTTTTAACTACTGACATTTGTCCTTCGTCGGACCCCATGCATTGAATTCCAAAAATGTTTGTCAAGCACAGTCTGGCATACAGTAACGCTTAATATCCCTTTTATTGCAAAATATAAAATGTGCAATTCAGGTCAACACAACCAAATTGGCTTGAATATTACTTGAATCTTACCAAGAGTCGGACTCCGTTTCATTTAATTGAAGAGAAAGCACGTCAGCTTTCTCTTCAAATGTTCATGCATCATTGAGGTACTGCCGTGTTACGCAAGTTTTGCGTTGGAAACTTTGCATGTAGACTTGTTATCCTCCATGTCGAGGCTAAAATGATCCTAAACTTTAGAAGTTGTGGTACGCGTACTTGAGGTTGACATCGTCAGTTCTGCATTTAGTTGCTTGATAAAGAGACTCTATTGCACATAATCAACTCTCAACAGAGATTATATTCATACAGAGATTCCTCATTCTGTTCAAGAAACGTTTCTGGCTACAATGCTCAATTATGGTTGACATTGTTGACTATTTTTATTTACGATTATTATTGAAACCATCGACTAATCGTTGCTACGCCATTGTACGTTGGCAGTAATTCCAGTTATTGTATGAAAAACTTACGGCAAAACTTGTAGAATTCAGTCTGGATTTCTCTCCTTGAATTTAAGAAAATTCGTCCCTTTTCCGTGCCGACGGCAATGACGCTGTCTTCATGGACGGTGACGCAGGCCACCTCAGCATTAAGCTTGGACATGGCCATGCACTGGACAAAACCCTTATTTACAACACTTGTTTGATGAACTGAATATCTACCAAAAAAGAGCTTACCACCGAGTCAAGAGCTGACACCAAGCTGGTGAGGATCTCCTGCCTGGCCGACAGCACGGGTGGATCACAGCGGGAGGTGGGCCGCACGCCATCGCTTGCCAGCTTCCTCATCTGAGACATCGCCTCTAAGCAAATGACAACAAATCACTTTAGACCTGCTATTATCTGTTAAGTACAGTATGAGTTGGCATCGGTTAGCAACATTTTAGCATCTGTTCATCATCGGTTAGCACTCGAGATTAGCTTTGCAAAATATGGGTCACATTAGTGTCAGCCCTTACTTTACCAGCATGTTGCATCAAATATATCTTAGCCTTCGTCAGCAAAAAGCTAAAATTTAGTTTGTCATATAACGTTTCATGAAAGTTCCGCACCTATTTAGCTTGTAGTAGCATAGTCTTGTAGCCAAATGTTTGGCTCTAATGAGCATGTTTTTGCATTTATTGACCTTGCCAGACCATGAACTAACACTTCTCATCCAATAAGAATGATAGCTACAGGCTAGCCTTTTGACAATTGTTCCTATGTTCTTTTCATTTATTAGCTTTGCATTATGAATATTTTGGCTACAATATTTGCTTAGATTTTGGTGTGTTTCTTAGCATCTTTGAGACACTGGGTACACACAGGTTGGCTAATTTATATTGCCATTTGCCAACTGTTTGCGTGTGCGCCATCAATTATGGCAAAGCACAGTGTTTCTCAAATGGTGGGTTACGACCCAGAAGTGGGTCGCGGACCCGTTTTTAGTGGGTCGTGGGCCTTTGCCTAGGCAAAATAATGTTTATAAAACTCCTAAACAGTATATGGCGATAATTCCCTGCAAATGCAAGTTGGCACCCCCCATTTCACAGACCGATAAAGTTTGTTTACACATGCAGATACAGAAGAGAATATATGAGATATGGATTTTATTATCTTAAAGACAAAAACACAGAGGTGGGGTTTTTTTGGATTACATTAAAAATGCAGCTGCAGTAACTGAGCGTTAAAGAGAATTTTTTACTTGAAGTTGTTTAGGTTTTGCTGGTCATATATTATACTACTACATATTATACTACTTCTGGTTTAAACTGCACAATCCTTTCATTTAATCAATTTGAGGAGTGGATTTTTTTCTTAATTTGGGTTGGGACAGAGGGTCGGTCCTAAAATCAGATCAGTTAAGATCCACTGACATAGTTTATATGGGCTGTGGTTACTTTGGCATCAGTTATATCTATTTACGGTTCACTGATGGATCCCTTAACCACCTGGGTCGTCTCAGCACAAGTGAGGACGCAATTCCGGTCAGCCTTCTCCACTGCTGACAGTTCCTGGCCTGAGTTCTGATTAGTTAACCAGTGAGTCAGATTAAAATTTTAGCATTTATATGCTAAATGCTTAGTAACCAATTTGACTCTTTTAAGTGAAATTATGTTTGAATGCTGCCTAATTAGCATAAGGACAAATCTGCCCTGTTATTGCCTTTCTTTGACCATGTCTCCTTCTGATAGCTTAGCATTGATTAGCCCTCTCAATCACGTGCAATTAGCCGAGTTAACAAAGATAGGCCAGCCAAGGGCTGCAGCGTCGCCACAGTAACTGCAACCCGTCTCCTTGGAAACTAATCTCGGGGCATGCGAACAATGTGACGCTGGCCCTTTAATCTCTGCAGACACTGCCAACCATTATGCCGGTCTCTAACTCAATCGACAGAGGAAAATGGATGAAGAGGAAGAGGCGGGCGTGGCCGACTAAATGCGTTTCCCCTGAGGCAACAGCAAACACTCAAACAAACCCCCACTTTCCCTTCTGAAATGATTAGAGCCTTAAAAAAAATGAGCCTCAAAACATACACCCATATGAAGAAGTGACAAAGGAGGGGCTAAATTTAAAGAGAATTATAAATCATACAGAGTAAATAAAGATGCTGGACTAAGATTATGTGTGAATAAAACAGTGAAAAACACTGCCCACAATTGGACTCTCAGGGTTAATAGGAAGTGTAAAAGGGGTGGCACGCGTCACTAATACACTACTAACTATTACTAGTTAAGAATACTAGACACACACCAAATTTATTGTATTGATATCAAGGAACTTTTAGGCGTACTCCTGGGCAGTGATGTGCGGTTTGTGTGAGTATCGAAAAATGGGGCATAACATCACCTCCTAAAAAAGAAAAAAGATACAGTTAACAGTTTGTAAGGTTATGAGGATGATTTACCGAGTTTACAACGGCTTTGAAATTGGCCGAAGTGTTCAACTTTTTTGACCCCTCCAAAACATGGCCAGTTTATAAATAAACAATAACCACAATTCTGATCTATTTTTTGCTTACAACAAAGTGGGTGTAGCCAGATGAGAAACGGTGCCACACCCCCCCATTATTAAAATGCGTGTCGGGAATGTAAAACGCTTTAGAAAATTAGTTCGTTTGAGTAGTTATGTCAACAGTGCGAACTGTTGCTTACCAGAAGTAAATATAAAAACAAATCGTAATTATGTGCGAGACGTTCTTTCTATTACATAATCTATTTACTGTCTGTGATGAAACATAAAAACAAAGAGATAGATGCGCGAGATAAAATACAGTAAATTAGCATTGATGACAGAGTATTTCAGCAACACATAAATAAGACAACAGATAAATACTCGTTGCGTATTCAAACGCTATTTTTGAACAATCAAAATATTTTTTATTTAAATGCCAATAAGTTTTGGGACTTGAAACCCGAATTTCAGGATAGTGAGGTTGACCTGCTAACACTGGCGAAACGTGAGTCTTTGCTAGTTTAAAACCTATCCCTTAGAATAACAAAGTAAGATTAAAGTATATACACTACATTCATGAATAACATAATGGTTTGAGACAATCTGTTGTCTGCAGCAGATGGCTTCGTGTGCGTGCCTAATAACCTTTGATAAGGCATTTGTGCGAAGGGGGGGACGTAAATAACAAAATAGAACAACTACAGTCTCGTACTGGTAGCATTTAAATCCAAAAGAGTCTTTCAATTTTAATATTGTCTGTTTTTTATTGCTGACATTCATATCAGAGGAGGAATTCACCATGCACGAGCTAATTAGCTAGCTTTTAGCTAAATAGCTGGCTAGTTAGCTAACATTAGCACCCACCCCCTCCTTTTCCTTGATGTCGTCGCGAAATAATCTACACATTTTTCATGTTCAATCCCAAAATTTCTCAACTGCTGTACATTGTATCCTATACATTTGTTGTGATAAAGTCGAAAAACGACCTAAAAGAAGCAAAATCCTACCTTAATTCGCGATTAAATCCGGCTGTTTGTCTGGCCGTCAATCCCGGAATAGTTTTTTTAATCCATCATCAAAAAACGCAGAAATGTCGCTCAAACCCATTTTGCCTGAGAAAAAAAAACACCGTAATCCCAATCTTAATCTCGCAAACTCCCTCTTCCTCCTGTTCCCCCCCTGACAACGCAGTGGTTATGATAGTAGTGTCCTTTTCGCACCACTCTCCCCGTTCTTTGTTCTGTAATCCAGTAAAATTGAAAGTCATTCGCCCTCCTGCTAATCTCAACCCCAACTCAACGGCGGCGTCCATTGGCTACGACCGGCGGGGCCGAGTAGGATTAACCGGAGAAGTTCCGGGAAGGAAGACGGGCGAGGGAAATTCCGGGCGTGTTTTTTTGTTTAATTGCATTTCTCTAAACAAATCCAAGATAAAACCAGAGGGAAAGCAGCACTTGTAGCAGGCAAGATTGGACGGCCCATATGAGAGCTCTCATTGCGATTTTGATACGTGTTTTTTTCATATTTCTTTATTTATATGTTGTAAACAAAAACACACACACACACACACAAATATATATATATATATATATATATATATATATATATATATATATATATATATCACATCTAAATGTGTAATAATTTATGTATAATTGGGGCAGCAGGTAGACATAAAAATCTCACAGGGAGTCATTACATCCCAGAATAGCATCAGCTACTCTCTGCCCAGTCTGGAGGACATTGCCAACATCATAAAAGGTTCCCTTCACTCCGGCCACCACTTCATTGATCTGCTGCCCTCTGGCAGATGCTACAGATCTCTTCAAACGGGGTGTCAAACTCATGTTCTTCACTCAGTGGCCACAAAGTCGAAAATCCATTCTCTCGGGGGCCTGAATGGTAACGTAATCACATAAGAAGTGTGGCGTCACTGGAGAGCTGGATATGTTTTCAGAAGCTCACAATTAAATTAAGATCAAATTATCAAACAATTATTGAGTGGTTTTTTTTTCACTCAATACTGTATTTCTTTCCTCACTAAGCTTTAATGTCCCGTAGTGTTTAACTGTGCATTTGCGAGAAAAAAACAACAACAACAAACATTGAATTAATTTCCACTACAGTTTAACTCGGGAAAACTCATGCACACTGGAAAATGATGGAAGTAGCATGAAGCTTATCCAAATGGCTGATTTTATGAATTAAGTCTTTCTGCTATTTATATTACAGTGGAACCTCAGTTCTCGACCATAATCCCTTCCAGAACTCTGTTCGAAAACCGATTTGTTCGATCACCGAAATCATTTTTCCCATTAAAAATAATGTAAATCGTTTTAATCCGTTCCAACACCCTGAATGTTTACCTTGAATGTTTAACGTAAACATAAAGCTAACCCAGGCTAATTGTACGTTCGCGTTATCGTAATCTTTCGTACGAAAGCTTACGCTAACATGAACGTGTAAAAATATATAAAAAAAAGGATAAGGAAAATAATTATGGATAGGATTTCTTACCTTTGTGGTGGTCAGCAGAAGGCACAGGTGGACGGGCGTTGCTTGCTTATAGCACTCACTCCCTTAGCCACATCACTAGATTTCACAGCCTCCTTATTCTTTAGTCTCATACTGATCGTAGATTTAGCCATGCTGCATTCCCTAGCAAGATCAGACACTCGCACACCTCCTTCATATTTTGCTATTATTTCTTCATTAAATGCAATAGTTGTACGCACTACTTTTCTTTTTTCACCTGTAGCAACTTTGCTGCTTGCACTGACTTTCCTTGGAGGCATAATAAGGGGCTAAAACACCCGTATGCCGCTCAGCATCGCACCCTAGCGTAGCCACTCATGCATTACCGGCGTTCGAACTACGATTATTTGACCGAACAGCGAAGCAAAAATTTCTCGAAATTTTTGGTCGGACTCCGATTTGTTCAAACTGAGAGGCGTTCGAAAACCGAGGTTCCACGGTATTTGTGAAATCTTTACCTGAATAAGAGAACTTGGCTGTAAGGTTTCTTACGTCTTTAAACTTCTGCAAGGACAGCCATGTGCTATTAAAAAAAAAAAAAAGTACTATTTGTACTGCCCTAAACAGCTCGTCCATGACTGGTTTTGAGTAATTTAAAACCGTAAAATGATGAGTTTCCTCAATGTTCTCTGGTTTATTATTGCTAGTCAGCAAAAAAAGCTGCAATGGGTGCTTTACAAGCGGGGCCCGGCTTTGGCAATATTAGGCTATAAAAGCAAAGCAAAGACAAATGTGTTTGCTCTTTATTCAAACAAAGTATATTTAAACAGTATGTTATTTATTTAGTCTTATATTTTGCAATGTTTCTGCTGATATCATTGTACTATTGTTCTGATGCACTTACAACTTAGCACCAAGTTGAAATATTGCATGTCCTAATATTCATTTTTATCAATTTTTTTTAATGTTTTATCCTAGAGGGCCATTTAAAATCACACTGTAAACAATGTTCATTGCGTTGTTATCAATGACAATAAAGACAATTCTAATCTTGGGTTTTTGGAAAAATAATTATTTTAAAATTCAAAAGCCATTCAAAATTTCCATGTCGAACTTTTCTGCTCCAGCATGCAATGTAGTACTTCTGCAAACAAAAAGGAGTACAAGCCAGTGAGTAGAGATCAGTTTTGGGGTGTAAATATTTAATGAGTCAGTCTGGAAAAGCATTGCGTGAGCATTCCTGTTACAGTATAAGAGTCCCTTCCTCTCGCACTGATGGGGAAGACTTTGGATATTGGCAGGTTTTAGCCCAAGAAACCACCAACCATTGCATCCCTGTTTCTGCACAATCAGAGAAAAGTACGGTACCCATACAAAGTTTTGCATTAGACACATAACAAAACATGATTGGCAATTTTTTGGGCCTAGAACACGTTCAGCCCTAAATATTAATATACATAGAGGTACAGGAATCTTGTCACAATGGTAGGACTCTCAAATTGGACTTTTTGGTAGTCTGAGTTTGACAAATTAGCCACAAAACCAGGAATATTTTGTCTGCTGCAGCAAGTACAGTCAGTGCTGCCTGGTGATACAACTCGCTGTCACTAGGATAGTACACATTGACCTGTAGAAAACATTTTGCCTCTGGAGCAGGTAAAGACTACTTGAAAAGGCACAATGTCTTGTACCTCTTAGCATGACATTCACAGATTTCAGAACGCAAATATTTATTTGCCTCTAAAACAGGTGCAGACAGTAGTAGCCCTATACAAAAATGTATATTCAACGGTGCAGTTGGGTTGTTTCTCTTTTGCACCCATGACAATGTGAGTTGGTATCCTCTAGGCCGTGAAACAAGAAGGTAAGCGGCACAAAATAGCTTGACACTGGGATGCGGAAAAACGAACATGTACTGCTCAAGGCTTTAGGACTCAGGTACACTATAAAAGCTTCAACAATCAACTTTGACATTTACTTTTTTAAGACTTTTGAACGTTGGCGAAGGCTTCGGTGAAGACTTGACTCCGGAGACAAAGACTGACTTCTACGATTCACCCTGCTGCATTGACAGTCATGACCCATACAAGCACGGACCAAAGACCGAGTGAGACTTTGTTCACCAACGGCTAATATTTGAACTAGAAGAGTACATGCTTTCACAACCAGTGATGATTCGGAAGGATCCGTTACAACCCTCAAATTTTAGAACAATGAGTCATTCTGGAAAATAATATTGTTTTAGAGTACTTTGGACAGTATTTGCCACTCCAATTAGCTCACAGATATTACTGAGTTTTTTGTCAGAAATGTTGAGGTAAGGTGCGTAATTATGGCTTTGAACAATAACTCACTCCAGAATTTTGTTCCAAGCCCCACACATTTTTGGACAAGTTGCATTTGGAACATCCTACTCCCGAGAAGATATTTAAGTTGGTGATAGCGTCAATCCCTTAAACTGCACAATTTTGTTGTCTCACAGGTCACTTGGTAAATTATTTCAAAGTAATAAATTAACAAACGAAAAAAGTGACCCAGTTGAAAGTTCTCTGACTATAGCTATTCCTGTAGCCTTTGATGGTAGATCATTTCTTGAAAGAATCCCATGAGGCATTTATTTTACAGTACTTGGTCCGTGTAACTGGCTAATAGGTGCTTTTCCAGCATCCGTGTGTGGTTACAGTAAAACTTCATACGTCAGTTGCAAGATCAGACATTCCTCTGCGAGTCCTAGCGGATGCTTTCTTGACTCGTATCAGTGCTGCTCCTGGAAACACCCCACCCAGACATTTGGTTTAGGACAAGTCGGTGTCAAAAACGACGTTTGAGAAAAGCCCATGAAAAATAGTACGCACATCTTGAGTGCTGTCAGGCTCCTGATGGTGAATTCCGTTGGCTGACTTGGGGGCTCCATGCATCTGAAACAGAACAACCAGGACTTATTTGAAGGACTGTATCGATTTTAAAGGAGACCATTTATTTTGCGTCAGGATGCAAATAGATGTTTTAATGTCGGTTGATTGATATCCTTTTTATGAAACTTGTTCAGCAGTTCACCTGCAAATGTTAGTATGGTATGATTTCAAAGAGAGGTCACCATCTAAGAGTATACAGTACAGTAAACTCCCAAGATACAGGATCCCAACTTTACGATGTAGAATAAGAAGTTATGGCCTTTTTCTTACTACACGACATCAAGAACAAATGATTTCACGAGCCCAAAAATGTACAAAATCCAAACTTTGCAGTGTTTGTGCTAATAAAGAGTTACATTTCTAAAGATGACTGTCTGCTATTGGTCGAAGTTGTATAAGACACTGGTCTGCTATTGGTTTAGGTCACAGTATTATGAAGATGCCGTTAAGCTATTGGCTGAACTCTCTCGCAATGCCCCCTTTCTCACTCTTTGTTCTGTTCAGAATCTCGTGTGCTTTGTAAAGACTATGTGAGTTAGTACGATACTGTATTTTTTGTACTGAATTTTTTTGCAAAAGGTCCCAAGGCTTGCAGCAATGCTAAATGTAGAAGCCAAACATTATAACCAAGGAAACAGCCTGCAATTATCAACAGTATTAGGAATAATGCTGTTATGAATAACGCTATTACATAACGGCGTTATTATTTTCCAGAAATGGGGTTATCTAATTATTTTTTCCACCGTAACGCCGTTAGTGTTGCAGACGGTCAAAAGTGGTGCAAAACGCCAACAGCAGAGTGCCCCTGAAAATCTGATGCCGTTTTCAGTTGCTAACTCAGATACTAAGAAGTAGTGAGGAACTATAAATTACTTTTTTAAAGTAACATAACCAACACTGATCATCAATAAATAGGAAGGCAGGTGCATCGTTAAAATACGTTTTGAGATGAATCCACTGTCTTCTACTCCCTCTGCATCCATCTGCTACTCCACTCTACCATCCCAAGGCTACATTTCAAGTCAAGTCAAATTTCTTTTTTTTTATTTACATGTAGATGTATTTAATATGCGATTTAATGTTGTATAATAATATACATATACGTAGTACTTAGTTCATACTCTTATTTCTTTTTTTTTATCTCGGGCAGGGTTTCTCAGCTAGTAAGTCGGGATCCAAAAGTGGCCTTTGCACTGGCAAAATATGTTCCTGCTCGGAAAATGCTGGTCTTTTAGAGATGCAAGTGCCAAGAAGAGATCTGCAGGTTCGAGAGCATTCTTCATTTGGGCCCCGGTGCAGTGGAATGCTCTAACTTCTGAGATTACACCTGCAACATCAGTGGAACTGTTTAAATTTTGGCTTAAAGTACACTTATATTCTAAAGCTCAGATGTCTTGAACCCCTTTGACCGAAAGAGCCATAAAAGCAAAAGCATTTTGATGCTTTTGAGAGAGCCACACCATCCTGTCCCGTGTATAGCTCTGCCCATTCCTACCACTCACCCAATAAAATTGCCCTAGGTACCTTGCTTAGAGCTTTTGTGAGACTTTACATTATAAAAAGTCTTAACAACGAACATAGAATGCTTAGTGAGCTTTCATTTCCAGATCTACGGCCAAAACGACGTCTGTTGGTGTGACACCTAGGCTGTAAACTATAATGAAGATTGTGTCCTATAAAAACTGGACTGAACCCGTAAAGACTCAGCTTTGCACATGTGACAATCATCTCTACGTGTAACTTTACATTAAATTATTGCGCAAGTTCTTTTTTTGTCTCCGAGACATGTGTACTCATGAAAATAGCCATATGTTTCCTACCCCTGCTACAGTATATCATATGAATGACCCATGTTTCATGTTGATGATGTCTGTATATTGTTTGTTGTTGGCCTTGCAACATCCATTGCAGCCTGGTCATCCTAAAAAGGGGATGACCTCATGTGCTGTCCCTTCTCATGGTTTCTTCATTTTCCTCATGTTAAGGTTTTGAGTTTTTCCTTGCCCTCATGTAGGTTTTAGATCAGGGGATAGTGTAATAATAGTCTGTGGTTTGCAATAATCAGCGGTCTGTGCAGCCCTTTGAGACTCCTTGTGATTAAGGGTGATATAAATAAACATGACTTGAAGAAGAATTAATAATACAGGGTCAATTACATAGTAGATGACAATAATGCGCTGCTTGATCTCTTCTTTCTGATCAGTCAATCAATGCCGTCCCAATTTTGTTTGAGAGGGACCACATCTCATTTCATGTTTATGTTGTCCGTGATATTAACGATCGAGTCAAAGAAGAAAATGATTGCGAAATATGAAAATATTGTACAAGTTTCCGGCATTGAACCACTACTTAAAGGTACAATAAATAGTCTAAAAAATGTATTTTTCTAGCTTTTTACCAGTATATTGAGCTTTACTATCAACACAATTAAGCCATTATTGTTGTTTAGGTACACACATTTTTAATATTTTTGCTCCAATTTTAGGATTTTGCTATTTTAAAGCAGTTTTAGGGGGTTGCTCATATGCAAGAGGCTTATATGAGAATATAAACGGTACTTGAAGTTGTTTTGATTTCTTCTCTTTTTTTTCGGGGAAAATATGTTGAATTTATTTGACTATTTCTGCTTTACTCTGCACAACCCTTACATTGAATAAACTTGAGAAGTTGAATTTTTGGGGGGATTGCAGTGTGTCATTTGGGTGCAAATGTCAATCCTTAAGTCAGACCGGTTGAGAACCACTCATCTATGATACCAGGGGAATTGGAACTCAATAGCTAATAACCAAAGGTTTTCATCCCCAATTTTCAATTTCACCTTTGAATCCCCACCTCAGAATGCATTAATATCGTATAACCTTACCGGGCTCTTCTCTGGATTCTTGCCCATGGCCTGCACCAGCTGGTCCACCTGCTGGTTGTGCTCCAGAGCCGTCCTCAGCGCGTCCTCTGTGCTGAGCAGCTGCTGTCGAAGGCGAGTCACCTCCGAATCTAGTGCCGAGGGGTCCAGCATGGAGTGCCGGCGGTGGTCCGGGGAGAATCTCTCACGGCCCTGGGAAAAAGACAGGTAGGAAAAAATTTGCAAGGAGTGTACGGCTTCTAATATCCAAATCAGAAAGGGGTGATCGGGTTTCTTGCCAGCATAAGGAGTTTATCCCGAAGCGTCTTGATATCGGCCTGCAGTTTTTGCTCTTTCACTTTCCACTCGGCCTTGCGTAACTCACGGTTGAGGTCTTTGTCCATCTCCCGAGAGTGGCGACGCGACTCCAGGAGCAGAACTCTTAGCTCGTTTAGGCTCCTGAAAATTGCAATGTACCAGAAAACATTTGAGTTCACAAAAACTAAGGCCTATGATGTTTTAAAATCTATGAGCCACATGATAAGCATCATCTTATGTTAGACACACGCACGCTTCTGTTATATTAGCATCTGTTTGTAGTGTGTTAGCAACTTCTACCCTAAGTCGGTTTTTCACTGAAAGGAGATTGTAAGCTTTTAATATTTCATAATTTGTCCCCATGCAGGCTAAATTTGACTCTTGTGAGCGACCACCAGCATAAAAAAGGAGCATTACATGAGTAACAAAAGGTGAAAATTATTTGACAAATTACAAACAGAGGTAGGGTTGAAAATAACGACAACTTTAATAATTGACTAGTCGGCGACTATTGAAACAATAGTCGAAAACACAGATAATAATATTTTTTTCTTAAATTTAGCAATTTGCCAATTTAATTATTTGCATAATAAAAATAGCCAAGAAAAATTGGTACAATGTTAAAAAAACACTTTCATTAAACATGCTGCAGAATTATACGAAAAATAATCGTCAGTAGAGAAAAATCCATGAATAAAGAAATAATATACAAATAATGAGTAAATACCAAGTAAACATTGTTCTCCCTGTAAAGCAAGAACAGCAACAGTAGAACAATAAATAAAACAAATATGTGCATTTTGTGAAGAACTTTCAGTGGTCAAATGCAAATTCTGCAACAGAAGAACGATTTTCAAAAGTTTGAAATCAAACAGCTTCAAAAGCGGATGTTGTCGTTATTAACGTTTTAATTTAAAACCTGTTTGTCAGGCACATAACGCTCAAGCTCACTTTTAACGTAAAATATAAGCATAGAAAATATACGATGCATGTCGTCAAAACGGTATTGGCTTGACGTGCGTTCGCTTTGACTGTTCATGCATCGCCAATCAACCGCCATGACACATAAGGTCTTCCTTTTCAAAAATTCTAAAAAAAACCTCCCAAACAAGACGTTTTTGTACGCGTAAATGATGCCGTTATTTCCGTATGTTACCGCTTGAGACAGAAACACGATCGATCATGAGCGACTCTCAGCAGAGAATAAAATCATGTAAGAGGCCTTAATCTGTTGAAAAAACATGTCTGGTGACAATAGAATTAATAGTCGACTATTTCTACTATTGATTATTGTTGACTAATCGTTGCAGCCATACACAGGACAAATGAGTAACAAAAGGTAGACAATTTGTGACAAAGCGGCAAAAAATATTCCAAGCTAAGAGGTTCAACACACCCTTCTTTCTTCAATAGCTCTTGGCTGACGGTAAGAAGCTGCCCAGAGGCGTCATGGGACTTCCTGGTCATGGACTCAAGCTCTGCCTCCATGCGCACCTTCTCCCGCACCAAGACTTCGGCCCTCCGTTCGCTTGTTCGAACTCTACCCTCCAGGACTGCCGTTTAAAAAAGTAAGGAAAGGCGTGCAAAATGATTAGGGATTCAATTAAAAGTTGTATTTTTATTTGCTGGATCTACCTCCAATTTGAGATTTGAGGGCTTCAACTTGTGAATTGAGCATTGCAACATCTTTTTCCCTTTTCAGCAGCTTTTCCATAGTTTCTACGTAAAAAACAAAACAAAACAGTAATGATTTTTTTTATTGTGAACAGCTTTCGTACACCTTTCCATGGCCAAATTCTAGCACTTTTAAAGGACTTTCAAAGCTTATTTTCCAACTTCTCCAGTACTATTAAAATAATAAATCCAGTGTGAATGGTGTATTTTGCAGAGCCAAATATTGTATATTCGTGATTTACCCTTGCAATTTTTAATCTTGCGTGTGCGTTTATTAATATACATTCAATTTTACATCTTGAGTGAATCAAGAATATATTTGTTTTAGGGACAAATCTATCGATATATAGGTGTGACAGTAATATGTAGCTTACATTTTCAGTGGCAGGAAATCCTTCCCATTACAATGCACCACTGGGAAACGCTACCTTCAATTTTTGCATAGGCCACAATAAATGTCCATAATTGATACATAATCCTTGAACCAATTCTCATTTCATAGTCCTCTTTTTAGGTTTAGCATGCACCTGGCGATGCATGGGGCAATGGCGCGTCATAGGACAATGCTATACCAACTAACACCAGCTGCAGTTAACTAAATACGATTTAATTATGACTTTCCTGCTAATCATGCCATTACTGCAATGGGGAAAATACAAGGGCAAAGCCAAGCCAAAAGAGCAGTGTCAGCGTCATATTTAAGCAGACTTTTTGAGAAACATGGCAAAAAATGTAAGCATTTTCAAGGTTTTAAAGCACCTGTACGAGCCCTGGGTAAAGTTTTAAATGGAATTCATACCTTCTATGCTCTGTTTTAGCTTCTCATCAGAAAGGTGGTTATCATCAATCACCTATGAGAAAAAAAAACATTATACAACATCCAACCAGGCAGCGGATTATATTGTTGCCATGTATCTCTCACATTAGCATTGCTCACGTTAGCGTCACTGTTTGTCTTGATAGCCTGCAGCTGATTGGTTGTCACCCTCAGCTTCTCGTGCAGCTCCTGGACCTCTTCCTGCAGGGCAAGATGGTCTGATATTTTGCTCTCTGACATCGCAAGCTGTTCCTTCAATTCCTGGGCGTTTAAGTCTTGATCCCGTTGAAGTGCCTCCATCTCCACCAACCTCTTCTCAGCCCTATGAAGTTTTTCGACGGCCACTTCTAGAGATTCTCTGCCGGTATGCTCCTTGGCATCTTGGAGGCGGGCGGTGAGGTCCTCACGTTCCTTGGTGAGGATGGCCGCTTCGATTTTGTACTTGGCTTTGAGATTCTCTATCTCGAGCTGATGCTCCATTTTCAAGCCCTCTAGGGCGGCCCGCAGCTCCTGAACCCCCGGCTGTTGTCCCTCGGACGTGCACTCCTTTACGGAGAACGAGGCCTTCAGATCCTCGAGGGATTGCTGGTGGTCGCTCACAAGAGAGTCAAATTTAACCTGCACGGGGACAAATAATGAAATATTAAAAGCTTACAATCTCCTCGCAGCAAAAAAACAACTTAGGGTAGAAGTTGCTAACACACTGCAAACAGATGCTAAACTAACAGAAGCGTGCGTGTTTCTTATCATGTGGCTAATAGATTTCAAGACAGCAGAGGCCTTAGGGTAAATATCAAAGGCCTACATATGATGAATGAATAAAAATATTGAGCTAACATGCTAAGCTAACAGGCCACTACAAAACTGTCAGATGCTATGTTAACAAAAGCCTATGTAATATTGGCCAAAACAAAGCTTAAAGATGCCTAACACGCTAAGCTAACAGGCCACTACAAAACTGTCAGATGCTATGTTAACAAAAGCCTATGTAATATTGGCCAAAACAAAGCTTAAAGATGCCTAACAAATGAATGACATATTATGCTAACAGATGCCCGAGTGTTAGGCAAACAAACGTGTGTACTGTAAGTAACTTCGAAATGATGACAATTCTTTGAAAGCATCAAGCAAAAACATACTTATCACATGATGAACAATTGTTTAGTTAACAGAAGTCCAACATGACCATATTAGAGTATTGAGCTAAACATGCTACGTTAAAACGATAATACAATACTTTATAATTTACTATTTGGTTGATTTATTATTTGATTGTAAATATTTGACTTCTTGCTTTATCATTCATTCGGTCCTTATTAATCAGCATCACAATTATAGCAGTTGTGATTTTTTTTTTTAGCTATAAGAGCACTTGAACAATATCAATACTTTTTAGAACCAGTTAAATCCAAGGGTCGTTTTCCTCAAAACATAGTTTTGGTTTTCCCAACCGCCCTCTCGATTTGAAAGTGCTTGTTTGCCATTTTCTATATCCTTAGGTTTAGTTGTTACTCGTACGACCACCCTCCTAGTATAAAAGGAATTGTCACCAATTTTTGCTGTGCACTTTTTAATGCTACAGCCAATGTCCTTTGGCTCATTAGTGCCTGGGATTTTCTTAAATAAAACTTCAAAAGGAACTGCTCATCTCAGCTTATATTTTGACCGTTTCACAAACCAGATTCGTAGAGAACATACGGAGGACGAAACGTCCAGCCTTTTTTATAACCAACAGTATGCTAATATGTGTTCCAGTAAGTTCCAAAACATGTAAAATTAACATGTGCTAACACCAACCTCTCAAATGCCACAGCCCAAGTATGACGAGCAGATGCTAACACAAAGAAATTGATGAAAAATCTTCTTAAATACCTTCCATGCATCCATCATGTCCATGTTCTCCTTGTTGGCCTGTTGGACTTTTAGCTTCAGCTCACAGATCTCCTGGTTCTGCTTCTCAGCTAGCGATTTTAGCACCTGGATCTCCTGTTGGCTAGCCGCCAACGACGCCATTGGATGTGTATCCGATGTTTGGCTGTCGGTGCCGGTTTGGTCCGGGAACTGAACCCGCAGGTTCTTCATCTCGGACTTGGTTCGGCTGAGCTCTTCCTCCAGCTGCATGATGCGACTCTGCTCCTCCACTGTGGTTTGCTGTCATCAAAAAAACAAAAACAAGCCCAGACCAAAAGAACATTGACCATCAGACTTAATAATTTATATAATAAACCAAAGATCAGTCTACAAAAGGTTTTTTATTGGTTACCTGCTATTTGGACAGGGTTTGTATTTCTTTAAGGGACAGTTAGTATTATTTGACCAATACATGTTTCACTTTATCCTCTCCCTTTCGTGTTTGGTTCATCTATAAATGGTTGGTCCCTCTATGTTGGCTTGGGAATGGACGGGTGCCACCAGGCTGTACTTGTTCAAGACACACCACAGGTTATGGTGCCCCCAAGACCCATGTGGTTTAGGGATCCAACTAACGAACCAACTTTAACATATCCTTCACTATGTTTTTTCCCTTTTTTTCACTTGGCACTACTTTGGTTCTAACCAAATCTGACTTTCGTGTTCAGATAGAACAAGTTCAACAACAACATATCCCGCATTGTCTTCTTTTATGTTTCTTTTTAATGTCAGAGCTAGTTTGGAGCTAGACACATATTCTGTGTCTACCTTCATGTTTTGTTCACTGAGATTTAGTCAATATTTTAACATTATATGGCAGTGATGTATAGTTAAGCCAAGTTAGCGCAGATATAATGTCTATATCATAGTTACCTTTGTTTTTTTGTTCTGTACACAATCCAATTCAGATTCTATTTTCGTAAATAAATATTTTTTATAAAATCGCATTATCTTGTGTTTGTATTTATGGGAACTGCTTCTCCGGCTCATTAAAATTGTATGAATAAATGTTGGCGTTTTTGAAAAATACTTTTGTTTTAATATAGTATAGTATTTTTTTTAAATTGAGTTCGTTGACTCAAACAAATCATGTCTTATTAGTATGTAAAACTTTTTCCAAATATTGATGTGCAGGTGTGTTAGTGTATAAGGTTTTAAACAGAATTGTATTATTTCCCATTTATTTCAATTGAAGTTATCACAAACTGCAACAGGGCTGACATTCTATTTCACAAAAGAGACAGAATATCCAAAGTAATCACTTTTCTGAGAATAGTTAGCAAAGTTTTATGTCCAAGAAAAGCATTAAGATGAAAAGAAAGGAATTTACACGCTTTACCAAATGTTTACATCTCAATCCGGCAGCGTGCTAGTGTGAAAGTAGAAAATCGTGAGAGGAGTGCAAAAGGGACCAGGAAAAAGTCAATTTCTGTTTTTAAGTCACTACTTGATTTTGTATGGAAGACATCACAGCGCACGAGAGGAAGTAAAGCAAGAGTTATTGATAGCGCTCAGTTCATGAAATCAAACATTTGTCACCTTGGTCCTCTTACCAGACCCAAAGGAGCCCAAGTCATGGTTCCGTCTTCCCTGTTGGCAAAATCACATTTTACTGCACCTGGATATCTGTCATAGTGGATTTTTCTGAGTTTCTTTTCACACAGCCATTATTGTTTTGTGTTTTTGCGCAGAGTGGGAACATATTGTAGCCGGTCCTGCCTAACGACAATAATTCAATTAACTCTGTCCTTTGTAATCTACCTAGCAACAAGCTATGACGAAGATGATTTATTACCTCCAAGTCTCCTTTGGTGATAGACTCCTCTTCAACTCGGAACTGGAGGTCTTCCACCTTCCTGAAAAAAAATCAAGGGGACTATGATAACATGCTCCGAGGGTTTTGGGCCAAATTGACATTTTTTTCCTTAATTCAGGTTCCCATTGAAAGCTGCTTTATCTGCACAAGTGCCGAAGTTGCTTGACCAATCATATTTCAGATAACCAATCAATAGGGCAATAGAATAAAATAGCAAAATTATTTTTAACAGTAAAGAAGTTATTTGTTTATAAAGTACAGATATTTTTTTCATGACACATTTTGGATTTCTAATAACATCCACATGATAGCGACAAAATATCATCTGAAGTCAAGAACCTAATGTCCAAAATCAATACAGTAGTGCAATAAAAGCAGCAATGTTATTTTTACAATTTTAATTTGACAATATTGAAGTTATTTCTAAAATCACGATTGTAAAGTACACATTTGTAATTGTCTAACAAATGATTTAGCTTGTAAATCTGGGTTTGATTCAATGTATAATATAGTATTTAAAAAATAAAGGTTTCTACTTGGCGGGTTTTGAATTTCGCTGGACCTTTTTGGGACGCAATCCCCGCAAAAAAACCAAAACAAAAAACAGGGATTACAGTAAAGGAGTGCTCCTCTGTTATTTTCTGTCACGTCCGCTTCCCTCGGAAGAAGAAATCCTCTCGCGCCCATAAAAGGAGTCTGTCTCCACATCCGGTTTAATTATTTTTTTCATCGGGTCACTTGAGCGTCTGCTCCACTTCGTATCCACACCTCACACTTAATGCTTATACTAGCATGGAAGTAAAATTTAAACAAAACACTGCCAATAAGAGCGCCACTGCTCCGTAGAGTAGAAGAGGTGCAATTGCACTTTATTCTTTGGATTCTCTTGGAAAGTTAAAAAAAAACGTTCCCCGAGGTCAAAGATTTCTCATGTCAATTAGAAATCAAATTTCCTAGAGAATGACAAAGACCCACAATAAGCTATTTTCATAAACTGGTCTGCAGGCTGCTCAAGTGTTCTTGATGGACTATTGGGATCCCACTGACACAGTGTTGGTGACCCATGATCTACTTCATGTTGCTTGCAATTGCTTTGCAATTGTTTTATTTTGAATATAAAGGCTGATAAGAATCAAGCTCACCTTTTCTCTTCCTCCAACTGATTGGCCAACTCCACCTTCGCTTTCTGGACGCTGGCCAATGCGGCGGTCACTTGCTGTAGGGCTCCCTCGTTCTCTGACACGTACTACAGAAGACATCAGGGCATGAGTGAGGGCTCCCTAAAAAGCTGCATTAGAGCTATAGTAATGATAATACTGATCCTTACCTGCACGTGCTGCGTCTTGAGAGCGCTGAGCTCCTTCTCCACCTCGGAGATGCGGCTGGTGGCTTTGGCCATGTCGGCCCTTTCCAGGTCACGCTCGGCAAGGAGCTGCTCGATGTGCTGCTGCTTTTCCTTTAGTGCCTCCTGCAAGGCGGTGGTGCCCGAGATCTTGCGGGCGTAGCGGGACGACGTCTCGGTCAGCTGCCAGGGACAAAAGCAGGCAAAAAAAGACTATAGAATTAGCGTTTTTTTAGTAAGCACACACGCCAAGCTTTCAACATTAATAAGCGGTAGGTGTTTTTGCGCGCTCTATTTTCATGTGCGAAATACAATCAGTCTTCAGAATAAAAAAAAATAATAATAATTAACAGTGGTCCACAGCCACAAATCAGACGACCGGTACCGGGCCTCACAGAGAGAGTAAAAAAGTTGCCTTATTTTTTTGCCTATACCTGTATAACATTCATTTTTTAAACCCCAAAAATAACTCAAAGTTTAGGTGCTTGTTATACATAATGTTTTAAAGTAGTATATTACCATATTTGAGAAATGATTGCTAAGTCAAAAAATATCGCTGACCACATTTGCACAACACTGGATGCAACAGGAGCATGCTGAATTTTAACCACTGGACCACTAGAGAAGTAAATTACATTGGTTAAGGCTTTAGATCAGGGGTCTCTAGACTTCTTTAAGGTGAAAGCTACTTTTTTGCTACTTATTAGAGGCCACCCAGTTTGATATACATTTTCAAAAATAATAACTTATCTTGTACTACTTACTATGTTGTTAGTGCGTTATTACCAGGTTAATTGGAAGTAGAAAGAAAAAAGACGGAAAAAAAGATAGAAAAAATAGAAAGAGAACGAGAGTGAAAGAAGGAGAAAGGGGAGAGAGAAAAGGGAGAAATAAAGAGAAATAATGAGAGAGGAAGATAAAAAGAGAGAGCGCAAAAGAAAGAGAAAAGGAGATAGAGAGAAATATGAAAATGAAAGAGAAGCAGAGAGATAAGTAAGATGTAGGGTTAATTTGCCTCAGTCAAGAAATGCGCAGGTTCGAGAGCATTCTCCATACGGGCCCATGTGCTGTGGAATGCTCTGCCCTCTAAGATTCAAACTGCGTCCTCAGTCAAAGTGTTTGCATCTTAAAACACACTTTTATTCAATAGATTATGGATTATGTTGACCTCTTTAAGCGCTCAACCACACATCCTGTTATAATCTATATTTTATGTTGATAAAGTCTGTGTATCGTCTGTTGATGCCCTTGCAATCTATTGCAGCCTGGTCATCCTGGAAGGGGAATTACCTCATGTGAGGCTCCCTCTCCAGGTTTCTTCGTTCTCTTCATGCTGAGGTTTTTTAGTTTGTCCTTGCCCTATTGTGGGTTTTAGATCAGGGGGGTGTTGTAATAGTTGTCTGTACATCTCTTTGTGACTTCTTGTGATTAAGTGCTATAGAAATAAACAGGCCTAACGCATAAAACGCTGGTGTTGGTGAGTACGGGTAAGCCACTAGAGGACAGTGTTTGCCCATTTTATCCATGGCCTGGAATTGTGTCAACAATTGAAAATTACCCTGTGAATATTACTGATGTTAAGACTGGGCAACATTTTTAAGATGATAGAAAGTTAAATGTAAGAAATTTACCAACCGGACCATGAAAAAAAAGGATTAATTTGATTGATTTATCTATCTTTGCAATAACCTGTGCAGCCCTTTGAGACTCTTTGTGATTAAGGGCTATACAAATAAAAATGACTTGACGTGTTTTATTTTATGTGTTAGCATTATTGCATGTTTTGGAGTGCGTAAATATTTTACACAGTTGGATTTACTACACTAACGGATGAGAGAGGACCATGGTTGCGTATTAATATTGAACGTGATGGCTGCAAGACGACTTTGGTGAGCTGCCCCGGCTTTATATTTTCCCGGAATCTTGTTTCAGACTGATTTTGTTGTTTCTGTGAAGAGTCTATTTCTAAATGCAATTCAAAGTGTTTATCGTGGTTTGCACAGTAAAGTTTCCCTGCACAATGAAATTTTTACTTTGCTGTCCACACAGTGTCCAGCGAAAAAGAAAACAGAAACAAAGGAATGGTTGGCATTTCTTAAAACCCAAGAGTTTAACTTTCCTAATGATATGTGGAATGACGCATTTGAGTGATTGGTGACATCGTACAGACAACGTGTCTGTACGTGTCTGAGACACGTATATGCTTCTTTGCGAGCTGTATGAATGTTAAGGGGTTAATAAGTTTGACTGAACTATCTGACTGTTTTGTTGACGTTCCCACTGTAGCGCCTTATAGTCCGGTGCGCCTTATGTATGGAAAATATAGGACAAAAAGCTATTTTTGGGGGTTGCGCCTTATAACACGGTGCGCATTATAGTCGTGAAAATACGGTAATTTAACAGTACAGATGTTAGTAAAAAAAAAAATGTTTACAAGACTTTTATTTGTTGATGAATTACAGATTTTTTATTTGTTAAACAAATGCTTGAGTATGTAAAACGGGTTTGTTATTTGGTTTCAATTTATAGTAGAGTGTAGAGTATTTAATAAATTAATAAAAGTTTCTACTTTGCTAGTTTTGACTATTGTGGGACCTTTTGGAACGTAACCTGTGCAAAAAAGAACAAGGATTACTGTATTTCAGGACAATCAATGGCATTTAATCACAAGGGACAGTTTGCCATCACTCAGTCGGAGCATTCTTGCTTACGCCTCCACCTTTGCAACAGACGGAGGATTAATTTAATCAGAAAGCTTTCCGGCAATCACGCAAAGTAAAAAAGGGGGTGTGGACCACCAAGCGAAATCAATACGACGTTGTGTTTATTTATACTGACAGTTGCCTAGTCGCTTGGGTGGCAACAATTAGTCGACATAGACGAAAAATAATGATTATCGAAATAGTCGACAATGGAATTTGTTGACGATTATTTGTCACCAGATACATTTCTCCAACGAAATAAGATATTTTACAAGATAAGAATCTCTGCAGAGTCGCTAACGCGCAATAACGTCTCCGTCTTGAGCGGAAACATACAGAAATGACGGCGTCAACATCAAGTACGCGTACCAAAACTTTTCAATCTTATTCCTCCTACATCTATCATTCACTTCTGTGAGTTTCCTGTCTGCTTAAACCAGCTAGGAGTCAAAGATGCAAGGGAATGAGAGTATTATGAAGAGATATACTGAAGAGCATAAACACAAGCACACATGCCCGTAAAAAAAAAAAAAAACGAGCAATGATGCTAGATTGTATAGTCTCAAATCAGATACGCAGAGCTCTCAAAAATGTGTAAATTTGCGAGCATTTTAGTCTAATTACAGCAAAAAAAAAAAAAGATTACTTGCAAAACTTGCAAAGCAGACTTTGTGTATCATGGCAGTACCTTGTTGATGCATGGACATTTAAAGATGCTCTACAGAATTTGAAACTTTGTCACTCTATGCCGCTATCTCCTGGCTTAAAGTTATATTTGCAGCCTCATCCATAAAGTACATGCCTTTCTTAGACACACTCGAATTTCATGTTTTTTGAGGTTTGGGTTGTCAGTTGGACTGTATTTGAAACAGGCCTTTTCTTGCTTTTACCAGTTTCATGCTACAACAACAAAAAGGTAATGCATTTAGTCACTCTCCACTCGCCATTTTGCCACAAAAGTTATTCGGTGAATTATTTAAAAAGACATTAGATAAATGTTACTAAATCTCTAGTTTAAACAAATATAAATCTTCATGCGTGACATTTCAATTCCATTTAATGCCTTAGTTTTAGAATAATGACCATTTAAGACTTTTCCTGGATCCGCAAGAACCATGACATACCTAATGAAGAAAATATTCTACTTTCAATTTTTTAAGGACGCCTCAAATGACGCACTCCACCTTTAAAGAGAAGGCACGTCAGAGAGTCGAACGAAACGCAGTGTGACTCAAAATTTAAATAACTTTCAAGACAATACGGTTTTCACGACATGCTTTGTACATTTTATACGCATATATTTTGCTATAAAAGCGAGATTTAGCGTTATGTCAGACTGTGCTTGCAAAATGGATTTTAAATTTAATGCATGAAGTCTGAAGAAGAGTCACCACGGACCGTTTCTGCAAAAGAGGCAGACGAGCACCCGGCGACATTGTTGATACGAAAACCATCAGTTGTTAAACCATTCAATTTCAATCTGTTAGGAATCGATAAGTACAGTTGTTAGACTTTGCAGTAGACCACTGAAAGTCCTTCACAAAATGCACATACTATTTGGTTTAATTGCGGTTCTACTGCAGCTAATGACCCTGTCCTTGATTGACGCAGGGGTCTCAAACTCGCGGCCCCCTGGATGATATTTTGAGGCCCCTTGCCTCAATATGAAAGTTAAATAGACAGTGTGTATTAATCGACCACTCGATATCGGTGTTTCCTGCCGTGCCGCCGAAAACGAGTGCTAAAAGCACAACGGAAGAAGACTAAATACGGGTACTCAAAGTGACCAATACCCACTTTATTAATTTACAATAAAAGGGGAATAAGAAAAAAACTGGAAAAATAAATAAAAAATAAAAAACAACACCAAAAAAATTTAAGAGTAAAAAAATGAAAAGAAAAAACAGAAAATTATTCTTTTCTGTTTGTCTTTCTTTTTCTTTCTTTCTTTACCTTTTATTTGCTCTCTTTCTCCCCGACTTTTCTTTTTATTTCCATTTTCTCGTTTTTACCTATTTGTCTTATTTTCCCCCCCTATTTTTAATTCCTTTTTAAAAAAGATCATGTTCCCCTTTTTTTGTCTTTCTTTGTGAAAGGCTGGGGTAAAAATTGGAAGAAAAGGGGTGCTTTTTCTCATTTTAAATCTTTCTAGTTTGCAGTCTTCCTTGGACTCATTTTTGGTTGCACTACACATTACAGCAACATCTAGTGGACAAATGTAAAACAAAGCGGCATGTTTTCATCAGTCCTGTTTTTGTGGAAAACGCCATTCGGCCCAACTTTACCTAGACCCTCGCTTCAGCGGCCTCCAACTCAGTTGAATTTGAGACCCCTGGTTAACAGGGACGAAAAATGTTCACTTGATTTTAATTTATTATTCATTTGCCTGTCAATAAAAGACCAAGAGAGGATTTTAACGGATTATTTTCTCTACCGACTGCACTGTGCCTAATTGGTTTTAGATGCATGGTTGTTTAAAGTTTGTACAAATCCGCAGTATGTTCAATATAATATGTATTTTTCATTGTAACAATTTATCTTTTGTTTATTGTCATTTGCCACACATAATCAAATCATCTTCATGCTATATTTTAGAAAAAAGAATTATCTGATTATTCAACTAATCGTTATAATACTTGGTGACGGGTCTACGATTAAAATGGTCATTTGTAACAGCCGTATTGTTCGCTTTCTCACCAGGCCGGCACGGCTGGGTCGGCCGCCCACTGAGGAGGCCACCGAGCTGACGGAGCTGATGGACGAACTGCTGGGGCTGTGGGCCAGCGACGACACGCCCATGGCCACGCGTTTGCTCTTCTTGGCCTTGGCCGGGCTGGTGGATGGAAAGCCGATGCGGATCACCTTGTGGATGGGGGCGAACAAGCCGAACTTGGGAAGACACTGGAAATATCTAATAGGGAATAAAACAGAAGCATGTTGGTTTTTATATTACACCTGGCGCAAACCGCACGGAGAATTTAGCGTTGACAACTTTGGCTCTAGAACGCCAACAGCACTGTGCCCCCACACACCTGACGCTGTTTTCAGCTCTGGTTTAGGTTGTTTACGTCACAAATTTTCGGAACATGTGACTATTCAAGATAGTGATTACGAAGACGAGCATAGATTTATTACTGCGCCAAAAGGAAACATGATTGGTGGCTTAGAGACTGGCCCAAGTTATGATAATAGTGCAATGAAAGGACACTGCATTGTAATAATAGTGCGATAACAGCAATAATAAACATTAGCAAAACAAAATAATTTCCAAGTAAAACGCAAGATATATTTTTTCATTTGTCTCTGAGCCTGTTAATCTTTGTTTTAAGGGACCTGTAACACCTACCAGAGGGAAACAGGTCAAAGAAGTGGTGGCCAGAGTTAAAAGAGTCTTATAATGTTGAAGTATTTGCTGCGGTATCGCAAACTGGCAATGTCCTCCAGACTGGGCAGGGAGCAGCCAACAATCTTTTGAGCTGTGTTGATTACTCTCTGAATATTTTTTCCTGTCTACTGCTGTGCTCCCAACATGCCACACAGTGACACAGCCAGAATAGTCCCCATGTGGTTTTGTAGAACAACACTAGCAGCTTGTTTTATGTTGTTCCTTGTGAAAACCCTCGGGAAATGGTAGCTGCTGGGCCTTCTCCACTACAGCCCTGATGTTGACAGCCCAGGTGAGTTCATCAGAGATGTGCATGCCAAGGAGTTTGAAGGAGTGGACTCTCTCCACCCTGTCTTAATTTATGATGAGTAATGCTAGGTCTGTGCTTGCCCTCTTAAAGTAGAGTATGACTTCTTTGAATTTCGCTCTCTATTAGTTTATTTTTCAAACACCACGTTATCAGCGTCTCCACCTTCTCCCTGTATGCCTTTTCATCCCCATCAGTGACGAGTCTCACTAAGGTCACGGTACATATCTTAGAGGGGATTCTGTGCTTAGCGTCAGGGTGGAAGTCCAGAAAGAGCATCCTGATGTAGGCCCCACGTTGGAGCGGTTTGCCCTGTAGGCAAATTATTGTGGGGAATAGGTAACCTTTGATGTGCCAGCGCCAGTCCGAGGACACCATACCGTGGGGAATAGTGTCAGATTGCAACACGGACATATTAGTCTTTTTGTCATTGGCGGTGAGGTAAGGGACCAAATTGTATTTGCTTATTATCGTTCCTAGAGGATTAAAAGAAACTTCGGTGACCTTACATTGAGGCTGGTGATACGGAAACAGAACTGTAGTGTTTATGATAGATAACTTCCACTGCTGTTTAGTTTGCGTGTATAAATTGAGGGTGTGAGTTTAAGGTGAAAAAGTTGAAAAATCATGAGTATGTTTTAAACATTGAATTAAGTACTGTAAAACCTTTCGGTTGTCTCTTGTTTTGTGTTATATGAATAATGAAGGCAAAAACATTGAGTAATTTTGCCTCTAGAAGGGCATCCTATACTGTATGTGTCAAGATGTCAGTGGGGTGTTTTGTGTTTAAAGCACATGCATTGTGGAAAAAAAGCAGCTCTCCATTTTCATTGGTGTCGCACACGTTTGAGAAATTTGGCGACAGAGCACTAAAATTATCAAACGTGTTTAATACACAACTTCATTAGCGCCCCTTTCCTCCAAAAAGTCCCCCCGCAGACCTGACTCCAATAGCAAAATACTGATCGTCAGTGGCGTCGAACGCGATTGGCGCCCAGCTGGGCACTGGACTTTATTAGACCAAAGTTGTATGTTCTGAGATTTTAGGGGTTTGCATACCTAGTACCTGCCACAGCACCGTCGTTTTTCCCAAGCGGCTCATCAAGTTCCACACCACACCAATCCCCCTTGGCGAAGTCCGTCTCTCCCATATAGCGAATCACACCCATCTTGGAGCCTCCCACCTGAAAGTAGACAATTTCTGAAAATATCGTTTTCAATGGAAATTTGTTTTATTATGTAATATATAATAAAATTATCACATTTCTATTTGTTTTCAAAATATTGGAACGGATTCTAAAAATAATAGTTAGAGATAGCAGAGTACCAATATCAGCCCTATTTTAAGATAGTAATACCCGCAACCGTGGCCGAAACCAGCATTACAACCAGGAAATGAGGGGGCGCGAGCAAGTTTGATTTAGGGAATTTTATTTGTTCAACTTTATCAGAATCAAGTGAGATTGCACCTCCACTCCACTAGGGAGTGTATTACCAAAGTGTTTTGTTTACATGTGGTGCAATGCATACAGCAGACCCTTAAGTTACTGCATTAAAAAAAAAAAGTTGACACCGATGAGGAAACAGGCAGAGAGAGACAGGGTAAAAAAAAAGGCTACTCTCAAACACTAAGACAAGGAAGTTTGACATAGCGTACTGTAGCACTTCATTGCAACCACAGAGGTGGAGAAGAGAAAAAACAGGATTGCTTGCTATAATAAATTTGTTAGCAGAGGACAGCGTGAAGCAAAATCACTTAAGCTGTCATTTCAAGACATTACAACCCGATGACAGCAAAAAAACATTATTTTTTTCAGCGGGAACATGCAGAAGAAGGTGAGGTGTCCCTACTAATGTCGAGCAATAGTTGTTTTGTCCTCACCAATACTATGTGATCACTTAAGTAGACATAACAAAATGGAGCGGTTCTGCTTCAAAATATTTTTATAGCAAAACAAGATGATTCATTCCTATCATCTTTGATTAAAAAAAGCAAAAGACAAAAACTGTAATCTCATTTTTCAGTGTATGGTTTGAAATGGTCAGTCAAAAATATTTATATTTTTAGGACTTGTATTTTTATTTAATACTTTTAGATGCACTTTAATTTGTTTTCTGTTTTAGTCATAAAGCAGATCTTTATTGTACGGTGGTTAGCTGCTGGAGCCTGTTACCCAACATATGCTACAGCGTTTTTGGCAGGAGCTGGATTACTGACATGATGTATGCCAATTCTCAGGCGGTGCGCATATTGAACTTTTGTAAAATCGTTCACACAATCTACATGCTTTTTCATTTGTCATTCAGGTTTGAAAGAAAATATTATGATCTTCAACATGATACTTTTTAATTTTGTTTGCCTTAAAAATATATATTCTAGGATATTTACAGTACATCTCAAAGGATATTGATCAGTTTGAAACACACTGTTTAATTGATCACGAGTCATCCCCCCTCACCAAAACGCGATCTCCAGGTTTCAGGTCTTTGTCGACGGACTTCTTGACGGAGCCGCTGTCTGACATGTTGGACCCGGACTCGTTTCCCGTCTTAATGGTGCTGTTGAGCAGGCCCTCCCGCAGCGGGGCTCCCACCCGCTGCCCAACCAGGGCCCCTCCGCCTTGCAGAGTCTGGTTATGGGCGCAGAGTGATTCGGCGGAGAGGCCTTCTCCGCCCTCGACGGCCGGCTGCCGCATGAGCTTGGAGGGCCGTGTGAAGATGCCCTGCAGGGGCTGGCACTCAAAGTAGCGGATGCCGCCAACCGAGCCATCGTTTTTGCCTAGGAGGTCGTTGAGGATGACTCCGGCCCATTGGCCCGGGGCAAACTGCGTTTCTCCCAGGTAGGCGATGACCCCGGGTTTGATGCCGTTCACCCACACCTGCTCGCCCACTGTGTAGTCGCCCACCACCTCGTCACCCTCCTCCGACGCTTTAGGCGGCGTGCTGGGCTTGACTTGAGCATCTGGAGACAACGTTGAATCAAGGAAAATATATTACAATCAGTGTTGCGACTAACGAGTTACAAAGGCATGCGTTCTTGGAGTGCAATTACTTTTCTCAGTGACAAGTACTAAAACCCGTTACTAATACTATTTCGAGAACTCATCCATCCATCTATGTATAGATTTACCTACAAACTGAATACTGATATTGCGGTGCCAACTCAAAAACACAGTACATGGGTATTGGATTACTTTTAATGGATATATCTCCCTACGGTATGAACCCGCATCCAAGCCCAATTAAGACGTACAATATAAAATACTAAAATCAGGGAGTCGGCTTATATACGCAGATGTAGTGGTGTGTCACCAGTAGCAAATGGTGGCAGCGCATGGAGAGGGGGTGTGTGGTTTATACAGGAACAACAAACTAACAGGAAATCAATGGGGCAAACGTGAGCAGAAAATTGATGTAAAAGTGTGCTGAATGTTAGTCTTTTTACTGGTACAATTATGTCTGCAATACACCATGCCTGGAGAAAAAAAAGAAAACATCTTGGACAGTACTCATAAATACAGGAGGGGATCTTCGAGTCTTTTAAAGCCCAGAGACTAAATTGATATGGAATGTCTCGGCTAAGTGTTTGTTTGCAAGCTCTCAAAATTGCATAAGTCAAGAAATATGAATGTTTCACTGCTTCCAAAGGTTGGTGTACACGTTTTCTTCTATTTGTTTTTAATAATGCTGTTATTTTAAAGTAGTTCTAGGGGGTCTATTCTATTTGTAATGAGACTATTACTCTACAGAGTAACGCACTACTCTTTGTTGTCAGTAATCGGGAGGTAGTTCAATTACTTTTTTATAGAAGTAACTAATAAAGTGCTCAAAACTTTACAAGATCATAAATGATCCACTGTGTCATGTGAAATATATTCAGATTCAGATTCATTACATGTCGGGACTAAGGAGTTAGCAGAGCTGCTGCTGTTTACTCCACTCTAACATTATTATTCCTGCTTCAGTGGCTCCTCCCCATGCCGCTTATCCAATCAGAAGGCGCGGAGTGGGTAGCGTGTGAGACCGAAGGCAGTATAGAGGGAGAGAAAGGCTCGGCTGTGTCTGAGCGTAAACAATAGGCCTGTCGAATAAATAAAAATGCCAAAACCGATATTCATTAAATTTGCAGATATCTGTGCCGATAATCGTCCCGCCCAATAATCGGTCAAACTCGAACGTAGGGACATTCACATTGAAATGGCACGCTTACGGGTAGGATAGGTTTGCATTGCTTACATTCAAAGAAAGGTTTTAGAGCGAGCAGCATCTGAAACAGTGGCGACATTGTGTCTCATCAATCCCCTTTGACTGTGTCGAGCCGGCACGAAAAAAAATAGCAAGCCGCATGTGCAAGCACGCAACACAACGGTGCAGATTGTGCGCCTCGGTGCTGATTGGTGCCAGAAAAGTGGGTCAGGGGAATGAGTCTGCGACTGAACCCGCAATTCTTTGGCGGTTTTCCCACGCAGACGGGTGCAGCGACGTGTAGCAAGCGTTTGGTGTGTGTTTCACGGCCATCTCCGCACCACCCCGAGTTGAAGACTCGCCCGAGGCTTCGTGGCCCCATTGACAAAGCCTAATGCCCCCATTGCTGCCATATGTTGCCGTTGTTGTGGGAATGAATGAGAAAACAACACACATCAAATTCTCATTCAACTCTTTAGTACAATTTGAAAAATATATGAAAGTAAAATCAGCCCAAGAGTGTGTTTTTAGCAAAGGAGTGGATAAATCACATGCCTGAAAGCATAGGTCAACCATTTTGGTGTAAAGCAGCCATTTTGGGGTGAATTCCATAATTTGAACTATGGCTAATCTTGATCGTTTTGTAAAATCACAATTTATATCCAACACACAGCACTAAACGTCTTTTGGACATTGTATTTTGGGTTGTATTGGGACAGGTTTGTTATTGTGGCTGCAACTAATGACTATTTTAATCGTCGACTAGTCAAAGATTATTCAAATAATTATTTGAATAATCAGATTTTTTCCCCCTTAAATTTAGCATGAAATCGATTTAGTTATGTAGCAAATGATCATTAACAAAAGAATATGGGTACAGTACAATGAAAACATAGATATTTTATTGAACATACTGCAGATTGATACTAAAATTAGTAAAATTAAATTAAAACCATTTAGGCACAGTGCTCAGTCAGCAGAGACATACGTCCATAAGTATACCTATGTTTTGGGACGGGCAAAATAATTAAAATCAAGTAAACATTTTTTATCTCTGTAAACCATGGTCATTACCGGCAGTAAAGCGGTAAATAAAACAAATATGAGCATTTTGTGGAGTACATTCAATGATCAACTGCAAAGTTTGAAACCAAATGACTTAAAAATTCTCAAAAGTTGGAATGATTTTAACAACTGCCGTTTCTTGTTTTGAATGTTCTGAAAACTGATATTTATTTATCCGACAGCGTGCATTTAAGTTGTAATACGATGGTCAGGCAAAGGCTTAAGTTACCGAGGAGAGTCAGATTCCGTTTTGTTCGACTGTCCGACAAACTCTTTAAATGTTCATGCGTCATCGAGGTACTGCCATGATACACAAGAACTGCTTTGAAAACTTTGCAAGTAATCTTTTTATTCGGATCCAAGCTAAACTGCTCCCAAACACTAGAAGTTTTGGAATACGTACTTGATATTGATGTCGTCATTTCTGTATGTAACCGCTCGAGACGCAACTTATCATGAGCGAATCTCAGCAGAGATTATAATCATGTTAGATGCCTCACTTTGTTGAGAAAATTTGTCTTCTAAACATCTTGGGAACTACTGTCTGTTTTTTTCTCTACTTTAACCTTTCACCCATAAAAAAACGTTTTCTGGAATGCTTTTCTGGGTGGGATAATAACAAAAACATCTTTTACAGATTGCAACTTTATCTTTGAGAAAATGATTGATCAAAATCATTAAGCTTTATATCTTCAACGGGTTAACGCTGCTTAGTGGAAATTTAAAAATATTTTATGCAACAACCACCAGGGATTGTTTTTTTCAGGCTGACTGGAGCAAAATGGACATGACAGGACCAGTTTAAATATAGAAAAGAAAACAGGAAATGTTAGACGGTTCATCCATGACCATGCACATCTTTGCCTCACCCCCCAATTTTTGTTGCCAAGACAATAAGAGGAGAATTTGGTTTAAAAGAGAGGCAGCCCAGAGCAAAGACTTGGCAACACAAACATCCACTTTGGCCATTGTGCTGGGAAATAAAAAAATCTAGTGTAACCCCCTAAACCTTTTCACAATGAAGCTTCAACAGAAGTTTTTTTAGCTTTCCCGACGTGGGCAGCAGACACACCTCTTGTCTCCGGCCCGCCTTGGTTATTTACAAGCACTGCAGACCCAGTCGCCGACGGAAGCAGATGGAGGAGGCCGAACCAAAGATCAAATTGGGGTTATTTACGATGCAGCTGGCTGCATTTTAGCGCAGGTTTCCCCGTTGAGCCTTTTTCCGTTTGTGTGGGAAAAATATTTCACAAATGAAACACTAGTTGAGAATAATCACTTGGGCCCTTTCAGCCATCCAAAACGATCACATTTTCCGCAAGTCGAGTTCTCGTCCTCAGATAACAGCTAACGGACAGATGTGTGACCGCATGCAACATTTCACGGATTATCTTTCTGATCCTTAACTAATTGCAAGGAGACACAATTTAGGATGTCTTACATAAATGTGAAATACAAAAAAAAAAAAACAAAGCAATGGCCCCTGAAAGGACACTAGCCCTGAACCAGCAATTTGCAATTGAAGTCCATGCCTTGTGAGGCAGGGTTAGATTTACAAATAAATGAGCTTACATCGTATTCATCATTTGATTGGCAGAGCAAGAAAGCTGTATAAGCTGTAAAATAGAAAACATTTTTCAATTGTCTATAGGGGCGATGCCATTGCTGAGAATACACGGCGAATAAACGCAGTCTCTCTTTTTCCACTTCTCCGAAGCCAGAGATGACCCCGAATAACTGAACCACCGTCTCTCTCTCTCTCAAAGTACTAGTATGCAACAGAAAAACAAACAGAACTGCCGATTTGGTGCTGAGGTCAAACGCTTCAAACAGGCCATAGAAAATCTTTGCTAGTTTCTCTTATTAGCAATTTTTACTTTCCACAATATACCCACCACTTTTTTAAACAGTGGAGAAAACCCATCTCATTCAAACTTCAATCTTGTTGAAACATCTGATTATTTACTTCGGTTTGTATACATTTAGTCACCGTATTTTCCGCACTATAAGGCGCACCTAAAAGCCTTTATTTTTTTCAAAAGCTGACCATGCGCCTTATAATACAGTGCGCCTTAATTATGGATCAATAATAAGTCACAAAGTCTTCCAACAAACTTCCACCCCCTGACTAGATTTTCCCCCGAACGCCAAGTAGTCCGCGGTGCATGCTGGGATTTATTTACCGGCGTTTCATCGGCTAACCAATGTGTCAATCATCATTTGAATCGATCACTATTGGCTAAAGTTATTCGGAGGTCAAGGGGCGGATCCTTTATATCATTTACAGGCTGGCATAGGCTTAAGCTGCAAAAAAACCAAAACCTGCAATTGGCCGAAAAAGATGTGTCAATCATCAGTTGAATCGATCACTATTGGCTAAAGTTATTCGGAGGTCAAGGGGCGGATCCTTTTTATCATTTACAGGCTGGCATAGGCTGAAGCGGCAAAACAAAGCCTGCAATTGGCCGAAAAAGATGAATGTGTATAGCACGTGGTTGATGGCATACAGAAAGCGTTTTTTACTATTCTGTATTTGTAAATATTTTATTCTCCTGGATTTACTACACTCACGGATATAAGAGGAGCATGGCTGCACATTATTATTGAACACAACGACTTCGGTGAGCTACTCTGGCTATATATTTTCCCTGTATCTTGTTTCAGACTGAACTCGATGTTTCTGTGATAAGCGGTGCAGATAATGGATGGAATGGATTGTCTATTTTTAAATTAAAGTCAATTCCAAGTGTTTATTGTCATATGCACAGTAAAGTTGCGAACGAAAAAGAAAATAGAAACTAAGGAATGGTTGGCATTTCTTGAATCCCAAGACTTGAACCTTCCGAATGATATTTGGAACGATGCATTTGAGTGACATCGTACGGACACCGCATCCGCACATGTCTACGACACGTATTTGCTTCTTTGCAAGCTTTCGAAATGTTAAGGGGGTAATAAGTTTGACTGAACTATCTGACTGTTTTGTCGACGTTCCCATTGTAGCGCCTTATAATCCGGTGCGTCTTATGTATGTCAAATATAGGACCAAAAACTATTTTTTCGGGGTGCGCCCTATAACCCGGTGCGCCTTATAGTGCGAAAAATACGGTAATATTGATCAATCAATGTGTGTTTTTGACGGAATTAGTCATCCATTGTCAAGTTAATGAACTGTGAAATAATAAATAAACATCTAGCTCCTTCAACTTTACGAAACTGATCGTTATTTTAAAGAGTGGACCTGAGACAACCTCTTTTGGTAATATGAGGCAAAAGCAATCGGTTTGCAGACATCCTATAACTCTTTCCTTCTAAATACAGGATCAAAACACTACATGTCCTGCCTAAACTTATAAATGAAGTCTCTGCGTTGCTTTTTTTGAATGAAAGCATCAAAAGATAGATAATCCTCAATTATGAGAAAAAGTGCAAGCAACAAAAAAAAAACTACGAGATGGCTTGACCTGCTCTTAGCTTGCTAATACTATTTATAAATCATTTGTTTGGGGCTGAGGTGTGCACCGAATAAGAAATGCTTGGTCTCACCATCGCCCTCTGCCATGAGGCAAGTAAATTGCCTGGCCTGCTCTGAATATGCAGACAATCAGCACACGACGGTCATCCATGCCAATGAAGCAGTTCACTTTTCACTATCTCGCTGCCTCACAGATTTTTAATGTGAATTGTATGGTAAAAAAAAAAAAAAAAAGAAAGAAAGATTAAAAAATGTTTACGAGTACGGTATACAACACTTTTATTTGTTAAACAAATGCTGTGGGCTATAAAATGGGGTTTGTTCTTTGTTTTTCTATGTGTAATACAATATTTAATTTTCCAATGATTGTAAAAAGAAAAAGGTTTCTACTTCACGGATTATGCCTAACACACGCTTTTGGAAAGTAACCCCTGCGATAAACAAGGGTTCATTGCAATACGTTACACACAAATAATCTTAATAATATTCATAATATAATCTGAAAATTCAGTGGTTTTAAAAAACGAAAGTCCAGAAATTGTTAAGGTGATGAGAATTAACCTCAAAACTGATTAAATATAACAATATAATATCTGTTTTATTTTAAATTTCCATGATGACAGTTGAGGCACAGCATTACCTGCCTCCTCTGACTGCATATCAGTGCCCTGAACACATTGCAGTCTGTGATCGATTTAGCAGGCTTCACTCTAAGTGTTTTACATTTCTACCATGCACATACGAAATATGAAATCTGGTGGGGGGAAAAAATCCCAGCGTAGTTGTTATTGTACATAATTACTTACTCTCACTGCCAAAATACTTGTCAATCACCTTGGCATCTTAAAATGATTTAATCTCCACAATTTGAAGTTTTAAAATAGCACCCATAATTAAAATGTCAACATGACTGAACGTGATGTTACAAGGATGCTAACATGACAAGGCGGCTGTAATTTAGCGGCTGATGTGTGGCAACCAGCTGTGTTTACATTCAGCATGACGTAAGTTGCCGATATAAAACCTTTTCTTTTTTTTTACTACTTCAGTTTGTTATTTCAAAGCGAGCAAACTGATTTTATGGAAACTTTAAGAAGGGCTGGTAAAAAGATAGAGAACCAATTGGCTGAACCAATTTTTTCCTCAAATACTGCCAAGATTTAATACTGTGAGATTGATCACTGGTACAAAGAGTCGAAGCGTTTATACCAACTGAATTTAGACCGAGTAGCGTTTTTGCCTTAGATGTCCACTAGCTTATCCCAATGTGCAAATGATGTATAACATACTTAAGGATCTCTCTTCTGCTACGTGTATTGCTCCTTTGAAAATTGACAATTTTGTATTGTTTTTAACTGTTTCATGACAATTTTGTTTGTAATCATGTGATGTTTGACAAAAGCAACCAAAATACATTTCAACAATATAATTGTCCACTAGCTTAAAGGCAGGACACGTTGCAAAAGGCTATCAACAAACTTAAAATTTTAGCATAAATGTGGCAGTGTAAAAACCTTTTTGGTAATAGTCATTTGGACACAAACAGTACAAGGACAGTACAGCAATACTTTGATGCAAAAATTACTTATCTGCTGATAAAAATCACTGCATTTTGCATCTCGGGCAACTAAGTTTCACTAAATGGTAAATGCCAGACTGGTCCATCTCAGTTTTTTTTTTGTTGAACTTGTTAATATATTTTCTTAAAAACCTGTAGGGACACTGTGTATGATTTAGTAAATTACTAAAACATGAGCAATCATAAAAATGCATTTTTTCAATACTCGTAGGTCGAGATATATGTATTTATTTTACATAATATTGAGCTCACCTAGCGGGAGCTGATATTTATTTCTGCCATCTTCCTGCAAAAGGCACCCCAAAAAACAAAACAAAAACTTGTTAAAGGCTGGGGATAAAAAGAAACGAAAAATTGTGTGGATCGGTCACCTTAACTTTCAGTAGTTTGAATTCCTCCTTGTGCTTTCTAGCATTCATTTTCAGTTGCACGACACAATACATATACATCTGGTGGTCACATATTGCACAGTGTCTCTGGGGTGAGAAAACTTTTTAATCAGACTTCTTAAAAAGTAGCCCACTTTTGCTTTAAAAGCTTAGACAATAAAAAATGCAATCATAATGGTAAGATGATTTAGATTAATACAAAACAATTATAAAAACAAAATTTGCCAGGCCACGAAAAAGCTACAAGGCTAGTAAAATGTAACTTTGGGGAAAAGAATGGGGAGTAATCTGTGAAATAGACTCTCACGCTGTACAGCTGTGAGTCAGTAAACACTGCAGACATCAGCGATGACGACCAGACTTTTTCCCCAGCAGTGGATGATGAAGAGTAAGTGACTTACTGTCTTTGGGGGGAACGGGGGAGCTTGAGGTCGCGCTCCTTCCCATGGGGCTGGAATGCTTGGCACCACGCCCTGGGATCTTCAGCCCGCTAGTCTTGAGCATGTTCATGGTTTCTCAAAAAGGCGCTGAAGGCTGGCGGACAAGGCACTAAGCCAGTGGGCAGTGGCGCTCTCGCTCCATGTTTGCAGCTAAACACAGAAAGAGAATCAACATTAAAACCCACAAAGTTAGGCAGAAGGGATATTTAAGAAATATCAGAGGAAAACAGGCGCACATAAAAACCACATATTTAGGGTTAGGGTGTTATTTTATCAGTAACAGGGTAATCTAACGAATTATTTTTTCCGCAGTTACAATGCCGTTACCGTTACTGAGGGTCAAAAGAGGTGCATTGCATAAAATAAACTGAAGAAACTACCAGCCATAGCTTATCTGTTTATTTGTCATCCCTATACATTCGAGAGTAGTGCCAGTAGCAGCCCAAGCTGCACTATGCAAAAGCTGCACTATGCGAAAGCTGCGCAACGCAAAAGCTGGTTTGTTTTTATCCCTTGGTTCGAGTGATTTTTGTGTTGAGGATCAAACTATCTGACATGAGGTTTGGGAAGCTTCTGCTCCTTAGATACGATCAGTGGTTTAAGACGGGGTAGGATAGATTGGTTGGCTGGTTACATGATAGAAAGACAGAATGTGTAAATTGTCTCAGGTTGTTAGATTTACACTGCAGTAGTAAACATACTTTGTTGTGTGTTTTATTGTTGAACTACTTACTTCTGTTGAGAAAAAAAATAGTTGACCAAAGACTGTGATTTATGCTACAAAGTGAAACTCACTTCATTTGGTTTTACTCTCGACTTTTGTCGTGAAGAAAATAGTTTAGGTTCAGTTGCTAATGTCTACTTGGCTAGTTATCTTAGGTTGCAATTATTTTTTATAACTCAGTTTATATTGTTTACTGCAGATTGTTATTTTATTATTTTGTTTGTTTATTTTGTTGCACCTCAAGTGAAGGATTAATATGTTGCTGGTAAGGTGCAACAAATATGACAAGGTTCAACTACCTTTTTGTTCTCTAATCAACTGACTCAAATACTGCTCAGGAAACAAATTCTTTGGCATGGAACAACTTCTTTTTAAAGTAACGAAAATAGTTACTTTCCATAGTGACTACGGTAGTTCACTTTTACTATAGAGTAATTCAGTTATTAACTCAGTTAAATTTTGGAAAAAGTAGTGAGTAACTATAACTAATTACTTTTTAGGGTAACATTCCCAACACAGCTTGTATGTGATGTAGTATATACGTTACTTGAAGTCATTTTGGTTTGGCTGGTCATTTTGTTTTTAGGAAAAAGTGATCATATTCTACTTAGGGGGTTGTAGTAGAATCTACTACAACCCCCAGCAAAAAGTTCGGAATCACCAGTCTTTGGCAAGCCCTCACTCAGACAGTTTATTCTGTAGAACAAACTCAGATCACAAACATGAAACAATCTTAAGGTCATTCCAAAGTGCAACTCCTTGGCATTCAGAAACACTGAAATAAATTAAGAAAAAAACATTGCAATGGTCAGAAATTTTTAATCTTATAGAGCAAGCACAGGGAAATAAATATGGAATAAATCAGTTCAAAGGAAGAAAATATGGAATCATGAAAAACAAAGAAATAACAATCAAAACATATCACTAATAAATATTTAGTTGCACCACTTTTGGCTTTCATGACAGCTTGTAGTCTCTGAGGCATGATAAGTGATAAACAGTATTCTTCTTCAATCTGGTGCCAACTCTCTTTGATTGCAATTGCCAGATCATCTTTGCAGGTCTGAGCCTTGCTGTGGACTTTTTTTTCAATTTCCAAGACAGGTTTTCAATTGGGTTGAGATCTGTCTGGGCTATTTGCAGTTCACAACATTGACTTAATGAGTCTTTCTCAAAGAAATGCTTTCAAAGTTTTTGCTCTGTGGCATGATGCTTTGTCATCTTGGAAAATGAGTTCTTCATCCCCAAACGTCTTTTCAATTGAAGGAGAATGAAAGCTGTCCAAAATGTTCATTTAAACTTCTGCATTTATTACAGATTTGACCATAGCCATCTCCCCAGTTCCTTTGCATGACATTCAGACCCATATCATTAAGGACTGTGAGAATTTTGATGTTTTCTTTAGGCAGTCCTATTTCTAAATCCCACCAAAACGCTACAGAACAAAAGTTCCAGCATTATCACCTTTTACAATGCAGATTTGTGACTCATCACTGAAGATAACCCAGTCCGTGATTGCCTCTCTTTAGCCCATTGCAGTCTTCTTTTGTGTTTAATTGTCAACGATGTGTTCCTTTTAGCTTTACTACAAAACTCAATTCCAATGAAGTTGGGAAAGTGTGTTAATTGCAAATAAAAATTTATCCAAGTAAATTGCAAATTCTTTTCAACCCATATTTAAATGAATGCACAGCAAAGACAACATATTTATTGTCTTCACTCATAAACTTTATTGTTTTGGGAGAAAATCATCAACTCTGTAATTTGATGACAGCAACACGTGCCAAAATAGTTGGGACAGGTGTCAATAACTACTCAGAAAGTGGATGAATGGAAATCAACCAACTATTTGCAGGTGAACAGATGAATTAGCAACAGGTGAGAGTTGTTACTGGGTATAAAAAAGGGAGACCCGAACAAGCTAAGTCATTCACATGCAAGGATGGGGCGAGGTTCACCTCTTTGTGAACAACTGCGTGAGCAAATTGTTGAACAGTTTAAAAACAACATTCCTCAAAGTACAATTGCAAGGAATTTAGGGATATCATCATCTACCGTCCATAATATTGTGAAAAGGTTCAGGGAATCTGGAGAAATCACTGTGCGTAAACGGCATGGCCGTAAACCATTATTGAATGCCCGTGACCTCCGAGCCCTCAAGCGGTACTGCATTAAGAACCGACATCAATGTGTAAAGGACATCACCACATGGGCTCAGGAACACTTTGGAAAACCACTGTCAGTCAATACAGTTCGACGCTATATCCGTAAGTGTGGGTTAAAACTTTATGTTGCAAAGCGTAAGCCATTCATCAACAACATCCAGAAACGCCGCAGGGTTCTCTGGGCCCGAGCCCATCTAAAATGGACTGATACAAAGTGGAAAAGTGTTCTGTGGTCTGATGAGTCAGTTTTCCAAATTGTGTTTGGAAATTGTGGACGTCGTGTCCTCCGGTCCAAAGAAGAACAGAACCACCCAGACTGTTATGCACGCAAAGTGCAAAAGCCAGCATCTGTGATGGTATGGGGGTGCATGAGTGGCCAAGGAATGGGTAACCTGCACATCTGTGAAGGCACCATTAATGCAGAAAAGTACATTCAGGTTTTGGAACAAAGTATGTTGCCATCCAAACAGAATCTTTACCATGGGCGCCCTTGCTTCTTCCAGCAGGATAATGCCAAGCCACACACTGCACGTCTCACGACAGCGTGGCTTCGTAGTAAGAGGGTGCGGGTGCTTGACTGGCCTGCCTGCAGTCCTGACCTGTCTCCCATTGAAAATGTGTGGCGCATTATAAAGCGCAGAATAAGACAAAGGAGACCCCGGACTGTTGAACAGCTGAAGCTGTACATAAAGCAAGAATGGGAAAGGATTCCACTATCAACGATTCAACAACTAGTCTCCTCACTTCCTAAACGTTTATTGAGTGTTATTAAAAGGAAAGGTGATGTAACACAATGGTGAAGAAGCCCCTTTCCCAACTACTTTGGCACTTGTTGCAATTATAAAATTCTAAGTTTATCATTATTTGCTTATGGAAATAAAGTTTATGAGTTTGAACATGGATAATCTTGTCTTTGTGGTGTATTCATTTAAATATGGGTTAGAAAAGGTTTGCAAGTCATTCTATTCTAATTTTACTGACATTTTAAACTTTTTCCCAACTTCAATGGAATTGACTTTTGTATATGAAAACCCAATTTCCTCTTGGCAATTTTGCTGAGTTCTGTCACATACATTGACTCCAACGTCCTCCAATTTTTCTCTTCATTTGTTCTGTTGTGCATTTCCTGTTTTCAAGACATATAGCCTTTAGTATTTTGTTTTGACGCCTATTTGTCTTTCTCGGCCTACCAGTACGCTTGACTTTAACAACCTGCCCATGCTGTTTGTACTTAGTCCAAATTGTTGATACAGCTGACTCTAAACAGCCCACATCTTTGACAACCTTATGAGTAGAGTTGGATAATCCGGTCTTTGGGCTCAAGAGACATCTCTCTTGTTGGAGCCATGATTCTTGCCAATCCACTTAGTCCAGGAGCCCTCCAAGGTGTGGTAACTGCTTTGATTTTAACTGCTGACTAACAAGCAGACCTAAACCAAGCCGAGCGTGTCCAATTGAGGAAAGGAAATTGACTATGTGTGTCCTTACTTTCTACTCAAAATGCACTGATTCCATATTTTCTTCCTCAGGATAGAGTGATTCCCTATTTATTTCCCTGCATTTGCTATATAAAAGTAACATTTGGTGACCATTGCAATGTTTTTTTCTTAATTTAATTTAGTGTTTCTGAATGCCAATATCATGCACTTTGGAATTACCTTACAATTGTTTTATGTTTGTGTTCTGAGTTTATTTCACTGAATAAAGTAGCTGAGTGAGGGTCTGCTCAAAACTAGCGATTCCATACTTTTTGCTAGGGGTTGTATTTCTGCTTTAAAGTGCACAATACTTTCATTGGATACATTTGAGAAGCGGGCAGCACGGTGACGCAGTGGTTAGCGCGTGTGCGGCACAGTTCATGTCTTGGGAACCTCCTGCGTCGGTTCAAATCCAGCTCCAGAATTCTGTGCGGAGTTTGTATGTTCTCCCCGTGCTTGCGTGGGTTTCCTCCGGGCACTCCGGTTTCCTCCCACATTCCAAAAAACATGCATTTCAATTGAATTGGCCGGTCCAAATTGTCCCTAGGTGTGAATGAGCGAGCGAGTTGTCTGTTCCTGTGTGCCCTGCGATTGGCTGGCAACCAGTTCAGGGTGTCCCCTGCCCACTGCCCGATGATTGCTGGGATGGGTTCCAGCACCCCCGCGACCCTACTGAGGATAAGCGGTGTAGCTATTGAGATGAGATGAGATGAGACATTTGAGAAGCTGATTTTTTTTTTTATTTGGGTCACAGCTTGTCATTAGTGTAGTGTTTTCCAAAACAAAAGGTCTCCGGTCCCTAGGGAAAGCTGAGTAGCATGGGACGAGTTCTGAAAACAGCTCACCAGTGCTGGGTCATTGTGATTTTCTAATAAAGTGGTTTTGTTTAGTAGTTGGCTGGATCTATTTAACCCTAGTGCCAATAATTAGTTGAAATCAATGGCAATTAAAATGTCACAGTAACAAAGTAATAACATGATAAATTCTTATTTTAGAAATGCATATAAAACTGGTTGCCGGTTGGATTTTTTTATACAAAAAGTAGCTGCTAGCTTCAAAAAGGTTGGAGACCCCTGCTCTATATTCATCATCTTCGTTGTCATTATTTTGTCACGCGGTCAAGAAGAAAATATACAAGGCGAATAAATGCGTCAATTGTGATTCTAATTGTTACAATGAAAGGCCCCGTCATCTTGAGGCCTGCAACTGATAGTGCTGAGGAAAAATAATTGAGAGGCGTAAATAATGTGCACCTGATCCTCAAAATCACATTGTTTAACCTATTTGTAGTGAGAGAGACTGCGGCAAGAGGGAAAAAAACATCTCATCGCATTCAACAAAGAACCAAACCTAACAGTGAATACTCACAATGAGGCACAAGGGTCCAAATATAAAAGGGAGCCTTTGGAAATATTCCTTGCTGGGGAAAAAAGGGAGGATGCCACTCCCTAAACCGGAGGGGATGCAAATATGGATGCTCAGGGAAGCAGAAAGGGAGAGTCCGCCGCGTGGAGTCTTCCGATCGGTTAGCACTTAGCTTCCCCGCAGCGAGCACCGAAAAGCGCTCTGGTCTCCCCGACGTGTCTTTTTCGCACCCCACAATCCGTCTCTCCGACTTTTTCCCCGTGACCGCGAACGCATCGGAAGCAACTTTTCTTTCTTGTTTTCCTAAGAAGGCGGCGTCCGTCTTTGCGTGCCTTCCCCCGGGGATGTTTTATCGGTTCTCTCCTATTTGTCCCTCGTTAGGGATAAGCGCAGCCTCCCCGTGACTGACTCGACACCCACACCGGCAAAACGGAACAAAAGGGGCTGAGGAAGCGGAGCCTCCTGGGGGACGAATATGAAGACTATAATCTGACTCCCACATACTTCCCAGACTAAGTTTAATACAATTGAGATATACTTTTCCTACAGTTTTTTGACTAATACGTATAAGTCACAACGTTTGATCAACTGCTTTAATATTTACATCTACACTACACATAATTTGGCACTATATTAATTGTGAAATATGTGACCCAGTGACGTCAAATCCCTTAGTAGGCTTTCATACACCGGTTTCACGTGTGCCTCGCTAAATCGAAAACATCTGGGAATTCAACGAATAAAAGTAATTAATTTTGTAGAAAAAATACGCCATCTGGTATTTAATCCACGCCGAATCAAATCAACATTAAACATAAGCATTGACCTTTAGAAAAAGGCATACTTTTTAAATTAATTGTTACTAAAAAAACAGATTTTCGAAAAACACGAACATTTATATCAAAATTCAATGGAGGGGAATTTGTACATTTTACACACGGCCATAATATTTTATGGGATGGCATAATACAGAAAAAATAATAACATTTGACGTGTGATCATTATTTGATTTTATTTTGAAAAAAAAAAAACCTAACATAAAATTCCAATCAAGTACCCAGGATCCACTTCCGGGCCGGCAAGATTGAGAACAACAGGATTGGCTGGTAAAACATCAGAGCGCTCCAATTGGTCACATCTCCAGCGGTGTTGCTTGACGCGCCCTCGCCCACCCAACGCAATCATGTTATTTGGCGTTAACGTGTCAAACTTTTGTTATTATTATTATTTTAATTCTTAAATGTTTCTAAGTCGGATATACAATAATATAAGAAAACAAGGAAAAGGAAGAAAACATGTTTGTTGATGCTTTCAAGCATCAGTTCCTCCACACGTTCACTAGAGGTCAGCAAAAAACTGCAAGAGCCGAGTTTCAAAGCACTGAAGTCATTCTCTTCTTTTTAATTAAACAAAATTTGTCTCCTAAAATAAAACAAACCACATTCACCCAAAACAGAACAAAAACAGAGTAAAAACATAAAACCAGAACTATACAAACCGTATTTATCAGAGAGCTAGTCATTTAGCTACCGCAGATAAATAATGGTTAAAAATGGAACAAGATAATTGGGAAATAGGAATTTAGGCACTTTTTGAATTTGCTCAAAGGGACAGTGTTTAATATTTAGTGCCTCCTAGTGGTACAAAATGTTCATTGATTACAAAAAACATTGATTTGATCTAGCTACATAACTATATACCAAAGCCATACAAGCTTTGCACAGCAAACAGCAACCTGCCACCCAGCCCACATATCCTCAACACTTGCCACAATGCCTTCCGGTGTATCTTGTCATATGCTTTCTCTAAATCCAGAAATGCCCAATATACCTCTCTTCCTTGTCACTTTTCACTTAACTGCCTAACTGCAAAAAATCTGATCTGTACACCCCCTTCCTCTTCTAAACCCACACGGTTCCTCCCCAAGCAGTTCTTTTGTCTTATCCCTTATTCGTCCAATCAAAATCCTGCAATAAAGCTTTCCCACCACACCTAACAGACTTATACCTCACAAATTACTACACATCAGCCTGTGACCTTTCCCTTTGTACAAGGAAACCACACATACACTATGCCAGTCCTCTGGTGCCACTCCGAGCACGAAACATATATTCAATCATCATACACACTATCACAGATACACCATCTCTCCTGATGTGCTCTACCGTGCATCCATCCAACCCAGCAGCCTTCCCTTCATTCATCGACCCAACTGCTGCTCCCATCTTCTCCCTCACAATCTACCTATCATTTAATTCACCAGAGGCATCTGTCTACCACCCACAGGCACAATACACATTTAACAGCTCACTAAATTTCAACACAAGGCAAAACTACCTAAACTATCATGCTGATGTTGATTTTTATAAAAAAAAAATCAAAGGTCAATAAATTTGGATTTATTTTACATAGTGGAATCCCTACCTAAGGTCGCCTCCATGTTTGTCTGCAACTTGCTGCTAAGCTGTGCTCTCCTGCACTAGTTTTTGTTCTCATTTGACAATGCAGTGCCATCGTGTGGTCAAATATTACCCACTGGGGCTTTAAAAGCTTATCTCCACTTCCCAACTCAATTCCCAGTGTTTGAATCAAAACGCCATAGAATATAATATAAATAAATGTATTCATTTTCCATTAAGTACAGCAGTACATTGTTTGGAAGGAGATTAAACATGTCAATCTGGGATAAACATGTAATAAAACACTTAAAATATGAAAAAAATATGAAAAAACAAATACCAAAGAATATAATTGTTTTTATTGTCATTATTTACAACATAGTGTTCATTTTTTAAATTGAAATTATACTTGCCAGTCCAGTCAAGTCACATTTATTTGTAAAGCTCTTAATCACAAAATGTCTCAAAGAACTCAACAGGCCACAACTACACCACCATCTGATCTGAAGCCGGTATGTGGGCAAGGAAAAACTCAAAAACCTCAGCATTTGGAAACTAAGAGACCTTGAGAAAGGCCTACACAAGTGGTAATCCCCCTTCCAGGATGTCCAAACTGCAATAGATGTTGGATTGGGAAACAATACTCAAAACATAGTCAAAGTCAACAATTAACACAGGTAATAAGTAAAATTGTTCAAAAATTCCGATACAACAATAACGCAGCTTCCCATCTCAGCCAGTTAGTCAATGCAGATGATGACATGCTTCAGGTCCAGGAGCTGGTCCACAGGATAAACATGTAATAAAATACATAGAATATAATTGTATGTAGTTTAATTGAGGGTAGCACGGTGCAGAGGTCCAGGGTTCAATTCCAGCACCGTGGCCTCCCTGTGTGGAGTTTGCATGTTCACTCTGTGCCTGTGCGGGTTTTCCCTGGGCACTCCGGTTTCCTCCCACATTCCAAAAACATGCATGTCAGGTTGATTGGCCGGTCCAAATTGTCCTAAGGTGTGAATGAGCAAGTGAGTTGTATGACTGACTGGCAACCATTTCAGTGTGTCCCCTGCCCACTGCCTGAAGATAACTGGAATGGGCTCCAGACCCTCCGTGACCCTAATGATGTACTCCTGCGGCCAGAGAGAGCATTTGGTTTGCATTTATTTTAAAGACGAAAAATAATAACTTTTGATAGAAATCACCTAGAGCAGGGGTAGGAAACCCATGGCTCGCAAGCCATATATGGATTTTTCATGAGTACATCTAACTCTGAGACAAAATTCAATCCATGCACATTACTCCTGGCTGTTACAATTCGGATATGACTGGGGTTAGAATTCATTCATGCGAAGCCAAAGCAACATTAAAAAATACAAGGGTTCCATCCAGTATATATATGACATAGACTCAACTACAGTATATATTCAGAGTGTCACATCAACAGACCAAGTTTTAGCTGTTATAAATCCACTGTTGGGGCACTTTATGATGAAAACCTACAAAACAAACTGTAAAAGACCAAAGATGCTTGGCTAGCAACCAGAGCAATTTGATTGGGTGAGGATCGGCAGAGCTATGCACAGAGCGCACGCACCCCCTTCTCTCTGTATTTTGTGACATTTTTACAATGGAATACAGGCTCTGGCATGAGTATCATTTTATGAATTTTATCAAATCATTAAATGTTACTCATTGAACTAAAATGCGCTGAAGATTTTGAGTTTTTGGCAGTTTTGTTGAATTTTGTCTCAAAATATATAATATGTCTCGCTCTCAAAAAAAATCTAAATATTTTGCTTTTATGACTGGGTCAAAAAGATTAATGACCCCTGTCCTCCAGACCTGTTTCTTTTTCTTTGCCATATTTAGAAATTTATGGCGGGCCGGGTTAAATCATCCAATGAGTCGCATCCGGCCCACGAGTCGTAGGTTTGACATGGATGATATATGATTTAGTTGTATATGAGTTTGATAACGATAAAAGAATATTTTTGGGCCATAAGCTTGATAAATTTTGTATTTATAATGTCACATATTTGCAATTGCATCATTTTACTCTATTTTTTTCAAGATATATATGATTTTTGTGAGAAACTATAAACAAGGCTGACATATAAATATTTCTACAACTTAACCAAGGCACTTTTTTAACACCGCATTTCTGAATAATAAGGTCCCTGTTCCGTTTTCAAATAAAGGCCTCAGTGTGTGAAACCGGTGGTAGGACCACTTGCCAGCGCAGTGGGATTATTCCGCTTTTTTGTTTTTCTAATCCCATTAAAACACCGCGTGAGGCCAGGAATACTGTACAAAGAACGGGGGAAGGATGGCAAAGGTTGTTTTCTTTTACTGATGAGAGAATGATTAACTGTCGCGTGTGTTTGACAGGTGACAAACCGGACGGCAACAGCAAGTGTCCGATGGGGATGAAGATGCTATGCAACAAAACACGAGTCCTTTGTCCTGCCTTACAAATCCACCTGCTTTTGAAAAATGAATCAAACAGTCGTTCAATTTGACTTTTTAGGTCAGCTTGTAAAGCTCCAAATATGTTGAAGTAGAGTGATTTTTTTGAGGGGGGGTCTTCTGGAACAAAAGGAGCAGCAACAGGATCGCCTATTATTTTACACAGCGTGCAAAGTAAGTAACTTTTTAGATTTTTCTTTTACAAAACGTTTTCAGCTCTCTACACTAGAATACAATTTGATATTTTTGGGTCAGATTTGAATGGTTTAAGGTTACAAAATGAGACAAGATAAAGCAGAGGTGAAGTGTGTCTTTTGAAGGGACAATGTATATTATTTAACCGCTAGATGTCGCTGTATTGTGTTGTGCAACCAAAAACGAGTGGTATGAAAGCACAAGGAAGAAAAAAAAAGACTCAAAGTGACCAAACTGCATGTTTATTTTAAAGTGAGACCAAGTGTTTGTGTGTGAATGAATTGCTGTAACAATTGGATACGTTTTAAGTTTAGGTAAAAGTTTGGCACTTCCGGTTTCCAACAAGCACATGTTATTGTTGGCGGCACGACGGAAGAGTGGTTAGCGCGTCAGTAGCACAGTAGTGAGGTAATGGGATCAAATCCAGCAACCAGCCTTCCTGTGCGGAGTTTGCATGTTCTCCCCGTGCTTGTGTGGATTTCCTCCGGGCACTCCGGTTTCCTCCCACATTCCAAAAACATGCATGTCAGGTCAATTGACCTGTCCAAATTGTCCCTAAGTGTGAATGAGCGAGTGAGTTGTCTGTCTCTCTGTGCCCTGCGACTGGCTGGCAACCAGTTCAGGGTATCCCCTGCCCACTGCCCCAAGATATCTGGGATGGGCTCCACCACCCCAGGGACCCTACTGGGGATACGCAGTGCGGATAATGTGTTTCTTTAATCTTCTGGAGACAGATTGTGTTTCGCATGTAAAATACTATCTACCACTTTTTAGTGTCAAAAGTTTGACATGTATGCATCGATGTAGTTATAGTTGACTCTTTTTTCTATACTGTATCAAAACTGATGCTACCATTTGCAATTAATTACTCTATAAAGTTCTGGTGGTAGCTCATAGCAATATTTTAACATGCCGCTGCCCGTCAATGCCGAGGTCCGGGTCATCTCTGAAGGGCGGGATAACGCTTTACATTGAAAAACAACGGCGACCAGAATGATGACGGTCCTGTATCTGAGTGAGATCAGGAGACTCCTCCTGTTACTGGTGACCATGGAAAACAGTGCTGTTTCATGTGAAGCAAAGAGCCTGTAGAGGAGGACTGGGCACCAACAGCATGTTCTTGCCCAAGACACATCACAGAAAGTGCTGCCCCTATGACCCAGGTCATTAAAGGATCCAAGACCTGTGATAGCTACTATCTCTAGCCTGCTAGGTAGTTACTTTATGCCTGTCAACTCACTATAATTCTAAGCATTTAAACAACACTCTCTACTGTTAGAAGCTAACTAGTGACTAAGGTATGAATTTTGTAATGGAGCTGAGTAGCTGGTTAGCTATTATTATCTACTTAGCCAAAATTTTAGGGAAATGTCTCTAAATATACACTTGGACTGTAATTGCCAAAGAATATTTAGAAACACTCAGTCTTAACCTTTTAGCATTTCTTTGTTGCATAGCCTACATGCAAACATTTTGACATTAAAAAGTGGATTTTATCGCGTGCTTTATATGACACTCAAAACACAATCTTTTTCCAGAATTAAAAAATAATAATAAATAAATAAATAAATATATATATATATATATATATATATATATATATATATATATATATATATATATATATATATATATATATATATATATATATATATAATAATAATAATAATAATTTCCTTGTATTGTCATTCTGTGTAACAATGTACACAGAACGAAATGTCGATTGCACCTGACCCGTTGTAGCGAGCCGATGCAGCCGCAGCCAACAGAGGGCGCCGCCGACCACTTTTATATATATATATATATATATATATATATATATATATATATATAAATATGTGCATGCTTAAAATCGTACGCGGCAAAATTGGATCAAAATAGGAATCCAATGTGATTTTTGAGGTTTCTTATTCACGAACAAAGATTTGGACCCGCTTAAAGATAAAGCAGCTGCAGACTAAATTACTAGTCTAGAGTAAAGATTTTTTGTCGCTGTTTAAATTTGAAAAAACCGCTAGATTTCATTTTTTAAAATCTGTACGGGAGAAAAGCAGTAGTCTAACGCGTAAAGTGGTAGTATTAGTGAGTATGTTATTGTAAACAACACACACAGTTAGCATCATTTACTTTCAACAGATGATGAGCCAACTTTGTCCTTATTTTCCAATTATTTCAGGATTCTTGGGTTGCCATGGCCTCTGCGGCTCTGGAGCTGGTGGGCTTCTTCCTGGGTCTGTTGGGCCTCCTGGGCAGCCTGGTGTCCACAGTGCTCCCGTTCTGGGAGAACACGGCTCACGTCGGCTCGAACATCGTTACGGCCTCGGGCAACGTGAAGGGCCTCTGGATGGCATGTGTCTACCAGAGCACCGGAACTTTCCAGTGTGACACGTTCAATTCCATCCTGGCTCTGTCCTCTGACCTCCAAGCATCCAGAGCTCTCATGGTGGTCTCTCTCGTCTTATCCACACTTGGCCTCGTCGTCGCTGTTTTGGGCATGCAGTGCACCGTATGTCTGGAGAGCTCCGGAGAACTTAAGAAACGGGTTACTGGCGTAGGCGGGTGTTTTTTCCTTGTGGCTGGCTTTCTGACGCTTGTACCCGTTTCCTGGACTACCAACAATGTGATACAGAACTTCTATAGTCCCAGTGTACCTGCCACCCTCAAATTCGAGCTCGGCGACTGTCTTTACTTAGGCATAGTGTCGGCTGTGCTTTCTATGCTGGGTGGCAGCTTGCTTGCCATGTCTTTCTGTGATGGGCAAGAGGGTGGAGGACACAGAGGGAGGCGGTATGGGGGTGGAAGTTATCCATACCCTATGGGTGGAGGCAATATGCCAGCTGGACGAAATCCCACCACCCTGCAAATGGGAGGCATCAATGTGAACAGTCGGGGGCAGACTTTAGTCCGAAGTGGAAGCGGGAGCTCCAGAGGGGTACACGGGAAACCCGTTGCAGCAGGATATGATGTCACGGGATATGTTTGAAGTATTAATGCTCAAGAGAGACTCCATTTGTGTTGTTATAAAATAAATGGCTTCTTGTTTGCAGACTTTTAGAGAATTGTGACAAAACAGGTTAATACATTTTGTTTAAATATGAACAAATATCAGGATAAAGCCACTAGGACAAGAATATTGAAACAAAATGCTGACATCAATATTCTACTAAAAGGCCTGCCTCCCAAAGTTTCTGCTTAGAAAAACTCATAAAGTACTCATACTCGTTTGGCTAGTGACGAGAAGCGAGGTCCGTTTCTGGGGAGGCACAGTTGTATTTAAGTCAAGTCAAGTCAAGTTTATTTGTATACCCCTTAATCACAAAGAGTATCAAAGGGCTGCACAGACCACAGAGTTTTGCAAACCACAGACTGTTACTACACCATCCCCTGATCTAAAACCTACATTTACAAATAAATGAACCCAAATCTTATTCCTTATTGATTAATAGGGCAGAAAGCAATATACAAACTGTAGTATAAAGAAAAAAACGTGTAATTGTTTTACTTTAACTCATAAATAAATTCTATGAGCTGCTGTTTTTGAAAGAGTTAGTTAGTTTGTTAATAATATCACACATTTTATCGTTTGTGGCTAAGTAGGGCACCAAATGAGAATCTTTGGCCTCATTATCGCCCTCGGTCATGAAGCAAGAGAATTGCATACCACACTTTGAGACTCTTTGTAAATAAAGGGCTATAAAATAAAAATGACTTGACTTGACTTTGCACTTGCAGACACTCAGCAGAGTAAAACCTTATATACTGCTCCTTTTTGATAAAATCCTCAATAAATTGGAAATCCTTCAATATGAAAAAAATTCCATGCAAAAGGAAAAAGAATTACCGGATGGCTTGACTTTCTGTTAGTTTGGTAATTCTAATTCTATTGTTTGGGGCTGTGGTTAATCCATGATCTAACTATTGCCCCCTGCCAAGACGCAAGAGAATCGCATGCCTCACTTTGCATGAGCCGATCCTCAACACAGAAATACATCACATACTATCCATACATTAACTGCACCGCTTATCCTCAGTAGGGTTGCAGGGGTGCTGGAGCACATCTCAGCTGTCCTCTGGCAGTGGGCAGGGGACACCCTGAACTGGTTGCCAGCCCGTCGCAGCATCACGGGCGGCACAGCGGTTGAGTGGCAAGCGTTTCTGCGGCACAGTTCTTAGGTCATGGGATCAAATCCTCCTGTGCGGAGTTTGCATGTTCTCCCCGTGCTTGTGTGGGTTTCCCCTGGGCACTCCGGTTTCCTTCCTCATTCCAATAACATCCATGTCAGGTTAATTGGCCGGTTTAAATTATCCCAAGGTTTGACTGAGCGAGTGAGTTGTATGTCTCTGTGTGCCCTGCGACTGGCTGGCAACCAGTTCAGGTTGTCCTCTGCCCACTGCCCGAGGATGGCTGGGATGGGCTCCAGCACCCCCGCGACCCTACTGAGGATAAGCGGTGCAGATAATGGATTAATGGCATCACATACTAATTGTATTAATGATATTCATAATGTAATGTGAAAATGCACAGTTTTGAAAAAAATAAAATACAAAAATGTTAAAGTTTAATTTAATTTAATTTTTGAATTTCATATTTACATGATGACAGATGAGGCTGTGCCTCCCCTGCCTCCCCTGACTGCACGTCACTGTATTTGACCATATTATTCAGCAGGTAGTTCAAGTCGTAGCAAAAAGCTAACGTGACCCTGCTAAGGTAAAAGCTTGTTACAAGTCGTTTTTCTAGATATTCCTAAAGTTCTTCAACCCGAATGCTAATGCTAGGCAACTCAAATGAGGCCTCACTAATATAGCTCCCTGAACTAACCTACAAACGTAAAACACACAACAAAGTCCATCAAAGAGCACAACTGACCTACAAACAGAAACTGGACAAAAACAAATATACACACAAGGATCAATACTGGATATGTGGTGACTGATCTTAACTAACAAGAGGGTTCATATTTGGAAAAACGCCCAGAGAAAGAGATTATGCTACAAGCATTGTACAAGTGTGACATGTACATTTAGTGTAATATAAATTTTGGTCTCCATTTTCCTTTTTGGGAACTTAGCTTTAGTATTATGGTTCAATATTATATGATCAAAAGTTATAGATGTAGACCCACAAAGGGGAGGAAAATTGGTTGCCACATACAAACACAATGTTCACAATTAGATATGTTCAAGGTACAAAAACACGTTCTTAGAAGGGATGTAACATCAACAGTTTAGACAGGAAAACATTCATTTTATTGTTAGAAAGATACAGGTTTTTGGAATGAGACCATATATAATACTTGTCTAAAATACACGTGGATCAAATTCTATTCATTTTTTACTTGCCAGAAAAATTACAACAAGACAGTCATGCAAATGGAGTCATACTGTACTATATTAAGCAGTAATCCCATTTTGTGTAAAGGTCACTATCTTAACCAATGGTTGGGAAACTAAAGCCCCTGGGTTACATTTGGCCATTTGAAACAGGCCAGTCAAATACAAATGGTAAAAGACTTGACTGCTACCACTGCAACTTTAGTCCCAAGTGTTCTTTCATGAAGGGTCCCCACCTAATCAAAAATATATTCTTCATTAAGCATTTTCTGTACTTGCTATTTTTATCATGCATTCAATTTATTTATCAAGATATTGATTTCCATTCAATAAAAACTTTCTGAGCTAGGCCCAATCCTACTGAAAGAATTATGCCAAATTTTTCACATCACTTTAAAATATCCATTACAGCACTGCTTGATCATTTTTGTATAATTTTAAAACCGCTTTTTATGAGTCACAAATAAGAAAAACATGAAAGCAAAATAATGATTATGCAAAATCTACATCAGAGTTTATGATGACCATTATGAAGCAATAAAGACACAAGACATCATACTCTTCTCATAATCACCAAAGCTCTTTTTAAAATAAGTTTTCTACGATTCTGACCAACTTCTATGACCTCGTCTGTGACCAGATTAGTCAAGTGTATGGTTTGTAAAATCTTTACAGAGAAGATATTGGTTTCTAATTTGGGACATTTAAAAATTGTCAGTTCTGAGGTCATGAGATTGAACTTCTTGTGTGGAGTTTGCATGTTCTCCCCGTGCTTGCGTGGGTTTCCTCCCGGGCACTCTGGTTTCCTCCCACATTCCAAAAACATGCATGTCAGGTTAATTGGCCGGTCCAAATTGTCCCTAGGTGTGAATGAGCGAGCAAATTTTCTGTCCCTGTGTGCCCTGCGATTGGCTGGCAACCAGTTGAGGGTGTCCCCTGCCCACTGCCCAAAGATAGCCAGGATGGGTTCCAGCACCCCCGCGACCCTACTGAGGATAAGCGGTGCAGATAATAGATGGATGGATGGTTCTGCCTTTTAATTAGCATAACGGCAGTTAATGTAAAAAAAGAATTGAGGGCTTATTTTGCTCTCTTCCATTTGTTTATTGTACTTTGGTCGTTAAAACTCATGTTCAATCAGTTTGACACTATAATAGCCCCAAACTCTTGGAATTTGGTGTCGCACCAGGGGCGATTTTAGATTCAGGGCTTTGGAGTGTCTGTCTGGTTAAAAACTTGTTCTTTCGATAGATAGATAGATAGATAGATAGATAGATAGATAGATAGATAGATAGATAGATACTTTATTCATCCCCGAAGGGAAATTCACATTTATTTCACTCAGAGTGATATAATGTAAAATTCGATTATGATAAATTTTAATTAAGATATTTTGCTAAAGGCTCTTTATTTCAAAATGGCATTTTTATCAATTGAATGTTCGTTTTCAAGCCTTTTTTATTAATTGAATGTTCCTTTTTATTGAATTATGGCACTTCTGGGGTTCCATAATAACATACTTTCACGGTAATACACTGGAGCCTCCATGGACTCCGCCAAAAGTGACACTAGCTGGGCCAAAGAGGAGCGGTGCTAGGAATCTAATGGACTGAATCATTTCAAGGAAGTGGAGTATTTTAAAAGTTCTCAAATGATAATTAGGTACTTAAAATTATTAGTCAACAGGTTGGCACCTAGTAAGTTGCTAGTTACACAAAATCGCCATGGCAAACTCAGTAGACAAAAGCAAAGTAGCTACTATCCAATGTTGGTATGGGGGTTTGTAGCTGGGGAGTTTCTAGCTAGAAAGTAAGCTATCAAAATTATGGAGAATGTTCTCTGAAATAAAACTTTAAGACATTTTTGCTCCAAAGGATAAGTGTGCTAGTTGGCCAGTGCTATCATTGCCTTGTTACTGAAAACGACACTTCTTCCTTTGAGTGTTTGTTTGACAGTTTTAATTCTGAATATTCCGGGCACAAATAGGGTACGGGACGGAGCTCTTTGATTCACAAGTGCTTAATAAAAATGGCTGACAATCACTTTTATACTAGGGGGGTCAGGTTTTGACAAAAAACAATCTTAAAAGGTCGTGGAAAATACCTACTTAACACCAGCCCAATGTTTAAACAGGTTCTGTCTGGTACTGCGAATTCTCAAACCCGTCTCATCACTACAAACTAAACACACCACTTGAAACAATGTAGAGATTGAATAACAAGTGATTAATGGACATATAAAGAAGTCAAAAATTACATTCAAATGAATAATCAAGGAGTCCATAAATAAATAAGTGAATGACTTGAAATAATGAAAAGGTTATCGATGAAGAAATCATACCGTTGAAATAAAGGTACAGTGTGTAATATTTTGCCTTCCAGCTAACGCAATTTTTGCCATTATTTTACTAGTCTGTTCCGCACAAGAATGTTTTTTTTTACCATGTGGCCCGCGAGCTAAAAAAAGTCTGAAACACCTGCTTCGAGACAAATACTTCAAATGTCAACAACTCTTCCATTTATTAGCATATAATGTTCAATGTTAAAGATAACTGCTGAATGCGAGCTTCGCATATAATTTACGAGAATTTGGGTCAGCAAAATTCAAGTTGGCATAGCATAGCATTTAAAAAAAAGACTTAGTCTCGCTTCAAGATAAAGCAGGGGAAGACTAAAATACGACTCTTAAGTCAAGATTTGAAATAAGCAATATATTTATTTTAAAAAACAGTGGGCTGTTTTAAGAGGGAGAAAAATGGTAGTCCAAGGTGTGAAGCGGTAGTGATGGTAGGTATGGGTTAGTTATGCAACCACAGTAGTTGCAGTTAACACAAGACATTTTTTTTCACCTGTCCAGCAAACTGTGTAGAAATCACTTTCCACTCTTTCCTGCATATCCTCAGATCTGTTTCAGTGCCATGGCCTCTATGGGTCTGGAGCTGGTGGGCTACTACCTGGGCCTGTTTGGCCTACTGGGAAGCCTTGGGACCGCTGAGCTCCCCTGCTGGACGGTCTCAGTGGATGTTGACTCCAGCGCTCTGACAACGGTGGATACAACAAAAGGCCTTTGGATGGAATGCATCCACAGACTGAACAGTGGGACCACATGCTCTATGCACAAGTCCGTGCTGATGCCGTCCGATAATTTCAAGATTTGCCATTTTCTAATGTTATTCTCCGTGAGCCTGTCTACCTTGAGCCTGTTCATCACTCCCGTGGGAATGCTGTGCACCAACTGGTTGGAGAACTCGCCGGCACTCAAGAGAGGTGTAGCAGGGGCGGGCGGTACCTTATTCTTCACCGCCGGCATCCTGATGATGGTTTCATTGAAGGCCGGCAATTCGGTCAGAAATTTTGACAGAGTCAACTCCACGCTTAAGTTCGTGCCGGGTAATTGTGTTTATTTCGGAATAACCTCAGCTGTGATCTCTGTGCTTGGCGGATACGTGCTGGCCATGTCCTTCTACAAGAGACATATTTGCGGAAGTCGGCGAGTCGGCTACATGTGGCTGTGGCGCAAAGCTCCGGCACAATTCCAATAGGGGGCATTACCGTGAACAACAGGGATGGTCAAAGTGGCTCCGTGACCTACACGGGAGTCGTTTTAATACAGAGAGTATGTATCAACATATGATGTCACGCGTTACGTGTGATTTCCCAAGATATTCGCCTCACATCTTAGATATGGTTTTATTAGTAATGTGATTTGTTGTAGAAATTGGAGGTCCGATAATCGAGAGAAAGTCTTCTCATAAGTGGATAAAAGACATAGACAGGAGCCAGCTTCGTTATGGAGGGAGATGTCACTTTATTGATGCGTCAATAAAGATCTCACAGAGCTAGGAACATGACAATGTATTTAAAGCTGGTAGTGACGATTAGGCTTCGATTGAGTACACCCCAAAAGGCGGTCCTGTATCACGTATCAAGTACAGAGCGTCCCGTCCCTTGCACGCTATCTTCAAGGAAACTTAATGTCTGCCAAGAGTATCTTCAAGGATGTCTACCCGACCTTTTCCCACAAACGTAAGCAAGTCTTTCTAAATTTCCACATGTATGCAAATCCATTCTACATTTGCAAGTGTATTTGCCACAACATATCCCCCCCCTTTTTTTTTTTTTTCTTCTTCTGTTACCTTATCCCCCCTTTTGGGAGTTCATACTCCCATTTTGAATGGAAATTAAAATTGAAAATCAATACAGAGTAGTGGCAAAGTATTACAAATCATAGACATCAATACACGGACAGAGTTTACGCGAATCGAAAATAAAATAAAATTCTGGCGGTCAGCCTGCTGTGATCATTCTAACTTTCATTGTTCATGTTTCATTTACAAAAACCCCCAACACTCCAAACATCTGACCCATGCACTAACCCCCCCTTCATTTATCTTTATCCGTACACACTGGATTATACACGCGGACCGTCGACGGTTGATCGGTACGTGATAAAGGTAAATGAATAAATGAACTGATAAGTGAGTGATAACAAATTTCGGTAACAGTCGTCGGTACATTCCAAGATGAGTGCATGACTGGATAGTGATATCCACATTGGCCTTTGGCCTGACCCCCGTGAACAATTTGAAGACCATGCATTGTCGTATTCGCCAACGGGTGTCGTGAAGTCAGATGTTGGAGTGAATGTTCATCCCAGCAGGCATCACGCTCAGTTTCCATGCAGCAAAAAACCCGGAAGCGACGATGCATCCTGACCATCCCAGACAGCAGCTTGCTCCCCGGCAGTGTGACATACCAACAAAAGAATCACAATCAGAAACCAATATATTTGTTGCTGTTATTCCTAGTGCTATATAGTGTGTTGCGTGTTTAACAATAGTGCTAATTGATATCGTATTCAGTCCAGATCATCATATGTGTCTCTTTCCGCAGATGCTCCATTTTTTATTATAATGTAGACTGACTATCAACGTTGCCAGATAAAATTCAAGGCGTTGAATTTAGTTGAGTCATCTGTTCTTCCTCACTAAGGAATAGGCTTGGATACTTAATCACTAACCGTGCTCATTGAGCTTCTGCCACCCTAGTATTAGCCACTACTGTCATTTGTTCTCCAAAAGTCTTAAGAATTCCTCTTTTAAGAATAGGTATGGCACAGAAACACAACAAACACATAATTATTACGACAGTTAGTACAAAAATTTCCCCTTCGCTAACATACCACCCCAGTACCCAAATGTAGACGAGAACCAATCAAAAGAGATACTGTTCTTTTCAGTATTTACTGTCACTTCATTGCTCAACTCACGAATCTTCGACAGTGCTTTTGTGAAGCTTCCTGCTTCGGATGTATTTAAAGGTATATAAGTACAGCATTCCTCCTTTATCATATGACACACGCCTCCTTTACTGGCTAAGAGAAAATCGAGGGCCTGACGATCTTGCCAGGCCATCCTAGATGTCTCATGTAATTGCTCTCCTACTGCACTAAAGGCCTCGTTAGTGTAATTAATAAAACGTCGTTGGTTGTAATAAATCAATAAATGTAATTAATCCATTCTGCGTTCTTTTTCGGAGTTATCCAGATAAATATCGATTCTAATCCAGACTTAATTTCATTCCTAGCTTTAAATTCCTCTGGAATTCCTCTCGGCTGTCCGATGGTATCTAGCTATACACGTCCATCCGGAACATATGCTTTCTTTACTGCGGCCAATTGTCAACAAAAATATTTCATTCAATTACCTTTTCCCCTTTACATTCCTTTCTTTTGTCACTTGCATGTCCCCCTCTTCTCTTTTCCTCAACGCCTACTTTCTTTTCCCCTTTTTACCTTCTTTTACTAACTTTTATCTTTCTGTATTTGTAACTTCCTTACTTGCTCTGTCAACAATCCATTTTCCACATAACTTTCCCTTCTCCTACGCCTTCTAACACTTTAGCCCATGGGAAATTGACATATAACCATCTTACTTATTTATTTATTTATTTATTTATTTACTTATTTATTTTTCTTTCCAAACCAATTCAATCTACTATCTTAGCTTCACCTACTTAATGTGAAAACGACGTGCATTGATCCACAATGATTCATCTTACTCATTTTTATTCGACCCAATGAATATTTCCTCCATATTCAATGAAAAGAAAGTATTTACTCACGCTTTTCCACTATTCTCGTACAACAATGCTTCCATCTCAAATTACTCCATCCCAATTCACTCAATTGGATTTTTCCTCGTCTTCACATTCCTTAATTTTCCAATTTCGAACTGAAAACTGGAATATGTTAACTTTTTTCTTTTTGTTATTATTCTATCCCTTCTCGGTGTTATTCTGGCATTAACATAATCTAAAGTACCTAAAATAACCAAACATAATTTTTCTAGACTTTTCACCCCTAAATTCATCGTTTTCCAACTGAAAAAACATTTATTATTCTGGGAACTCCATAGGCTCTCGGACGTTATGTTGCACACCCTTAGCGTCAAAACGATTTCTAAAAAAAAACGAACGTTTTCGATTCCTAACGAGACGTGCTATCGGTTCTATCTAAAACAATACATTTTAAACCGTCTTCCTCTTTAAAAACGTTTTTCTCGTCTCTTTGAGCACTGTATTGTTCCCTTTTTCCTTTTCCTTCGATATTTTTCTTTTAATCCTTTCAGTTACGTGGGCCGATTAAACGCTGGACAACCATATAGACAAGAAAGATAAGAATACAGGAAAGAATACAAACACTTACAACATTGAACAAACATAAAACATATGACAAGACAGAGGGCCCACAAAAATTTAAGTTAATTAGTCAAATTAAGTCAGTGCACATTGAGGCCATGTGCCTACACAACTACCGAGTTAGGGTTATGGTTTTCCTCTTCTACACAATTTCCCGAATTTTACGTACTGGCCGTGCACTCATTTTTGGCCGTCGGCGTTGTAACCTCACTCTTCAGTGCTGTCGCCGTGGGTGTAGGTTTTTCTGGACTTTGGTGTGTCGGTACCCTTCTCGCCTGTATCGTCACATTAAGGTTTAGCATATTATCCGTCACTTTAGTCTGTACTGTCGTCAACACATTCGGTTTCTGGTAGTCCATCGGCACTCCGACTGGTTGCACGTCTTTATATTTATTTTAAGTGGAAATCAAAATCCCCACTATAAGATGCCCTATCCATTTTGAGCATTCTATCCCAAAATTCTAACTAGAAGATAAACAATTTATTTTTTAAATTGTCAGTTCTAAATTTCAAATTTTGCTTTTTCACTAAATACAGTCACTGGATCAGTTTAACCATTATCCTTGTCAGAATCATTTACCCTGATTTGAGTGTTTGAGTGTTCTCTTTTGTAGATTGATCACATTCGAGAAAAAATTTGTATGCACTTCCTATTTGCATTCTCTTCCGATCCTCAATGTGCTATCCCGCTGCCGGCCACTCCCCCCGAGGCAGATGACTAGGATAGATTGTTAAATTGTCAATTTAACCCAAGAAAAGACGTTTTTATTGTTATGATTCACTCTTTGTCTTGCCTTTTATAAAAATCATAACCTATATATGATCTCTTCAGTAAGTAAACTTGTTCAAAATAACAGTATTTTGCAAAGAAAGCAGGTAATTCACGCTCAAAGTGAATGATTTTGCCAAAAATGAAAAATACCATCCCAAAATGTTCTCAATGTGGGCGATTTGCTAATGGTGAATGGTTATCTTAATTGATTTTTGTTAATCAATTTGACAAACATTGTAAATTTTGTAATATTATATAAAAAAAAATTTCCAACATTCTGCTTCTTAAAAAGAACCTAAAAAGAAATCCGTCATTAAAAGCGCAATTCACCACCAGTCCATCGTCCCAAAAACAATGGTTCTAAGTCAAGGGTGGGCAAACTTTTGGCGTCACGAGCCTGGGGACACATCCAGTTTTTCTCATTCACAGTTATGATGTTATATTTCATTATATTTATTTCATGTTTATCTATTTTGTGTATATGTATGAACCCCTACTGAACACCAGCATACCTTCAGGGCAATTGCAGTTGATTCAACAAGGTTCGTTTGCTTTCGGAACGGACCAATCCCGTTTCAATCCAATTGATTCAAATTGATAATGTGTTTCGATTTACAATAGTTTCATCATTCCATATTTACTGCTAGAACCAATTAAACCTATAAGTAGAGGTACAACTGTGTTATTGTAGTTGTGCACGTATGTAGTATTTCTGTCATGTCCAGCATGGTCGCCGTGGCGACCGTCTAATTTGCGAGTGTCCTTCTTAAGGGCTTGCCCGTTCTGAGTAAAAGCCTGTTTTATGAGTATTCCTAGTCTGAGTTCCTGTTTGCCTGTAAGCCAGTTGCTGTTTTGTTTATTCCCTGAGCGTTGGACAATTTGCTGAATAGAAGTAACCGGTCGTTAAGCGATTGAGTTCTGGTCCGCTCTGCACTTAACTCAACCATTCCTGCAGTAGTATCTTATAATATTTACAAAATAAGATTCTGTAATATTTTCGAAGTCTGTTGTAGTATTTTTGAAGGATTTTTTTTTTTTTTAGTAGCGCTAGTATTAATGCTGTTGTAGTTTTGTAGCAGTATTCTTGCAGAACTTCTGTAGTTGGTCTTTTTAGAATTATAGCCGTACCATATACTATGTCCCGTTTTCCAAGCTCTATATTCCGTTTTCTAGTAATTTCATAGAATTTCTGTAGTAGGATTTACATTATCGTAATACTTTACCATCCCATTTCTTGTTCTCCTTTGGTTTACTGCACATGAATGGCTGGATTAAACCCTAGAGGTTTAATTCTGACCCAATTGTGGAAAAATGTATTTGATAATGTTACTTCCGGCGCCGTCACGAATGGCAGCCACTCCAGCAGCTCCCGTGTTATTTTCGCTACTTTTGTGATTTATTTATTTGTTTATTTATTTTTGCGTACTTTATCAGTGCCTTGCAACACTTGGATTACTTTCTATCCTACGGATATGAGTTTCAACTCGCAAAAATACGTACATTAAACAACACCACCTACATTGGACATTACCGAATCTTACTGCAATATGTATTCTGTGTAGCACTATTTAGTTACCCTATATAACATGCTAAAGTGGGCATTTGCACGTCACACTGGGTATTTGTATATTGTATTCTTTTGGCTTTATTATTGTATTGTTCTCAGCTCAGGGATGCTGCTGGAAATGTGAATTTCCTTCAGGGGATGAGTAAAGTATCTATCTATCTATCCATCTGATTAATTCGTTCACCCCTGTGCTCAGCATCTTTTTCTATAATAAAATTTTATGTATTGCGTGGTACGTATCTTCTTATTCTAAAGCAAAACAACATGTTATGTCTATGTTTATTTGCCTTCAATTAGATATTGATCCTTTTAATTTCCTTTTATTTTTATAGCTTATCTATAAAAATACTGTTATATGTTTTGCACAATGCTGACAACTTTTTTGCACTACAATGACTATTTTTCACCAAATGCATATTTACACAAACCTCAACTGTATGTAACATTTTAAATGCACATTCTTGTGTAAATATTGTATTAATTATAACTATAACCTTATCTTTTCCGATCCTTTACCTAACTCTGAAGATGGAGTGTCATGCCAAATTTAATTGTCAGTTACAATATGTGAACCCGTTTTGTAACTATGTCCGTAAAGGTATATTCCATTCCATCATAAATGGTCTGGATTTATATAGTACTTTTCAAGACCCTGGGGAACTCCAAAAACACTACCAAATGTGTTGTTTTTTCATACTTTTGTCTCAAGTTTTTCATACCCAATTTTCAGCAAATTATCCTTATTTAAATAACTTATGTTGTATGTTTGTCTTAGTGTTTCTTTTTCCTTTTCTTTCAGAATTAAAGCAAAACAATATACTAGGTTAAGTATTTTGTGGAATTCAGGGGCACTTAGAGTCTCGTTAGGTTTTATCGTGCTTACGTACTGAGATGTTTTAGTAAATTAGCCAGTTTATTCAATTTCTAAATCTTTCTCTAAATTTAAGTACTAGTAGACATTAATTATCTCAGTTTAATTAATTTCCATTCATTTCCCATGCAGTTATATTTTTAAATCACCATGATATGTCTCGAAATCCACTAATCCGTTATTTTTAATTCCTTTAATCCTTTCCAGGATTGATCAATCCTTTTCTCATTGTCTTCTAAAACAAAAATGCTCTTTTCCATAGACATTGTTTCATTTTAACTTAACCAAACCATAAGTCAGCATTTGTTTCACATTTATTAATCATTTGTCAAACGTAACACTCATTCTAAAAAATTCAGTGTGGACTCAATTGTCCTAAAAAAAACTGCCAACTCGAACTCAATGTCAAAAATTTCTAATTGTCTTTTCATCCCTCTGTAATCATAATCTCTTATTGTTGATTCGATATAAAGCAATACCTACTTGTCACTCATGAATTATCTTTTTGACTCGTATTTATTTTATATTATTATCATAATCTTTTATTCCGCGCAACAATCTTCGTTTTTACGCAATTGTCTTAGTTCCCTTTGTTTCTTTTTTCCTTTTCTTTTTAAAAGAAATATTTCATTCAGTGACTGAAATAGCTTCAGCTACGTTATTAATGATTTCTAGTCTCGAATTTTCTTCCCTGTGATAATATGTCGTCATTTTCAAACTTCTTTCAATTTTTTGATAATTCGAAATCATTCATACCACTAGTAATCTTTTATTGAACATGAGAAAAACTAAGGAAATAATCTTTTTATGTATTACGCCTCTTTTGAATTTGTCCATTTATAACCAACGAAAAGATGGACACTGACATTATGGACGGTTTCCAGTCGTCTTCTTTGTTTTACTCGCCCTTGCTTTATTAGGAGCATAACTACACGTCTTAAAAATTCTTACCCTTTTGCCATTCGCATATTCAACGAGAGATGATTAGTTTTGTTACTTAAACATTCTTTCTTTTTAAACTATTCTGTATAATTATCTTGTATACACTCAGTGTTCTCATTTCACCATGTACCTGTGTCCCAGATGCATCATCCATGCTGGGGACGCAACCTTTTCCTTTAAATTGTCATTATCATTTAATTCCTCTTTAACAAAGATTCAACGCATTACATCATCGTTACTTTGGTTTTGCTGTATGAGATTTTATTTTTCTGCACGCCGATCTTAGCTAATGAGATCTCGTCGCTTCGAGATTACGTCATTGCTGTTGGTAATTGGTTAAGTCAGTCTTTTTCATTGGACAAAACTGCTTTTTTCTCAATTTATTGAAGAGAGCCAGCTCATAAATGCCCTTCTTGCACTTAACTTGGTATTTAGTTCTGTAGTTATTTATTTTTTATTTATTTTTAATTGATGTAGTGTACTATGTCTTTGTTTTAAAGTGCTATATTGAATCGTTAGTTTTGTGATACTGTTTAGTATACCTCTAGGGGCATTTCTCTATTACCGTATTACTGTTGTAGTATTTCTACGGTACTTTCATTCAGCGATTTTAATTTTCACTGTGTGACGTTTTGAGTGTTGAGTGACTTAAAATTCGACTCCCTCCCGCCGTCACTTATGAGTGCTGAGGCTCATTTTGTCTGTCATTTTGTCTCAAATTATTGATTCAAAACCTGATGCAAGCCAAGTTATTTTGTGAAAATGTCAAAAATTCCTACAACTGAAGATACTTACGTATTTACTTTTAGCACAGGCGCTGGGCAATGGAGTAAAAGTGCGCATGCCCTGTTTATAGTTCCCAACACTTACCCAATCAAAACGTTTGAGTTTCTTTGCTACAGCTTCTGGATAAAACGTTCGTTCTCGGTTAAGGTTTTTTCCTGCGAGTTTTTATTAGAAATGTCTTGATAGTGAACCTAAATCGTTTAATTAGCTTTCTTATAAAGTATTTTTAGCAACTTACATCCAAAACAGGGACCGCTGGTGTGACTACGTGACTGTAAACTAGAGTAATAATTAGAAGAAAATAGTGCTTCTTTGGGCACTGTGACTCTCCTTATTTATCCTGTTCAGCACTTTTACTTCGGTTGCACTCCACAGTGCAAAGACATCTTGGGGTCAATGTATACACACTGTCCCTTTAAAAGATTTCGAGTGCATGTTTCTTATGGCACCATATTTTAAACATTATATTTTACACATTTTCGTCATATCTCACATTTTTCTCTTTTCCTGTAATATTTTTGATTTTGGTACTTTCGAGCTTCCATACCTCAGGGCCAGTGAGCCCTTCATGAGGTAAAATGTACTTGTACTTCCCAAATCCTCAACCGTTTTGGCATGTTATACAGTAGTGTCACACTTAACCGGGCCGCTGTCTCTAGGATGCGTCATGGTCTGCAACTGCAGCGTCGCTTTTTGGATCTCCGGTTGCACTTTCGGAACCACAATTTCCATTCGCCGCTGCGATTTCTCGAGCTCTGCTCCTAGTAACAATCATATCAGACAATTTATTATCACACACAGCTTTGTCATCCACATTTTGTTTTCCTAATTTTAACGTTACTGCCCTGTTGATCTTGCTTGGTCTCGTTGACGGTGGCAGCGTGAGCCGTGGTACCGCGGTTCAGATGGTACCATTTTGAGCTGCCCTCGACCTGGACTGCGGCCAGCGTTGCCCTCACGACGGTGTACGGTCCCTCACGCCTCGGATGGTTCCTCTTTCGTCGAAACCTTGATGTAGACGAGATCCCCTGGGACGTCTTTTCAAATGGTTGTTCGACCTTGGACTCTTGTCAGCCGGTAGATGACAGCCGTCAATTGTCTCATACAGTCTCTCAGTTCAGTTTGTAGTTGCTCAAGTGGCGGTCCCTTGTAGGGACCTCCTAGATGCGGCGCTGGTCTGCCTGTTAGCATTTCATGCAGTGTTAAATGCGTGATCCAATGAGTTTGCATGCGATAACTCATCAGCGCTAACTGTAGCGCATCCCCTCAGTTGAGCCTAGTACTCACAAAGATCTTGTTTATCTTTGATTTTAATATTCCATTTACTCTTTTCCACCATCCCTTGACTTTGTTGATAAACCTCACCGAACCGTTGTTTAATGTGTAGTTTTTGTAAGATGCCCTTCACGACCTTTTGAACAAATGTTATCCGAGCTTATTTCTGACGGTATGCCAAATCGCGGAATAACTTCTCTAATCAAAAACCTAATTACTGTTCCCGCACCTAGATCTTTTGATGGCACTGCTCCTATTATTCCTATTACTCCTATTATTATTATTCTCACCGTTCTACCGTGGCCTGTAAATACGGAGACCAGTAACCTTGTTTTTTCAGCTATTTCACACCCCCCCTTGCATAATATTTTTAAATTGTGCACTTGTATCTGATATAAAGTCAAAGGTATTCCCCTGTTACCTATTCTCCTTAATAATCCTCCTGATGCTCCTGCATCTGGAGACACATCACCGTTTTCCTGGAAAGCAGATTCAAAATACAATTTTAGCAGTATTTCTGTGTTAAAAATAAAATAATTCACAATCCAAACGTATCAATATTCCTCAGATTTGTAAACACTACGTCAATCAACAAGATTCTAGCGTGATTCAATGCAGACTCGTGTTGTTCGTTATCACCGCCTCGTCGACGGCCTTGGCCGTCTGGCTCAGTCCATCGTGACGTTCCACTCGTAATCCGCTGCAGGAATGTGCCATGAGCTTTATCAGTGCCACACTGACCTTGGCGCCCAGTTGTCTACCTCTTTCTCCTCGAAACTGGCTGCAATCAGTTCAGATTGCCACCTGCTCACTGTTTGAGGACAGCCTGGATGTGCTCCAGTGTCCCCACGACCCTGCTGTAGACAAGCGGCGCAGACAACGGATGAGTGAACGTCTTTGTTTTTTGCCATCTTCAGCCCTTTTCAACAGTCCGTCTGACTTCTGAATCCTGTTAAATCGGTTATGTTTACAAACTCGGACGTTTAGTCTAGGTTAAATGACCATGAAGACATCACCTTAGCAATTAAATTCTTAAATTTTTCATGGTCTTCCTCAAGATCAAGTAATCTGCCCCTCATTGTCTTTTGAAAATGCTTGCCAAATTGTTTCCTCAATTTACCCAAACTATACTTATCACGTTTATCGGAACAAGATCTCACAAATCAAAAGGCCACACGCAAACGGAGCACTTGACGAACTAAGTAATCCCTCCACTTTTTTTTTTTTTTTTTTTTTTTCGTTATGGAGGGAGATGTCACTTTATTGATGCGTCAATAAAGATCTCACAGAGCTAGGAACATGACAATGTATTTAAAGCTGGTAGTGACGATTAGGCTTCGATTGAGTACACCCCAAAAGGCGGTCCTGTATCACGTATCAAGTACAGAGCGTCCCGTCCCTTGCACGCTATCTTCAAGGAAACTTAATGTCTGCCAAGAGTATCTTCAAGGATGTCTACCCGACCTTTTCCCACAAACGTAAGCAAGTCTTTCTAAATTTCCACATGTATGCAAATCCATTCTACATTTGCAAGTGTATTTGCCACAACAGATTCAGGTTGAAGGATTTTATACTTTATACGATTTTATACTAGTTACATTTATTGAACGCAATGAAGATTTTTCACAGAAAAGGCTTAAGTTCAATGACCGGTCACGCCGTTCCGAATGCGAATGTTTTGTTTAGTTCTGTTGATTACAGAATTCTGACCCAGAAGGTGGGCAATGTTTGGAGAACAAGGCCCTGAAGATGTGGAAGCGCTTGGTGTTGTTTCGAGTTTCTCCAGACGAGGTGGCGACGAGACACATGGGCGTTACTGGTCCGCCCATGGGGGAGGCCGACACGCCGGCTTGGGAGGAAGGCGTGGGCAGAGAAAGAGCTTCGGGAGATCGGAGAATGAGAGGGACAATCGAAAAAGGAGGCTAGAGGAAGCCTCGAGCGACAATAATTTGCCTGATTCTATGAAATTCACTTAGTTTATTATTTAAGAAATTAAATCTGCCCCGTGTGGAAATGCCGGTCTCTTGCCCATATTTTCCCAAAAAGAAACGAGCATGCATTGTTGGGTGAATGAAGGTTATGTTTGGTTAATGGAGTCAGATAACTAATTCGAAAAATTTGGTAAACGCTACATTTTTAATAGTTTAATTCCCAACAAGGTTCTAAATTAGAGTTGAGTTCAAGTGTTTGTCAAAGAAATGGTTCACAAATAAAATAGTATCATGGGACATTTTGTTGTTTTCTTGTTGAGCAATTTTACTGCCATTGAATGCTACAATAAAGGCGGGTGTGTCATTTGAGATGTTCTTAAAAAACTGAAAGTAGAATATGGTTCAGGGATTAAATAGGTGAGAAGGGCGTGGAGGAAATACTGTGTTTATTTATGTATAATGTGCACGTGTCACGACCAGTACGGAATTAGGACCCAGATGGAAACTATATTGAGATATGGAGGAAAGGCAGCGCCCGCGATCCGGTGCTCACTGGACGCAGGAAGTGCGCAGCTCAGAGAATCAGGTGTTCCGAATGCAGAAGTGGATCTTCCCGAGCGGGAGATTGTAGAGTAGTAGAAGGAAAAACAGGTCGATAGCCGGACAGAAGAGCAGTACGTGGTTGGGGTCAAAAAACGAGTCGTTGGCCAGGACGGGAGATCAGAACGTGGTTGGGGTCAAAAAACGGGTCATAGCCGGAGACAAACGGGGAAATCAGGAACGGACGGATGGAAAATATGTGTAAAAGCTGGACCAACTGTAGTCAGAGTCAAAAATGCTTGCCTAGTAGAAACAGCGGTTTGCTGACGGACTAAAAACAGGCGAGTGAAAGGACGGAGTGTAAGTAGGACAGGGAACCAATCAGGAAGCCAAAAATAAAAATCAGTATAAAATTTTGTTTCACTCCGTCTCAGCTCAAACTAACTATTTTAAGTGACAAATGTTGTTGAATACATGCGGCCATGATTAAAATCATATATTGACAATGACAACGTAAACTATGAACACAGTACCAATGTAAAATTTATAATGTATTTAATGTCCTTCCAAGTCTGATTCATCATCACATACACCAGAGTTGTTTCCCTCGTGCTGTTTTGAGTTTATATTTTTCAGGACGACTTTGTTTCCTCCATTCTCTAACCTTCATGTCTCATACAGTGAATAAAAATAGTGTGATAACTAGATAAAATCTAATGCAGGTTACACACAAATAAATACGGTACTTCTGCCTGTGCGAACTACACTGATTTTAATTCAACCACCTGAAACGCCCGATTCTGTCAGGACCAGAACAGAAGGAGGGCCCAGATGCGTAACGTTCCAAGTTTAGGAAAATCAGCGCCCGCGATCCGTTGCTCTCGGAAAGCAAGGCACTCACGGGATTGGAGCATGTTCTGAATGCGGACGTGGCCAGGACGGGAGATCAAAACGTGGTCGGGGTAAAAAAAACGGGTCGTTAGCCCGGGACGGGATATCAAAACGTTGTCGGGGTCAAAAAATGGGTCGTAGCCGGAGACAAAGGGGGAAATCAGGAAAGGGACGAGTGGAAAACAGGTGACAAAACGGGACAGACGGGAGTCAAAAGTCAAAAATGCTTGCCTTGTGTAAACAGAGATTCACTGACAGACTGACAACAGGCGAGTGAAAGGACTGACCTTAAATAGGACGGGGAACCAATCAGGTAACCAGAAGCAGCTGGCGCCAAACGAGCAGGCACAGGTGAGTGTAATGAGTAATCATAACGGATACACTCTGGGAAAATTCAAAATACCGTCCTCCCCACTTCAAAACATTTTCTCCATGGATCTATACCATTCACATAGGTCACCCTTTTTTTACTTCAAAACGGTGCATTTTTCACTAAGGTGAGAGGTTTTCATGCCTGTTTAATGTTGTGTTACCAATGTCTAAATGAGTTCAAAGTTAAATATTTTTTTTCCACGGTGTCTATCTGCTTGTATTTTTCCTTTATCAGAGTTCTTCAGGGCGGAACCCATTAGGTAGGAGCAGGATCGGCCCAAGACTTCATGGGGCCCTGCACAAAATTAGACTTAGGGCCCCAATTACTTGTTAATTTGCATACCTACTAGAACTCATTCCTACTCCAGGAGATGGCAACTACTCGGAGTCGGTGGCCGCATGTGACATGATATACTTCTTTTTAAATAGATTAGTTTCATCATATTGGTTTTAAAACGGCCACAATTAGAGGAAAATAGTATATTAGGTCCCAGTTTTAAGCAGTTCATTTGTTATTTAGTTTAGAAGTATTACTGTATGTTTTTTGTGTGTTTTTTTTAGTATTTCTGAAGTCGGATTTTTATTGAAGTTCTGTAGTTTTTTGTTGTTACTGTTTTATTTTTGTAGTATTTCCAAAGCAGTACTTTTTTATGTTTCTGTAGTACTTTTGTTGTTTTCCGAAAGATTTTTTGTTGTATACAGGGATCAGAATGGAGATTTTCATTTTCAGCTGAAATAGCCAGCGTCCAGGAATAAACCAGGGCGGAGCCCCCGCCACCAGCCCCTATGTGTGTTGTATATCTGCAGTATTTCTGTAGTATTTTTGTAGTAGAGTGTTACTGTATTTTTATTTTTGCAGTATTTTTGTGATATTTCCATAGGATATTCTTTTGTAGTATCGCTATAGGTGTAATTTCCAGTATTTCTGTTTTAAACCTCTTGTAGTAATATTTTTGTAGTAATATTTCTCTAGTAGTTTTTTTTATATTGAAGTATTATGTATCGGTATTTTTTTGGGTATTTCAGTAGAAGTATAATTTATGTCTTTCCAAGGCAGTATTTTAGTTGTATTTTCGTAGAAGTATTTTTCAGTGGACACAAAGTGACAATGGGGCAATGTTGGCATAAAAAAAGAACCAATCTTGAGGGCCCCCTAGTGGTTGCGGGGCCCTAAGCAGCCGCTTAGCTCGCTTATGCCTTGGGAGGAATGTCGGCACTGGGTGAGAGAAGGGTGGAGAGTGACTTCATGCTCGTCCCCGCGTTCTTTTTTTTTTGTTTCTTTTTGTTATTGTAGCATGTAAATGGTGAAAATAAGAAGTTTCAACTAAACGCAAACCCCAAGAAAAAGGAGAAAAGAAGAGTTTATTCAAGCATGACTAAGAAATGCACGTACAGTGGTACCTCTACATGAGATTAATTCGTTCCAGAATCGTGCTCGTTATTTTCCCTATATGAAATTAATGATAACTGATTAAGGAGCTTGACAGAGGCTGCAATGATGACGGCTGAGAGTAAAAAAAAACTTTCGTGCAGCTCCTTCAAAGTATGTAACTTCAGAATATTATACTTGCTGACGCCATCTTCTGGCTGAAATCATGACTGCAGCACCTTTTGTTGCACGTGCAAGTATGTAAAATTCTTAGACGTACTCCAATAAACTCTTCTTTTCAATCTTTTAGGAGTTTGGGTTGTCATTTGGACTGTATCTGAAAAAATCCTTACTTCACCCTTTTCATCCTGGGATAAAAGAAAACTATGAACACGCGTGTGATATAAATATATTATTTAGCTACACTTGAGATGGGGAAAATTTCTTTGCACAGGTCCAGCAGGCTCACTTTGTAGGCTTAACTGTACTGTGCTGTATCTTCAGGGTCTGGACAGTAACTTATAAAAAACTATTTTAAAGAATACTAAGAATTCCAGGACCATGGGGGACACAAAAAAACATCATCACCCTGTCACAACGCTCCTTGGTGTCGCACATCCCTCTCCAGGCTAACATACGTTTCCCCTTGGTCTCGAACCAACTTCGCCTAAATCAAGACTAAAAAAGCAAACCTACAAAATACAAGTTTAGGCATTAAAATGTAGTTAACAAAGTGTAAATAATTAAAAGGGTATTTTTTCATTTATACAACATGTAATTTATGTTTTTTTAAATACCGTACTTTCCGCACTATAAGGCGCACCCCGAAAAAATAGTTTTTGGTCCTATTTTTGACATACATAAGACGCACTGGATTATAAGGCGCTACAATGGGAACGTCGACAAAACAGTCAGATAATTCAGTCCAACTTATTACCCCCTGAACATTCCGAAAGCTTGCAAAGACGCAAATACGTGTCGAGAACACGTGCAGATGCGGTGTCCGTACGATGTCACTCAAATGCATCGTTCCATCATTCGGAAGGTTAGTCTTGGGATTCAAGAAATGCCAACCATTCCTTAGTATCTATTTTCTTTTTCGCTCGCAACTTTACTGTGCATATGACAATAAACACTTGGAATTGAGTTTAATTTAAAAATAGACACTCCATTCCATCCATTATCTGCACCGCTTATCACAGAAACATCGAGTTCAGTCTGAAACAAGATACAGGGACAATATAAAACCCGGAGTAGCTCACCGAAGTCGTCGTGATCATAATAATGTGCAGCCAATGTCCTCTTATATCCGTGAGGGTAGTAAATCCAGGAGAATACAATATTTACGAATACAGAATAGAAAAAAATGCTTTCTCTATGCTGTCAGCCACGTGCTATACACATTCATCTTTTTCGGCCAATTGCAGGCTTTGTTTCGCCGTTTGAGCCAATGCCAGCCTGTAAATGATAAAAAGGATCCGCCCCTTGACCTCCGAATAACTTGAGCCAATAGTGATCGATTCAACTGATGATTGACACATCTTTTTCGGCAAATTGCAGGCTTTGTTTTGCCGTTCAAGCCAATGCCAGCCTGTAAATGATAAAAAGGATCCGCCCCTTGAGCGCCGAATAACTTTAGCCAATAGTGATCGATTCAAATGATGATTGACACATTGGTTAGCCAATGAAACGCCGGTAAATAAATCCCAGCATACACCGCGTACTACTTGGCGTTCGGGGGAAAATCTAATCGGCGGCTGCAAGTTAGTTGGAAAACTTTGCAATTTTAAAATTGATCCATAAATAAGGCGCACCGTATTATAAGGCGCATGGTCAGCTTTTGAAAAAAATAAAGGCTTTTAGGTGAAAATACGGTATATAACCCTGTGTAGCATGCACCTATTGGGCGCGACCCATAGGTGGCGATGTGAAGCTTCATAGGACAATGTCATACAGACTAATGCCAGCTGCCATTTATCACAAGAGAAGAAGAAATGCAACGGCAAAGCAAAGCCACCTAAGGGAGGTGCCGGCGTCATTTTCAAGCAGATTTGTTGAGAAACATGATCAAATTTACCAGCTCTTGACCCAAAATTCAAACACAAATTCAAAAATTTAAGCATTTTCATGAATTTCAAGCACCCATAGGAACCCTGTAAACAACAGGAAAATTTGGAGGAACATTTTCATGGATACTCAAACCTGAATATATTGACCAAGGATTAACTGAAACCCTATTAGATCAAAATATATATTTTTTTTATTAAAACTATACACATAATAATTCATGGCCGAAGTTGTGCTTATAAATTTTCACTCCCTCCAGCCATGTACATTTAATATCACAACTATAACAAAAAAACAAAAAAATACAATATACAATGTCAGTTACATCTAAAAAGTTTGTGTTTACTTTTCACGTCTTCTCTTCCTCGGCCTTCCTTCGCTCACGGCCAAACTCCAGCACCAAGGGTTTCCCTAGCAACCGGTAACCATGGAGTAGTTGCAAAGCATTCTGGGCCGTTTCGATGTCTACGTAAACACACACAAAATAAATTCACTGTCTTTAGGATCACAATGTGTCTAAAAGTCAGCGCATACGCACCTGGCATGGTAATAAAAGCTTGACCCTTCATACGTCCTGTCAAGAGGCGATACAGCAGGGGAGTTCCACTGCCCTCGAATCTAGAAAACAGCGCCACCAGCTGAGCAACTGACGCCTGTGGGCTTAGGTTCTTGACACAGAGCACCTAGAGAGATAAATATCTGACTGTTAGGTTTAAACTTTAGTAGACACTCAAAATAAGGAGAGACAAAATGAATGGATTTTGAACTTGCAAGGAGGACCAAAAATGGAGGTTACAGATAAGAGAAATCCATCCTGATTTAGAAACATTTAATCTTATTTAGTTGAGTGACCCTTATGGCCACTCATACAGGGGGATTGTTGGATTAGGCCTCTCATATATTAGACACAAAAAAACTTGAGCTGTTCTGCTAGATTGCTGGGTCTTGTCCTCGCTTGGCACTTTTTGATCTCGCACACATTATCCAGTAACCAGTGGGTCATACATTGCGATTCTGATTTAGAGCTTCGCCATAATTGTGTACCACCCATGGGAAAACACAGTTAATTTAACGTAAATAGCAACTACCGATACTTTCAAAATGAATAGAGGGGAACCGATCTTTGGTTTTGAACAAATCTATAGGCCATACTTTGGAGGGTTTTCCAGGTTGGTAGTTTTGGAATCTCGAGATGCTCCTGATTCCTTCTGGGCTTTCCCGATTCTCTTGGATTTCCTGGTCCGTCACATTCGCCACGGGACCTGTGACAGTAAGTGGGCCGGCACTCCCTGCTCCAGACAGACTCCTAATTGGCTGGCTGATTTGCAGCAAGGGAGTAGAATAGCACTCAGGCAGTTCTAGTGAGCATTCCTCTGATTGGCTGTTTTCTTCCTTTAGTGAGTCAGTTGATGGCACATCTGTAGAAAGCTGTATTGTTCTGGAGGTTTCAACAGCCTGAGGTGGCTTGGTGAGAAGATCTTTGTAGAGGGAGTCCATTGGATCTTTTGATGTTGCTTGTGAGCCACTGTGATCATTTTCATCTGAAAAGATAAGGTGTATTTAATTCTTCACGTTGATGCTACGGTAGTGATTCGAGTAAAACACACACTCGTGAGTAACGTGCACGCCTATATTTTGATCAAAAATCAGTAGTAAGTTTTGTTTCACATTTTCTTTACCAAAAATAAGCATTTAAGCTACAAACGTGTTTAATATGTGCGGCCATGATGAAAATTATTTATTGACAAAATAAACTATGAACGCAATACCCCCCAAGAAACTACAATATTGAATTAATGTCCTTCAAAGTCATGAGATATACCAGAGTTGTTTCAATTGTTGTGCTTTTTTTTCCCGTTTTATTCATATATTTAAAGACAACTTTCTGCTTTCTACATTTTCTGATATTAGGCTCTGGTACAGTGAATTTTGGTCTAGCTGCTTGATATCCATGAATTTCATCATAATCCTAAATTCAGATGAGAGTGATATGCAGAAACTTTTCTCTTTCCAGGCCAAGTTGCTATCTAATGTGTACCAACATATCATTAAAAATATAAATAAGACTGAAATAAAACCTTATAACTCTAGATATGGTAATTTCCCAAAACGGCAATGCTTAGCCAGTTTCAGTCTGGACGAGGCAAGTAATCAAAAGGCGCCTTTCCCCTGCGCACGAGCCATCAAAAATTACTGCATTTATTTTGAAACGTCCGTGCAAGTGATTAGGAAGTTGTGACTAAAAAAAGGCCTTAGGTATCTGTGGGTCAAGAGATGTGGTTGCATTCAATGTTTGCACATTGTGATCAGTGATCCTTTTGACTGATCAATCATTGCCTGAATACGGTAATATATTAGATACTATAACATGCATCCAAACTTTGAGTTCTCAATGAATAAACACGCTCAGTAAAATAGCAACATATAAAAACATTGATTAAAAAGACCCACAGTATCTTCCTTACCATGATGATAGAGCGCTGTAAGGAAAACATTGCGGTCACTGCCCTGGAAAAGTGCTTTCTCAATTTCCATCTCACGACGAGAGAGAGGTCGGCTGGCCGCAAAGCGCTGGGGCTTTGCCAAAAGCTCCGCCCGGGCCGAGATCTTATCCTGGATGGCTTGCAGGCGCTGACGCTTGACCTCTGGAGCAGCACAAACCCCGTGACACTGGAACAAAAAACAGGGTTTACCAAAAAATGTTCTACCCAAAACGAAATCATGGCAGCTACCTGTTCAGGCAATTCTGGGGCATCTCTGTTCTGCCATAGCTGAATCTCAGGGTCCGTGAGGCCTAGCTCCCGCAGGCCAGCCAGCTCTTGCTCGTGCTCTTGCAAAGCCTGGAATTGAGATAGGCTCCGCACACCAGATGCTTGCTCGCCAAATTGGCGGTATAGAGCCGCTGGTGCAAAGCTCCTCTTCTTGGCCACACATCTAAACCAATTTGTGCAGGAAAACTATTCAGTAAATGTAAAAGAATGCAAACAGTTAAAAACACACGCAATACAATGCTTCAGAGAGACTACATCCACCTCTCTATGTCAACTTGGGTGTGAAGTTGCTGCAGCAGCAGGCCATGAAGCTGTCGCTGGCCCTCCGTCTCTTGCTCTTCCAGCAGAGGACCATCCTCACAAAATTGCCTGCTCACTCTTAAAACACACAGAATAATTATACAGCCTTAATTGCCTTGTTCGTGTTTCATTTGTTTATTGGTTCGTCAAGTCTGTAAAACAGGAGTGTCAGAACGTTTAAGAAAATGGGCCAGATTTGGTAAGCTGTAAATCTGTGAGGGTTGACTGTTCAGTCTGGCATTCTTTGAAGGGTCCTTAATAAATTCCATGCTTGGTGATCAGCGTTGAAACCTCGTAACTCGCCTTTGTAGCATGTTCATTTGACCCGCAGGGTATTGTGAAAAGTGCTGCTCTGCCGTTAAAACAGATTCCCATTGCTTCACCTTTTCACAGCGTTCATTTCATGTTAGCTTTTTGATGTCATCATGTTTGGACTGGCAGTGCCTCCTGATATTATCTTCTTAGAGAACAGCCTATTGGCAAATTAGTCAGGCGCAATTGTTTCAGATTTCTGTGAAAAAACACTCCAAATTAAAAAAATATTGCACAGGGTCTCTTGTAGAAGACAGTAAAAAAGTGTAAACTAAATAAAAAAATGAAGTAAATTATAAATTAGTTGAAACAATTAAAGGAATTGTACAGTGTTTGGAACTCTGTTACTCTTGTGTCATCATTGCAGACACAGTCAAGTCATTTCTGATTCATGTCCAACTACATGCATTTCTTAGACGCACTCGAATAAACCCTTTTTTCATCTCTCTTGGGATGTGGACTTGACTCAAAGCAGGCCTTTTTGTTCTTTCATCATTTTCATGCTAAACTGCCAAATAGCAAAGAAAAAAAAAACTGTGGGGACGAGAATGATGTCACTCTCCAACACTCCCCAAGGGCCAAATTCTTCGAACCAATTATGTTTTCGCCCCGAACAGCTCTAATAAAAGTAAGACAAAAGCTGATAAGCGCAGTGGAAACTGAAGAGTACGGGCTCATTGAACTCAGTTGGACATCGTTAACGCATACTAAATAGAGAAAATATCGAACCCTCGAATAATTAAGGACACCTCAAACGACGACCTTTACTCAACGTGTAAACCAGCAAACAATGAATAATTGATTCAAAATACTAATACAAATGTTATTAATAAAACACCAGTTACTAAAAGATACAACAAGAATGAACTAAAATGAGACGAATTAGAATTTGTGTTTGACATAGTTCATAATTTCTTCGAATCAGCATCACGCTTTACGGTTCGTATCAATTACTCACATTTATAACGACGCAGTGAACATCGGCCCACAATCAAGCAAATATTACCCGAATAGTCACCTTTTCGACTTCACATCCTCATCACAATAACAGTTAAATTTAGATAAAACTATTTAGTTAAACCATAAATGTTGAGCTGGAGTGGTTATGAATGAAATCGAACCCGAAAAAAAAAGCTGCAAATTAGTAGGAGAAAAACAAACGCGCTTTATTTACCTTCGCATACTTCGGCGTAGGAATTTCACTTCCGCTAAGTTGCATCATGGGAAAGGTTACTGTATTACGCTGTGGGTGTCGTCGGTCACTGAGTCGCTTCTTTGCTTACGCGCAATAACAGAAAACACCGAGACATACAAATGTAAAATGTCAATATAATGAGCCCGTGTTCGTTAACACACTATTTGAAAATAAACAAAAATAAAAAATAGTTCCTCCTAAATACTTTCGCGTGGACAAACGGTACTTGGCATTCTGGGAAATGTAGTTACATTTTCAACAATCATCTCGCTAACCATTATGTGTATTTAGTTTCAGATACGTTATTTAAAAAGTAAAACTGTTAAGGCTGTAGGTTTTTGATGGCAATACGTGTTAATAGTATTTGTATATCGTAAATAGTAACATCTTAAATAAGCACAAAGTATGTGCAAGCTGCAAGAAAGCAACTTGATCTTAGGAATCAAAGTCAACAAGGGGTGCATTTTTTAGCTAATCTACCTGTAGTTCCTTAGCTGAACAACTTTTAACTAGCTAATTTTCAACTTTAAAAGCTAATCCTAATGTTTTTTTTAAATTGTACTCGATAAAAAAATAGTGATAATTTGCCATAACAGGGTAGAATTTTAAGAGTGCCTCACACAAGTGTAATACCTTTTAGAATAAAATAAAAACTATGGAGAGTAGAAATGAATGGATGGATTACATTTTATTTCGACCATAACAAAAAAATAGTAAAAGTTGAAGCTTGCCTCTTTTTCCATAGTTGAACTCTCGTAAAGATCAAATTCATGTCACTTCCTGTAAATCGCTTTTAGGAATTGTAGTCTTTTTGGGGGCAATTGAGCAAATTCTAACAGGGTGGAAAATTACTACTGGAACATGTAGAATTTAAACAAAATATCAAGTAAAAATAGAAATTTCTTACATTTAATTTAATAATGAAATCAGGTTTAGTGTATTTTATCAAATTATTAAAGATTTTTTTTCATATATGGTTTTAATATTTAACGAAGTTGATTACAATGCACTACGTACACAATAAAATTGAGCATGTGTGTCACCAAAAAGTTAAATAAAATACAATGTAATATTCAAAATGTATTCCGTTTAGGGTTAAACGATTTAGAACACTTCTAGTGAATAATTAAAGTACTTTTTAAATACGTTTTGCAGATTTTAGAGCAAAATCAAGGTAAGAGAAAGATGCGGACATGAAATGTTGCCCAAAACAGAGAATTACCCAATAATGAAAATTATACAATAATAATCATTATTAACAATATATTAATGTATTATTATCAAATATATTATATACAAAGTATACATAACGAATTATTATGTTAACAATGTTAGTATTATTGGTATACAAATTATTATTAGAAATGATCTACTAGCTAGCACAATTAGTAACAAACTTACAGTCTACAGGCATTCGATCCAAATATCGATATTATCAATACTGAGTCAGTACTTGGATGGAATCATTACTATGGTATTGGCTCGATACTGTCTTCCTATTTTGGGTTGTAAGATTATACATACGTTATAACTTTCAAATTCATTGCAGTTGTGTGTACACTTTATTTTCATTACTGACTTTCTTTTCAAAAATTGTGCGACAGAAGGTATTTTAGTTGTCTTGTTGACATTGTTATAAAACAGCTGCTCTTTTGGTTTGACTTTTCTGAAACGGTTGTTGTAGTAGAACAGGGGTGTCAAACTCATTTTAACTCGGGAGCCACACGATAGAACAAACATTCTGTCGGGGGCCAGAATAGTAGATTAAAGAGAAAGAAAATGAGATAAAGAAATAAGAGAAAGAGGGAGGGAAAGGGAGAGAGGGCAGGACAAAGAAAGAAAAAGAGAGAGAGGGAGAGAGCGTGAGAAACAAAAGATAAAAACTCGTAAGAGGGGGAAAAGAAAGGGAGAGGAAGAAAAAAATCCAAAGAGAAATTGAAAGACAGAAGGAGAGAAAAGAGAAAAGAAAGGGCGAAGGGTAGGAAGAGAGAAAAGAGAGAAAAGGAAAAAAGGAAGTTAAAGCAAAATAAGTTAAAAAGACACAGAGAGAAAAAGAGACAAAGAGCAACAAAGGAAGAGAAAAATAGAGACACAGAGAGTCAAAGAGACAGAGAGTGGGAGAAAAGGGGTGGAAAAGAGAGAGAGTGAGACAGAGAGAGAGCGAGAGCGAGAGCGAGAGCGAGAGCGAGAGCGAGAGAGAGAGAGAGAGACAGAGAGAGAGAGAAACAAATACAAGTACAGTGTCTTTGTGAGAGGCACCTGGCTTTGGCAACATCAAGTTGACATATTTCAACCTGCAGCTTGTTTTTCTCTTGCGTTTCTCTGAGTGTTGTCTCGCGGGCCGGATTCAATCCCTTAGCTGGCCTGATCTGGCCCGCGGGCCGCCTGTTTAACACCTGTGTAGTAGAAGTATTCTATTTTTTATACCGTTGCTTACACTATTTGGACTATGACTTCATTTTCCAAATATTTTGTAGTGGATGGTTTCTTAGTTGGCTTGTTGACATTGATATTCATTATTTGTATTTTTGATACGTTGCTGCTTTTTTTTATATGACCCTCCTGACTTTTTTCTGAGATAGGCTCCGCACACCAGATGCTTGCTCGCCAAATTGGCGGTATAGAGCCGCTGGTGCAAAGCTCCTCTTCTTGGCCACACACCTAAACCAATTTGTGCAGGAAAACTATTCAGTAAATGTAAAATAATGCAAACAGTTAAAAACACACGCAATACAATGCTTCAGAGAGACTACATCCCCCTCTCTACGTCAACTTGGGTGTGAAGTTGCTGCAGCAGCAGGCCATGAAGCTGTTGCTGGCCCTCCGTCTCTTGCTCTTCCAGCAGAGGACCATCGTCACAAAATAGAAATATTTATGTATATTTTTCATACATACCTGCTCGGTGGCCTTAGGGTAGGGCGCCCGCCTTGAGACTGGGAGGTCGCTGGTTCAAGCCTCGGCTGGGTCATACCTAAGACTTACAACATTGGTACTCATTGCCTCCCTGCTTGGCGCTCAGCATTAGGGGTTGGAATTGGGGGGTTTGGTCACCTAATGACTCCCAACACTTCAGTTGGGTAGTGCGAGGGGGCTGGGAATCCCTTCCTCTGTATCGATTTCCCAGAAAGAGTCAGAAAAAGACTCTAGCCACCTCCCACTAGGGGGACATGGCTCTGGTATATAATATATATAATATAATTTTTCATATTTTTAAAGTTTTCATTGGAGTTAAATAATAATTATTGGCCTCCGGGCACTTCGGTTTCCTCCCACGTTCCAAAAACATGCATTTCAGGTGAATTGGCCGGTCCAAATTGTCCATAGGTGTGAATGAGCGAATGAGTGGTCTGTCCCTGTGTGCCCTGCGATTGGCTGGCAACCAGTTCAGGGTGTCCCCTGCCCACTGCCCGGAGATGGCTGGGATGGGCTCCAGCCCCCTCGCGACCCTAATGAGGATAAGCGGTACGGCTAATGAGATGAGATGAGATGGTCCCAAACATCCCTTTATAACCCACCCCTACTGTGCACACAAGAACTGAGCATATTGTTTTTATAAATTGTGAATCCAAAAACTCACAAATCTTTCTCTGCTCCATTCAAACTCGAACTGCATCTCCTGCTGTTTTGGGTCCACAATGCGTGCGCATCCTGTGGCGATCTAGTGATGACGTAAAATGACTTTGAGTTAAAACAGATCATGCTAGCGTCCTAGCAACTGGTGTACGGTGTCATATTTATCAGATACTGCAAAGCCTTCACCAGTGTTGGGAATAACGCCGTTATAAATAACGCTGTTACGTACCGGCACTATTTTTTTCAGTAAATGGGTAATCTAACTATTTATCGTTTTGTCTCTACAACGCCGTTATCGTTACTGAGGGTCCAAAGCGGTGTTTATTTTGACTGCAGAACGCCAACAGCGGCCTGCCCCCGCAAACCTTACACCGTGTTCCATTGTTACCGTCATGTCTTTTTGGAACACACCACCATTTAAAATAACGACTCTCGTATGGTTAGATAGCGAGTACAAATATAGTATTGACTAATGCGCCAGAAGAAAAGTGAATGAGGGCTGACTTTTGGCAGCACACGATTCGTGTCGTTCGTGAAAGAAACGTCTTTATGAGCAGACTCTTCGAATTAATAGAAACCAGCTTTGCATCAAGTCAAGTCAAGTAATTTTTATTTGTATAGCCCTTAATCGCAAAGAGTCTCAAAGGGCTTCACAGGTTATTACACAGACTATTTTTCAGACTGTTATTACATCATCCTCTGATCTGGAACCAACATGAGGGCAAGGAAAAACTCAAAAAACCTCAACATTAGGAAAATGAAGAAATCTTGAGAAGGGACCGCACATGTGGCATCCCCCTTTCAGCATTACCAGACAGCAAAGGATGTTGCAATCACAATAAATACAGATATATTGTCCACAAAAAGTATAGGTTATTCATATGCTATAGAGTAGAAGTGTGTTTTAAGCTTGGATTCAAACATTTCCACTGGGGTTGCAGATCAGATCTCAGGGGGGAGAGCATTCCACAGCACCGGTGCCCGGATGGAGAACGCTCTCGAACCAGCGGAACACTTCTTGACTCTTGGGATCACCAGAAGACCGGCGCTCTCAGAACGAAGGCCTCGGACCGGAACATAGGGGGAAATCAGATCTGAAAGATATGAGGGATCAAGTCCATGTATGATTTTGTATAATACTAAGAGAAACTTGAAATCACATCTTAGGCTAACAGGGAGCCAATGCAGGTTAGCCAAAGTCGGCGTGATGTGATCGGAATTTTTTGTCCTAGTTAAAAGCCTCGCTGCAGCATTTTGTACCAGCTGAAGACTCTTGATTCTGGACTTCAGGAGACCGGAGAGTAGTGCATTGCAGCTGTTTCCCGTTGAGACACCCTTTTTCCTCTAGTCATTGATCAATATGAATTTTTGTTGTTGTTGACTATAAATTTGTTGGGAATAAAGATGTTGAAATTGTTTTGTATTTTTTGTGTATTTATAAATACTTTAATTATAATTCCAGTTTTCATTCTTAATGTGTCTATACAAAATTTATTTTTAAAATGTATTCTTTTTTTATCCTTCCTTTTCCTGTTTTCATTGCATTTTTCCTCTTGACACCCCCAACTTCTTTTTATTTTCTTTATTATCCACCTGTTTAAGTCATCACTTGCAAAAGATATCCTTTGAGTGACCCGAGCCGAAAAAAACGGTTCTCCGAAATAGTCGGAATCCCATCCCTTCGCGTAAACGCTGTGTTTTGTATTGAATGTTCTCAGAAAATTTCAAATTATTTAAAATACAAAAACTTCGGAAAGGTTATTTTTCCTAGCTACTAGTTACTTTCACTATAGGGTAATTCGGCTCGGAGTTCAGTAACCTTTTGAAAGAAGTAGTGAGTAACTATAACTAATTACCCTTTTAAAGTAACGTGCCCAACACTGGCCTTCATGCACGCGCCGAGACCAAGAGCCCTCCCCATCCCGCTGGAGTGTCCTCAATTTGCCTTCCGGATGACGTCAGTAAGGTGACATGGGTGCTCTCCACGCATGATAGCAAATATTGAAGGGGGCATCGGAGGCACTCTCCATGCATTTTGAAATTAAACTGCGTGTGTTTTTCCGTGCACCACATGCGCTCTTTCTGCAGCGGCTCGACTCGATCGAGCTCTCTCTGCGCAGCAAGTGAGTGACAGAGATGAGGGGTGGGGACGCAGGGTGGGGTCACAAGCAGGGAGAGGCGGAGGAGGAACAGGCAGAGAGAGAGAGCCCAGCCCTTCAATGCAAGGCGGCGAACGGCAACAACCACAGACGCTTGGCTGATTTATTCCAATTTTATTTATTATTGTGAATTTTCGGAGGGGGTCGCAAAGACAACGACGCCGCGGACATGAATTGAACAGAAGAGGCACGCACCACCGTGCGAATATCCACAGCACACCGCCCACTTCCCCTCCTTGTCCTCTCCAATAAGCCCTCCGTTCTCCCCCTTTCCCCACATTACAGCTATACACACCCAACCCCCCTCACCCTCCGCCCTCCCCCTTGCCCCTTTCCACGAGATGCACACGGAGAGCCGCCACAAAAAAGTAAGTGCACGTTCCATTTGACACATTGTGACGTTGTCAGTACGGTGCGGCTCTTTTATCGTGTTGACGAACGGAGTTGCGGGCGAAAACGGCCAAAGGGAACAAATGGAAAGCGCGATCTGCAACCTCAGAAGGATACCATCTTAGCTTTTAAAGGGCCAGCAGTACCTTTTTCCCCCTGTGCCACGCGCATGCGCATGGGAGAAGAGCCAGGTGCACTTCCGGCCGCCATTCCTTCACATCCTTTGTTGATCAAGGTTAGAAGGCTTCAAAACGAATTAATGTGTGGGAATCAAACTCGTCTTTTAAGGAAGTACGTCCAATTTGGGTTTTTAATTCAAAGGTCAAGACATTATGGCACTGCGATTGACTAGTGTGAAATCTATTTGTGGTAAATTTGTTATATAGTAATAACTGTCAACCTTAGCCAAATGCTCACCTTATTAATGATTGCCATTGATCAGAGGTGGGCAACTATTTGGAGTGGTGAGCTGCATGGGTTGAAAAATTGACCATGGGGCCACTCCTGAATACCTTTTGGAAAAAATATACAGGCATACATCTATATGTTTATATTCTTTATATTGGTTTTAAAAATGATTAGTTAAATCAAATTTGTTTGTAAATGCTCACAATTAAAATACATTCATATATTAGGTCCCTATTATAATCACCAAATTTTGATATTTAGTTCTGTAGTATTGGTGGGTGGGTCAATGGATCCCTTAACCACTATGGTCGTTGGGACAGTACTTTTGTAGTTTTTCCATTGTAGAATTTCTGAAGTAACTATAATATTTTTGTAGCATTTCTTTCGTAATATTTGTGTAGTAGTATTGTTGTAGTATTTCTGTCGTAATGTTTATGTTGTAGTATTTTTGTGTTTTAGTATTACTTAAGTGTTTTTTTTTTCTAGTATTGCTGTAGTATTTTTGAAATATTTCCATAGTCCTACTTACATGGTATTATTTTTTTTGGTATTTCTTTTGTATTTTTGTAATATTACTGTAGTTGTAATTTGTAGTAATGTATTTCTGTTGTAATACTTATGTTGTAGTTTTTTTGTATTATAGTATTATTGTAGTAGAATATTTGTAGTATTTCTATCATATTCAGTATCAATATTAGTATTCAGAAAAAAAGATAATTGACATATTTGGTCCCTGTTTTAAGCACCTAAATTAATATTTATTTTTTTAGTAATTCATTTTTTTTATTAGTAGTAGTTTATTTACTATTCTATATCTTGTCATTATTATATTTTGACCATTTTCGGTTGGAGGGCCAGATGAAAAAGCCTGTTGAGTCGCATCTGGCCTGCTGAGCCTATTTTTCCCACCTCTGCTATAGATGGTTCCTAATAATGTGATCTATATCCGTGCAAGTGGTGGCGACCATGTAGGATGGGTATTTGTATGATTACAATGTTGTTTCGTTAAACGAACCTCCCAGGCTACATTACTACGATAAATGTTCAAAAGTAGTCATGTTCTGTAGTTTTTGTACTTTTGTGTTTTTTATGTCTTTCTATGGAATTATGCTATTCGATGTCTGATAGCTATGATTTTACAAAGAGTACAAGGTAGATGGTTTGTCTGTTGAATACAAGTTCATTGGAATATTAAAAAAAACTAGTTATATTGGAGTTTAAGGCTGTTTCATTACAATATGTAAAAAAAAAAATCTGTTTTGGCTTGTGTGGAGAGAATCTGAGAAAAGTACAGATAGTTGTTAGCTAGCCTCAGGAAAAAAACAAGTGCTGTTAATGTCATAGCTGGTACTTGGCAGGAAAAATCAAATGTCTGGCCTGGCAAGTTATGGTAAGTTTCCTGTTCAGCCAAGACAGTCAGGAAAAAAATATGACCAAGTTTCCCTATTATACATTTTAGAATTGCATTGTGTTCCTGATTACCTCCCGTTTACGAAACGTTAAGAACAAACTCTCGCACGCGGATACGATTTGGGTGTTAGGTCTGCTTTTTTAAGCCTTGATAACCGAATTTGCCACCCCCTCTTCGACAATTCCTCTCATCTCTTGCCCTGAGAGATAACTATAGCAGGGAGATGAAAAAACAACACCGTACTCCTAACACTTTCATTTGAATGGCCAAAAACATAACAGTGTAGAACCATGATAACATCAAACCGCATAATTGGACCCATCCAGTATGGGCGACTGTTTACTTTAGGATATATCAAGAAAACTATCTATTCTCATTATTCAGCGGAAATAAATCTAACAAACACAGTGAGGCACATATTTAGCAAGACAAACCATGTGAAACAAAAACAGATATTTTTTGTAAACAAATTTATTTTATTTACCAAATAAAGAAAACAATTCTTTCAGCATCTTTCTCAGTTTCCTACCCCACTTACAGTCAGTGTTGATTATTATACTGTATGTAGCAGTGCAGGATTTAGCAGACTAGGTTTGTAAGATGACATTATTGTCTGCTACAAATGACTGAGACGATCCAGATTAGAACTGAAATGGGAAAGACGAGGTGGGTTTTACAAAAAACGAGTTGACAAATATGTAAATTTTACATAATTAAATATGTTCCTTACTAGATAGCCAGGCCTTTACTGACTATTGCCAAAAAGTCATACTCACCGACACTCCCATTTTATGCGTTAGACTACCACTTTTCTCTCCTTAAAAACGCCTATCAATTTTAAAAAAAATTACACATTTTTAAAATTGTAAAAAAAACAAAAAAAAAATCTTGCATCAAAACTGCTATGTAAGTATAGAGCTTTTTTATTTTGAAGTAAGACAAAGTCTTTGTGCGTGCATAAACCACTCCAAGGATTGCATTCGATTTCCGTTTGCCACTTCTGATTTTAAACAAGCACATGTTTGTTTTTTATTAATATTCTCTCTGTCTCTCTCCCTCATATATGTACAGTATCTATATGTATGTATGTACACTGGAGAAGATTGTGTTTTCCTGCATTAAAATTGACAAAGCTATAAAATCTAGTGCTTTTTAGTGTCCAACGGTTCACATGTACTGTATGTGCTTTTTAATAGTTGGCTAGGTCGCAACTGAAAATTACCAAATATGGTAGTTTCTTAGACTGCTATCCAGTTCGAAGTTTTCATGTCTAGTTGAAGCAAATTATGTATTCAAAGTATCATGGTAATCAGGTGGGTGGATTCCTTAACCACTAGGGTTGTGGCTGCACAATTTCCTGTAGTGTATCTTGGGAAAGTACAGCCAGGTGGCGCCCATCCCTTCCAGGCCAACAAATATATTGTTACATGAACTAAATATTGGGGGTGGAGGACAATGGGAGGGGCCAGTGATGACTTTCAGAAGAGTTATGGGATTTCCGAGTTTTACCGAAGGCAGCGTTTGATTCCTCGAAAGCAGTCTTTTTTGTGTCTCTCGTGTTTGTTTGTGCTTGTTGGTGTGTCTAAAGTGGTTGGATGATGCACAAAAGTTGTCAATCGTTAACAGAGCTGAACAAAGTTTGATCACACATGGCTAGTCTGTGTGTTTTTGGCTGCCAATCAAATCTCATGATCACATGTGTCATCCTGACATTGCGGGTCTGAGTTGAGTCGAGAGGATGACTTGACACAAAGTTGTTATCCCGCCCTTGCTCATGGTCACTGAGCAAAATCCTAAAAAGTGGGTGTGCATGTTTGTAATGGAGTAGTTATGACGACTAGATCTTTTCCCCCTCAGATTCTTGGCTGTCACCCAGTGTTTAAAACAGTATTTCTCAACTTGCAATTCGGGATCCATAAGTGGGTCGCAGACCCATTTTTAGTGGGCTGTTGGCCGTTTCTTTGTCCAAAATGCTAAGAAGTAGAAAAAAACGGAGGGTCAATTACACTCCTTAACAATAGATGGCAATAATGCCCTACTCGATCTCTTCTTCCTGTTCAATCAATAGCTGCATTTGAGAGGGAACGCATCTCTTTTTATAGTGATTTTGTTGGTTTTGTTTCCTTTTCCTGCCCAGAATAATGGGTCCCAAGACAGTTCATAATAAAGGGGAAGAACAAGTGGAAAACTGTGACAACAATGATCAAGTCGAAGAAGGAAGCAATTGCAAAATATAAAAACGGTATACAAGAATCTGCCATTAAAGCGCTGCTGGAACATAAATGGTTTAAAATTTTCATATTTTTAGATTTTTACCAGTGTATTGTATTTATTAATTATATAATGAAATAACTATCAATGTTTAGGTACACACTTTAGTAATATTTTGAATTTATTTTAGTTTGTGGCTATTTAAAGCAGTTTCAAGGGTCACTTATATGCCAGTATATACAGTACTTGAAGTAGTTTTGGTTTTGCTGGTCATTTTGTGTTTAGACAAAAAAAGAGAACATAATTAATTACCTCTGCTTTAAACTGCGGAATCCTTCCATTGGATGAATTTGAGATGTGGATTTTGATTTGGGTCGCAGCTGAGTCATTAAGGTTAAATGGTGGGTCTTCAAGTCAGACAAGTTGAGAACCAGTGATTTAAAACACCCAGCCAGTACAGTATTCACTTTTGTACAAAAAAAACAAGCCGCACATTTAAACAACTATTTGTCAGCTCATACTGGATGCGGATGTCCTTTAACATGCTGATTGACCATCGCGGGGCTACTAATCATGTTTTTTTTTCCTGAGGGAAGTAATGACTGAACTTAAATTGTCATCAGTAACTTGCAACAGAGAGATTAGAAGAGAGAGTGAGATGGAGAAAGAAATGGCAGTAAAACAGATCATAATACAGATGTCAGCGTTTTTTAGTGTGATCTGCTGAGAAGAGTTGGACAAAGGTGTACATCAGGGTGTCACCAACCTTTTTTGAAGCTGAGAAATAATTTGTTGTTAGTAATTAGCGCAAATGGCTACCAGTTAGATATGGATTTATAAAATAATGTATCTTGTTTTTACTATGTGATAAGTTTATTCATTTTTAAATAGTGGACGAATTCAAAGGAGATTTCGTTGGTTCCCAGCTCCTTATTTTGACTCTTATTGTCCACTGTGGTTTGTTGTTCTGACGATTACATTATTGTTGCTATCCGGCTAGTATAAAATTAGGGACTGTTAAATGAACATGCTTTTTCAGCATTATGATACTAAATCTTTATTTGATCTTACTGGCCTCCACTTAAGCTTACAATAATGCAACCTGTTTTATTATTTTTGTTTCCGTTAAATAAAATGGAGGGAATGACAAGTTTATGCTGTTCGTAATATTAGACGAATCCAAATGAGATTTCATAGAATATCAGTTCCTTATTTTGAACATTATTTTCCAGTGTTAGTTCTTTTGACTATTACATTGTTGTCGCTATCAGCCAATCATGTTGCTGTTCTCTGATGTCGACTCTCTTAGGGCTTATCTGTTTTTTGTGACCTTGAGGTTCTAAAACAAATAAGGGGCGCAGAGGAGTGCTTTAGGACGGCATGGAATCCTCTTTTTTGAACCCTCCCTTTCCCGGTCTTTCTTGCAATTTCTAAATCCCTTAATGTCTTCTCTCCTTACTTTGAGTGACTGCTACAGTTTAGACTTAACTCTATTTTATGAACTTGTTGGTTGGTTGGATCTTTTAACCACTGGGGATGTATGGGCACCATTTCCTGTGATGTGTCTTAGTTAAGTACAGCCTAGTGCCACCCATCCCTCTCCAGGCCAGGTTTGAACTATTGGAAGTAGGTTTAAAAGGAACATTGAGTATTATTCGAAAACTAGATGTCACTGTATTGTGTAGTGCAACCCAAACAAGAGCCAAAAAAAGACAGAAGAAAATATTACAAACAATGGAGAAACTAAAAGCCCTAGCACCACCATTTTTATACAATTTTTTTTTGGGCGCAGCCTCTCGCATGGTTTTTGATTTTCGGGTACCTATTTCGGCAAGATGGCGGACAATTATGTCAGATTCCTCTAAGTGAGGCTCGTGTCATAATAATAATAATAATAATAATTTCCTTTGTATTGTCATTCTTTGTAACAATGTACACAGAACGAAATGTCGATACACCTGACCCGTTGTAGCGAGTCGATGCAGCCGCAGCCAACAGAGGGCGCCGCCATTATACCAATTAGGTATGTCTCGGCCGAGGGCACACTACCATCTAGGCTACTGAGCTGGTATGTAAAATCAATGCAAAAATCTCGACCTACAAGTATTTTAAAAACATGCATGTTTAGATGATAGTTCATGTATTTACTGCTTATTATTTAAATCAATATAGTTTTTTTAAATGGACTATTTTTTTTACCTCTAGGAGGCGCTAATCAATTCACACTGAGTCAACCACTAAAAGATCTGTCTTGTATAAGTAAGTGAGTGAGTTATAAATTTAAATTGCAGGGTATTTTTTGAATGAATATTGGAAGAATTGATCATGTATTTAAAGACACTGGTCATGTCAATAATTTCTCATGGCAGGTAAAAAAAAAAGAATCACAATTACTAATGACTAGTGAGCTATTTGTTGGTGACCAGTGACTTGTAGTCTGGGAAGTTAGGTGAAGATGTGGTTCCCCTGTCATTATAAAAATCTAAAATAGAAAAATATATGAAATGGTTATATTTAGTCAGTGTTGAGGTTCCTTCTCAATTAATTTTACAATTTGGGGATTTTCCTTTTTTTAAAATCGCTTATTTTTTTACACTATGACTCTAGAAAATTAGTATGCATTGTATCCTTGAGATTAGCATATGCTGTCAGAACCAGAACAGATATAGGACCCAATCGCGTGACGTTCTCACACATGCTTTTTTTTTTACGGGAAATGGGGAGTCATGCACGATAGAAAGCCGGTCTGGCGTGGAAGGACAGGACGCCAGAAACCGACAAGATTGATAACGAATCAGGATAACGAAAATAAACAGGAGAAACTAGACGGGAACCAAAACTGGAGAAACTAACCAACAGGACAAGAATAAACAGACAACAAAACTGGAACCCCAGGTTAAACAGTACAAAAATAAACAGGAACAATACCGGACTGCAGATATCACAGGAAAACAGGACAGAACCCATGTCTTGTGGGGCAGAAGTTCGTTGACAGGAAAACAGGACAGAACCCACTTCTTGTGGGGCAGAAGTTAGTTGAGAGGAAAACAGGACAGAACCTACGTCTTGTGGGGCAGAAGTTCGTTGACAGGAAAACAGGACATAATCCAAGTTTTGTGGGGCAGAAGTTCGTTGACGGGCTGACCCTGAAGCAAGAGAGCGCTGAGCTTTATATACACAGAAAGTCAATCTCTAAACGAGCCGCAGCTGGCACAACATGGGCGGGGCCAATTGGGCACCATGGCGACTGTGACACACACGGGCGCGGCCAAGTGGGCGCCATGGCAGCCATGACATATGCAGAGGCAGAGTGGGGCGCACAATTCTCTTGCTGCATGGGAGAGGGCAATAGAGAGACCAAGGATTCCGATTTGGCTCACACCTCAGCCCCACAGTTAGGACAAGTTATATTAACAAGCTAACTTCATATTAATCCATCCAATAATTTTTTTCTCTCGTTTATTTTATTGATAGAGTCATTCAAAAGGGTCAGCGTACGGAAAATAAGGTATAAGTTAAAGGAAGTGTACAGAGTTTGAATCTTTTTTACTCATTGCCGCTATCTTGTGTCATTATTGCAGCCTTTGTAAAGAACGTGGAAGTATGTGCATTTTTCAGATGTGCTCAAATAAACTCGTATTTTTTCATCTTTCTTTGGGTTTGGGTTAGTGGTTACACTGTACTAGAACTATGGCTGCAACTAAAGACTATTTTAGTGGACAACTAGTCACGAAATATTGAAACAATTAGTCGAATACTCTGATAATTGTTTTCTTAAATTTAGCATGAAGTTGATTGGGAGATGTGGAAAATGATACTCGAGTAAAATGTGTACAATGAATAAAAAAAAAACTACTTTTATTGAACATAGTGCTCCATCTTGAGCCATCACTGGGATCGAACCATATGATGTGGAGGGGGTAAACCAGTGTATGCTGTCGGGCCTCTCTGCTGATGAAGGGTGGCAAGGGACAGCCACTCCCCCCTTGTGCTATGGGCTTAATGTTCAGTGTCAGTTTGGGAAGAGCCAAGTAGAATGAATATATCGTTGACTAGCTGCCTCCCACTAGAGGGATATGGATTTGGTATATGGATTGCAGATTCATACTTGAATTAAAAAGACAATTTAAGTGCAGTGGTGGGTCAGTAGAGACAAATAGACCTCTGTCCATTTTTAGGGACAGGCAAATGAATTAAAATCAAGTTAACATTTGTATCACAGCAAACCAAGAACCGACTCATTAGCACTAGTAGGACAGTAAGCAAACCAATATCATGTGCATTCTGTAAAGTACATTCCGTGGTCAATTCAAGTCTGTAACAAAAGAACTTTACATTTCTCAACAGTTTGAAATCAGATGGTTTCATCAAATTGTTGTTTTTAATGTTTCACCAGCAGACGTTTGTTTTTTGGACTGCATGTATTTTAATTTAAAAGTGTCAGGCACTTGGCAGTATGCACCTCAGCAGCCGTTTGTACACGATGGAATCAAAAGCAGGTTTTAAACTTTGAAACACACAACCAAGAGACAGCTTTCCAGATTTGAACAAAATCTTTATTGACTATAACAAGTAGTTTCAGAGGAATGAGGGATGAGGTCAAAAAACAAAGGTTCTTTAATCGCAGGTGGGCTTCCGGTGGTAGGTGACAGAGAGAAAACGGTTAAAACTCAAATCTGGCCTGCCTTCCAGTGCTCCCGAAAGGTCAGGGTTCCGTCAAGTCCTGACTTCTCCTCACTCCAAACAAAACAGAATTCCTCTCCTTAGTCTCCCAACTACGAATCGGCCAGTACCCGCTGACCCTAGATGTTTGAAGTTGCTGGCACTCTCTCTTCACCAGCTTGGTGTCCTTGAACACATCTCCCTTGGTTGTTAGCAGATTGTCTTCAGGTGTGACCACTCTCTGGAGTCAATTGATTGCAGGGCGTGCACTGAGAGGTAGTGGGGGTTCACAACCCCGCCCGATAGGAAAGGGCATGTCAGCTCACCCAGTACTGCCTGACATGTAGGGGGGATCTTGGGTTTCCACAACGAAGGCACGTGTTTATCAATTTTTGTATTTTTGGTGGGTGCACTGACACGAAACCTAGCTAAAAAGAGGCCCAAAGTATTACTGTGTAAACCTTCGCAATAATCAGTTGTAAGCCACATACAAATACACACACACACGCACACACACAAATCATGATTTCATGAATAGGTTTAAAAATATATGCACGTAAAAAATGTACACGGCATGTTATCAAACCCATATTGGCTTGAATATTACATGAATCTTATCAAGGCGAGTCCGAGTCCATTTTGTTTAACTGTCTGACACGCTCTTTAAATGTTCTTGTGTAATGATGTACCGCCGTGATACGCAATGTCTGCTTTGCAAGTCGTCTTTTTATTCGCCGTTTTAGACTAAAATGATCGCAAACTTAAAAGGTTTTGAGCATGCGTACTTGATGTTGATTCTGCCATTTCTGTAAGTTTATCTTACCTCTCAAGGCAGAGATGATATTGCAAATATGCGACTCTCAGCAAAGATTATAATCATGTAGATTCCTCACTTGGTTGGAAAAACGTGTCTGTTGACAATAGTCAGCTATTCTTATTATCGATTATTGTCAACAACTAATCTTTGCAGCCATACTTGAAACAGGCCTTTTCTTACCTTCACCATTTTCAGGTTTCTCTTACAAATATAAATGAGAGCAATACTGGGAAAAACTTATTAAACTCATAAAAACTCATAAAATAAGAGTGTGTTTCCTCAATAGTCTTTGGTTGATTAATGGTTGTCAGCAAATACAGCTTCAGTGGGCTGTGCAATTGGCGCCTGGCTTTAGCGACATACAGTGGACGTATTTAAAACTGGATGACATTTTTGACGCGGTGAGGGTACTTTTTCTCTTGTGCTTCTTTAGGCATTGGCTTTCAAGCCACATAAAATTATGTGTTAGGCAACTCATGGCTATTTCAAAGCAATGGTTGCACGATTTTTATCTACCTCTCTATTTTTTGTCTCTCTCTGTCTTTCTCCCATTATTTTCTTGCTCTATTTTTCTTTTTGTCTCTTTATTTCACTCTCACTCTCTCTTTCTTTGTCTTTCTCTCTGTCACTTGTTTCCCTCTCTTGTTCTCTTATTTTTTCTCCATTTCTTTCTTTCCCTCTTTCAATCCCTCTCTTTTCTCTCTCTTTCACACTCGCTCATCCTCTCTGTCTCTTTCTTACTTTCTCTCACTCCTTCATTCTAACTTTCTCTTTCTGTGTTTCTCTTCTTTGACCCTCTCTCTTTCTTACTTCATACCCCTTCTCTTTTTTCACTCTTTTTTACTACATTGCTCTCTCGCTTTCTTTAATTTGTTTTGCTTTCTATCAGACTCTTGAATTCACTAGTTCGGCCCCTGTTAATATGCCTATTCTAACACGTGGCTCCTGAGCTCAATTGAATTTGACACCCCCTGATCTAGCGTTAGTCGTGTCAATGTTGTAGAAACTTTCTAGAAGCTTCTCGGGCTTCATGGAGCGCAAGCCTGACACGGGAGAAGCATGTTTCGCGCCGTGGCTCAGTATTTTGGTATCAGGTGGCCGCAGCGCATGGCTGCTTAGCCGGCCAGCTGCGCGCGTGCGTGCGTGCTCGTTCGCGGCTGCGGCCAAGACAAACGAGCGGGGTAGAACGACGCTGGGTGAGGAATGGGCCTAACGCTTCAGGGCCAGCCCGAGGGTCGCCGCCGACGGGTGGCGGCGCGCCCGGGTCGCCGAGTCGAGACGTTGTCAGCGAGAATTAACGAGCGGCAGGTAGAGAGATCGGCGCGCAGCACAAGTGGGAGCAAAATTAATGTGCTGCTCTAATAGACTGGGGCACTGATAGTGGGAGTGGGAGTGGGAGGGACGGGATATTGATATCATTTTGTCCTGCTATATAATAACAATGTAAAGTCACCCCCCCATGTTTCATGTATAACACACTCAAGTTATCATTTTCCAATATTTACCTCTCTGTTTGAGAAATGTCTTATTTTATCACAAATGTATGCTGTAAAAACAGACTACAAGGCACACACGATAGTGTGCCGCACCCATTACTCTAGTAAAGGATAAAATGTGCTCATATTTTAACATGATATATTTATATCTGAATTGTCTATATAGTCATTGATAACTATTAGGGTCTTATAAACCTCCTACCAACAGAGGGCCCCAACCAGGGTTTAAACTGGGCACACATGTGTCCAATCACGACACACCTCTGCCCAAACATCCTGAACCCTTTAAAGAGACATTTTGGACGGCAAACATCTTCGGGTCAACTTTTATATTCATTTCATTTCCACCACAAAGTTAGGCTCGTTTGTTCCCGGTTTCATTGTTACGTTGCTTCTAGAATTTTTCCTTTCCCGTTTTGGTCTTTGTTTCTCATTTGGAGTTCGTCTGATTTACTTTTGTTTGGCCATTTTGTTTTGTGAACACCCCTGCCTCCCCTGTTTCCTTTTCCTGCTCCCCCCACATGGGTCCATCATCTTTCAAAAACATAATAGATAACAACATAGTGAACATTGTTTAAGACGATGTTAGACGTGCCACTCAAGGATAAACATGTTATACGGACTTAAAAGCGAACGTAGGATGAATAGGGAAAAATACTTACAAGGTAATGCTTGGAGACTGGCCTAAGTTTTAGGTGCATTAGAACATTGAAAAATAGTGCAATGATATTTTAAAATACAGTACAAAAAACAAGATTCACGGAAAGTTTCCTAGGTTTTGATAACATACCTTAAAGTGTCATTTTGTGTCATTTAGCATTCTGTAGAAGTTAAAAAAACATTCAATTATATAAAAACAGTATTGATTTGAATAATGAGCAAAAATACACAAACTATCATGTTTTAAGAGTTTTCAATATATGATCTTAATAGTGGCTGCATGTATTCAACCAAGTTTGTCACTTTCAATGCTTAGTTTGAGCTAAGAAAAAGTCAATCAATATTTTATATCGATTTCAATCAACAATTAGGGGTGCGCATTATACATACATATGTTAATTCCTCCACACTCTTCTCACCTTTTTAAGCCTTGACCCATTTCAATGCCTGTTGGTAGCACTCGTTTTCAGTTGCACTACACTATACGGCGACATCTAGAGGTCAAACAATACACAGTGTCCCTTCAAAAACACACTTAAAAAACTTGTATGATTTTGGACTATTAAACAAAATCATGGTTTCCTTTTTTTTATCACTGTATTTATATATTTTGATTATGGTCTTGCATTTATCTCAAATAGGGGCTGATTCTATAAGTTTTTAGTTCATTCTGTCCTCATTGTAATTATATCATACTGTGAAATAATCAAATAAATAAAACAACGTGTCAGAAAAACAGCACTAACGGGGCACTTACCTAAAAGGCCAAGTTGACGTTTGTGTAATTATAGCATATTTTTGGGGTTGGTTTGTTGTTCGTGGCATTCCAGTTGGAACAGGGATGTTATCTGCCACCTATAAATGTTTCTCAAGACCCATGCAAGTCAACGAACAGACAAAGTGGGTCGTGACATGATGCAATTTCCCAACCAGATGTTTTAACTTTCATTAGCAGGTATGTTCGTACTTTAAAATATCATAAGTAGCTGTACACTTTTTATATGTGATTGAGTTAATGTTGCTGAGGCATACCCCCTACTTGATCCATAAATTTAAAATTATTCAGCCCCTTTACTTTCAGTGCACCAAACTCTGTCCAAAAGTTCAGTGAGGATCTCTGAATGATTCAATGTTAATCTAAATGACTAACAATGTTAAATGGAATCCACCTTTGTGTAATCAAGTCTTTGTGTAAATGCACCTGCACTGTGATAGTCTCAGAGGTCTGTTTAAAGTGCAGAGGGCATCATGAAGAACAATGAACACACCAGGGAGGTCCGAGATACTGTTGTGGAGAAGTTTAAAAATGGATTTGGATACAAAAAGATTTTCCAAGCTTTAAACATCCCAAGTATCACTGTGCAAGCAATAATATTGAAATGGAAGGAGTATCAGACCACTGCATACCTACCAAGATCGGGCCGTCCCACTAAACTTTAAGCTCATACAAGGAGAAAACTAATCAGAGATGCAGCCAAGAGGCCCACGATCACTCTGGATGAACTGCAGAGGTCTACAGCTGAGTTGGGAGAATCTGTCCGTAGGACAACAATCAGTCGTATACCGTACAAATCTGGCCTTCATGGAATAGTGGCAAAAAGGAAGCCATTTCTAAAGATATCCATAAAAAGTGTCGTTTAAAGTTTGCCACAAGCCACACCAAAGTTACACCAAACATGTGGAAGAAGGTGCTCTGGTCAGATGAGACCAAAATCAAACTTTTTGGCAACAATGCAAGACCTTATGTTTGGCATAAAAGCAGCACAGCTCATCACTCTCAACACACCATACCCACAGTCAAACATGGTAGTGGCAGCACCATGGTTTGGGCCTGCTTTTCTTCAGAAGGGACAGGGAAGATGGTTAAAATTGATGGGAAGATGGATGGAGCGAAATACAGGACCATTCTGGAAAACCTGATGGAGTCCGCAAAAGACCTGAGACTGGGACGGAGATTTGTCTTCCAACAAGACAAGGATCCAAAACATAAAGCAAAAGCTACAATGGAATGGTTCACCAAAAAACATATCAAGGTGTTAGAATGGCCAAGTCAAAGTCCAGACCTCAATCCAATTGAGAATCCGTGGAAAGAACTGAAAACTGCTGTTCACAAACGCTTTCCATCCAACCTCACTAAGCTCGAGGTGTTTTGCAAGGAGAAATGGGCAAAAATATTAGTTTCTCGATGTGCAAAACTGATAGAAACATACCCCAAGCGACTTGCAGCTGTAATTGCAGCAAAAGGTGGTGCTAGAAAGTATTAAATCAATGGGGCTGAATCATTTTTTCGGTTTTTATTTGTTAAACAGTTTCAAATATCCAATAAAGTGTGTTCCACTTCATGATAGTGTCCCACTTATTGCTGATTCTTCACAAGAAATTCCAGTTTTATATCTTTATGTTTGAAGTCTGAAATGTGGCAAAAGTCACAAAGTTCAAGGGGGCCAAATAGTTTCGCAAGCCCCTGTAAGTGCCAAATTTACATCATTTGAAGTGATTCACTATGATTTCACCTGACAACAGTAGTTTAATCAATAATTGTGGTAAATTGATTGGTAAATAAGCATCTTTAATAGAGTATACCCAAAGTCGTATTTGGTTACTGGCAAGTGCATCTTCAATTGACTTAACGATTGTCTCTCATGCAGCAAAAAGTTGAAAAAAGGAGCTAAAGAAATCTGTGTTGAAATCTGTAAAAAATTTTTTCATTATGACATAAATACAGCACAGCATTTTCAAGAACATGTACAGAATGATGTTCTGGTACGGTACCTACGATCCAATCTTGGTTCCTTGATTTCTTCCTTGATAACTTCTTCAATTTCGGATCGAGGAACATGTTTATTGAGGCAATAAACTGTCTGTGAAGTTGCCTCATTTCCTCAAGCAGCACGGAGGAAGTTGTTTTCTTCATTTGCCGTTCAGTCTGGCTTTTAGATCAATTCAGACAACATTTTTGTGTCCTTTGTCTCCTCTTAGAGCCCCACCCAAAAAATTAACCAACCGCCACAATCACTGATGACTAAATGGAAACTACATATGGCAAAAATTAACACAAAGGTGCTAACAATATCTTTAGTCTTGATGCTGCAATATTTGCCATTTGTCTTCTCTTTTATCTAATCTAATGTTGTGCAAACATCCTATAATCAAGAATAAAATATGAAATAACAAAAGTTGCACGTGCTATAATGTTAGCTTAGCATGGAGCTTTGTCAGAGCTGTAAATGCCACAATGTTGTACTATAAAAAATTCCACTTGGCGATGACGTCCATTGTCTCTTTTGTCAAGTCAAGTCAAGTCAAGTCATCTTTATTTGTATAGCCCTAAATCACGAAGAGTCTCAAAGGGCTTCACAGATTATTACACTATATTACACAGACTATTTTTCAGCCGGCGAGAAAAGTAGGTTATTCATATGCTATGGAGTAGAAGTGTGTTTTAAGTTTAGATTTAAACATTTCCACTGAGGTTGCAGATCGGATCTCAGGGGGAAGAGCATTCCACAGCACCGGTGCCCGGATGGAGAACGCTCTCGAACCAGCAGAACACTTCTTTGCTCTTGGGATCACCAGAAGACCGGCACTCTCAGATCGTAGGCTTCGGACCGGGACATAGGGGCAAATCAGATCTGAAAGATAAGAGGGAGCAAGTCCATGTATGATTTTGTACAATACTAAGAGAACATTGAAGTCACATCTATGGCTAACTGGGAGCCAATGCAGGTTAGCCAAAATCGGTGTTATGTGATCGTACTTTTTTGTCCTAGTTAAAAGCCTCGCTGCGGCATTTTGTACCATTTTGGAATTGAATGTCTCCCCAGAACAATTTCTACCTTAAATATTAATGACAAAAATAAGTAACCAGAGTTCACAAACCTCTTGCTACTTTCTCAACTTCGGCACAGTTTAGTTTTGTAAAAGGCTTTTAATTTGATGAACTTTGCCCACAGTCTCTTCTTGGATAAAATTTGTCCACATATGACTACAAACTAAGTAAGCTAGTACAGTGGTCTGCAATATTTTATGTACCACGGACCGGTTTTATGTCTGACTATATCCTTGTGGCTCAGCCAAATAATACCATTTGGATTCATAACAATAAAAACAAATAATAATAATAAGAAGAAGCCCAAATCTTGCTGGCAATCACTAGACCACTAGGGATCTAGATGACTTAGAAAAAGGCCTTAGATTTTATCTCATCATCATCCTATTTATACTCATGGTACTACGTTATATAACATCAATTTGGGTGAACTGTTGGAACCAGAAAAGGAGGAGGACCCAGATGCATAACGTTTTCACACAAGCTTTATTTTACGGGAATGGGGCAGTCATGCGCGTGAACACAACTGCCAGTGATTCGGCGATCGCTGGGTGGAAGAAGTAAGACAGAAGTCGGGCCTGGAAAAATAGGAAGCCAGAGACCGACAAGATCAATACCAGATACACGAGCAGATACCGGACAGACGGGGTCGATACTGGACAGGACGGGACAGGCAGGATCGATACCAGATACTCGAGCAGATACTGTACAGACGGGCCGTTACTGGACAGGACGGGACAGACAGAATCGATACCAGATACATGAACAGATCCTGGACAGAGGGGATCGATACCGGACAGGACGAGACAGACGGGATCGATACTAGACACTGGAGACTGGAGTCAGATATCAAACAAAACAAGATATACGGGATCGATACCCCACACTTGAGACTGGAGTCAGATATCAGACAGGACGAGATACACGGGATCGATACCGGACAGCATACACAAGCAGGATACCGGACAGAGTCAAAACACACATCTTGCGGGTTCAGAGGTTCGTTGACGGACTGACAAAGGGTGAGTGAGAGCACTGTTTTGCACATCGAGAAACAGTCAACGAGCCGTAGCTGGCGCCGAACGGGCGCCGAATGGGCGGGGCCAATTGAGGGCAATGGGCAACCGTGACATGAACTCCTTCCCTATTTTGCAACGTTGTACAATGTGGAGGGAAAATTGTGTGATGATGAAATAAAATGTAATACCTTTTTTTTGTCATCCATAATCCTTGTAGCTATGACGCGGGTTTGTTTCCCATTGCATCCAATGCTGGGCAAACGAACTGTGTGATCAACCATTGCTCGATTACGGCGATATACTACTGTAAAATCTCGATTTTACGCGCTCCCAAACTTAAGTTTTTGGGGGATGAAAAAAATGTGTGTATTCATGAACAACTATATTAGAAGCAAAAAATAAAGCAAATTGTTTATTTTTCTGTGCGGGCCCAGTGGTGTCGACCACTGCTCTAAACCTATGAAAAATATCAATATCCGCAGGCTAAATTTGCAATTTTTTTCCCTTTCTGTCATCTTGCTGTTTGTGATATTCCATAGTTTCCACTTGGCTGACCACTGCCCTCAGCCAACTATTGGCTAAATGTTTTCTTGATTAAAAAGTGGCAAGAACTAAAAATTACAAAGTTAAACACACACTTTCTAACGAGAACGTGCATGTTGCCTAAGTGGAGCACACCAAAGTCTGATTTTTAACGTGTCTTCAAGTAAATAGCTTTGTATTTTTTTATTAGACATGCATAACACAATATCAAAATAAATAAATGTCTAAATCAAAAGATGTGAAATGAAGGTGTTCTGACTTTGTGGAGCGCGTTCGCGCGTTACTCTGAAAGTAATATTGACAGTACTAACTCTTTTGTTTATTTTTGAAGGAACCGATTCATTTTTTAATTTATTTCGTTACCGTACTTATATGTCTGAATACATGAATATTTTGAAAGGAGTTACAAAAATATACAAAATGCAAAGTCATATACAGGACAAGGAGCCTTTAATATTTCACAAGCGCAAAGGATCTAACGCAAGGGTGTCCAAACTTTTCAGAAAGCTGGCCAGATTCTGTAAGCTGAAAATATTTAAGGGCCGACTTTTCAGCCTGGCATTCTTCAGTGTTCAATAAACTCACCCCGTATGAAAGATTTGCAATGCTTGGTGATCAGCGCCGCCATTGCATAGCTCACTTTTGTAGAATTTTCATTTCACTCACAGGGTGTCGTGAAAAAGCTCTGCTGTCCTGTTAAAACAGCTTCCAGTTGCTTCACCTTTTCACAGGGTTTGTTTCCAGTTAGTTTTTTTGTAGTCAGCATGTTTTGTCTGGCAGTGCTGCTTGATATTATATATTTTTTAAAACAACCGCGGTCTCTTGGCAAATTAAGCAGACGCAGTTGTTTTGTATTTTGCTGAAAAAGTATTCCAATTTCCACTTGTCCTGGAAGCAGCTGCCCTTACAGTCAACTCGCCTTTTTTTATTTACAGTCGCCATGTCCGAAATGTGGTGGGCTAAAATACTCACGGGTAGCCAAGGGCAAGGTTGCCAGGACCAGAATGGAGACAGGACCCACTCGCGTTACGTTTCTCTCTGTTTTATTGGGAAGAAGGGAAAGGATTGCACACACGATCCGGTGATCGCTCGTCGCGGGGAGCAGGTCGCTCTGAACGCGGAAGTGACCCTTCCATGGCGAGCGATGGCGGTGTCGGGAGCGGAAAAAACAAGTCAGTAGCCGAGACAGGAGAGCAAAAATACGTGGTCAAGATCAGCAACGAGTCAAAAGCCAGGAGAGGAGAGTAGACGTGGTCGAGATCAAAAACGGATCGTTATTCGGGACGAGAGAGCAGAAGTGGTCGAGATCAAAACAGGTCGTAGCGGGAGACAAACAGAAGCAAAAAAAACGGGGCAGGCGTGAGTCAGGGCCGAAAAAGGGCTTGCCGTGTAAAAATAGAGATTCGCAGATGGACCGACAAAAGGGGACTGACAGGACAGAGTTTAAATACTGACAGGGAGCCAATCTGTCAACAAGCTGCTGCTGGCGCCACACTGGCGGGGCCAATTGGGCGTCATGACAACCATGACAAAGGTGGCCAAATGGTTACTGACAACATTTGGTGAAATGGTGATTTTTTTTTTTTTTGTACGAATTTTTTTTGTATACTGCTATCAACATTACTGGGGGGCCACATATCATTATTTAGATGTACCTGCTATGAAGTCATCACTACTAAATTTTTATATGAAAGCCACAAGTGATGCAATGCGTATAGTATGATGTGATACTCATTATTTCGGAACTAAATCGTTTTCCCCTCGAGTATCAGTATTGTCACAGGCCACTGCCCGTCAATGCCAAGATCCAGCAAGTCTCTGAAGAGCGAAATGAAGCTTCGCACCAAAAAACAACAGTGACTAAATGATGAAGGTTCTAAATCTGAGTCAGATCAGGTTTCCCCTGCTACTGGTAACAATAGAAACCAGTACTGTTTCATGTGGGAGAGCAACCCCCTACCCAAAAACTACCCAAGACACTACAGGAAATGGTGCCCCTACAACTCAGTTGATTAAGGGATCTGTGAACCTTGAACCTCCCATCTTGGAGCAAAACACTGAAAAGTTTTCTTATAAATTTGTATTCAAAATGTTGCATCTTCTGAATGATGCATTCAATTGTATGCAGGTTTTTTGCTTGCTTTGTTACCGTTTAAAAAAAGTTTTTAGAAGTGAGGCGCCTTCAATTTTCTTTGTGCTCATTATTTCTCATTAACTATCGATGTCCTTCAACACATTTGAGGAACTTTCTGACCACAAAACCTTTGAAGATACCCGAGCGTGCTTGTTTTGAATGTGTATTTTCTTTGTCCAAAGCGCGTTTGTGTCTGTTGTATGGGTGTGTGCGTGCGGATAAGAGGGTGTGTAGGGAAGTGGCGGACGGCTTTGCGTCAGTAGGGTGTGGTGTGATAACAGTCAGGCGTCTTCTCTCGCTCGCCTCGCAGCTCACCAGATGGAGGACACACCCGGTGTTCCGTTTCACTCTTACGTGCTCTCTGTGAGTGTGTGTTTGTGTGCTAGCATGCACTACCGTCTGTCGATTCACCTCCGTTAGTGACGCTGGTTACTGGCCCGAGACTGCAAAGACCATGCTGCAGTGAACGCATCAGACACATTTTGACCTAAGAGGAGATTTAGGGCAGAAAAGTGGAGACTGTGGAGCACAGTGACACACGCTCAGCGAAATCTTAGCAGGACTGATCAGGTATTGTAAATATTCACTTATTGTTATTATTCAAAATGAGACTGTTAAATACAATGGTTGTTATACAAGTTGTTTTTATCAATCATACACTTCCAAGGTGGGGTGCGTCATTTGAGGTGATTTTAAAAAAAGTTGAAAGTTAAATATGTTCCCTATTTAGTATGTGTTAACATAACCAACTGAGTTTAAGAGCCATAGTGCTTTATTTTCCACTGCGGCTACGTTTGTTGGTCTGGAGAGTGATGGGCGCCACCAGGCTGTACTTGCCCAAGACATATCACAGGAAATGGTGCATCTACAAACCTAGTGGTTAAGGGATCAACCAAACAACCAACCCTATCTGCTTTTACTAACTTTTAGCAAAGCTGTTCAGAGTGGAACGCAGTGCTGGAACAGTGCTGTGAAAAACTATTTGACCCCTTCCTGATTTCTGTGTGTTTTTTTGCATATTTATCACTCCCAATGTTTGATATCAAACAGAGACAACCCAAAGAAAAACAAAATGCAGTCTCAAAATGACGATTCAATTTCATTGAGGCACAAAGAAATCCAAACCTATCTAGTCTTATGTGGAAAAGTAATTGCCCCCTGGACCTAAACGCAAGTTGAGCTTCCTTTTAGCAGCAAAGGCAAAAATCAAACATTTGTAATGAGTCTTTCACATTTCTGTGGAGGAATTTTGGCCCACTCTTCTTTGCAAAATCATTTCAAAACGGCCATATTGAATGGTTTTCTAGCTCTAAATGCCCGTTTGAGGTCACATCTCAGAATCTCCTGACTTCGACTTGACCACTCAAGAACCTTCATTTGGTTTTTATTTTAATCCTCCACATCACCGCCAAGGTAGGTCCAGGGGGGCAATTACTTTTTCACATTTGTGTCTTAATAAATGGAATCAACATTTCAAAACTTTAATTTGTATTTGCTTGGGTTGTCTCTGTGTTATATCAAAACTGGTTTGATGATTTAAATCCTTTGTGAATGATAAATATGAACAGAAATCAGGAAAGGGCGAATACTTTTTCATGGCACTATAGGAGGAATGGGGGTGTGGGGTAAGCGCTGGAGAGGAACGTCATGCTTGTCCTAGTGTTTTTTGTGCAGAATATTAATCGTGAAAGTAAGAAGAGCCCTACTTCAAGTCCAATTCAAATGCCAACTCAGACAAAGCTGAAAAAAGAACAGCTTATTCAAAGAAATGCATGTACTTGCACGTGCGTAATGAACGAGCTAAGAGAGGCTACAATGATAACACAAGCCAGGAGATAGCAGCTGCGAGTTGAAAGTTACAAATTCCATCCAGCTCCTTTAAACCAAACCAGACACATTTTATCCAGGAAGAGACTGAGGACACTGCTCAGTAACGGACAGACTGTGGAGTGGTTTGCTCCAAATTCAGACATATAACTGCCTTCTGTCTCATTTAGGGGCTGAAGTACTTCCAACTATTCCCCCATACTATCCTCTCGGACAAGGCAAACTATGGCCCACAGGCCACATACATGCGTTTTAACCCGGGAAGCCTAATCAAAATGGTAAAAATATGATGCCAAAATATATACGTTGTTAAAAAAGTACTATTAATAATTTTACATACATACATGAAATGGTCCTTTTAGAAACAAATTTCCAACAAAAAAATAAACCAGATAATTGGCTTATTTTTTTCCATCAAATTTCCAGAGGTATTGAATTAAATAATTTGTATAGAAGTCTCATTTCATCTCTCATCAGCTGCACCGCTTATCCTCAGTAGGGTCGCGGGGGTGCTGGAGCCCATCCCAGCAATCATCGGGCAGTGGGCAGGGGACACCCTGAACTGGTTGCCAGCCAATCGCAGGGCACACAGGAACAGACAACTCACTCGCTCATTCACACCTCGGGACAATTTGGACCGGCCAATCCACCTGAAATGCATGTCTTTGGAATGTGGGAGGAAACCGGAGTGCCCGGAGGAAACCCACGCAAGCACGGGGAGAACATACAAACTCCGCACAGGAAGTCCGGTAGCTGGATTTGAACCCACACAGGAGGTTCCCAAGACCTTAGAACTGTGCCGCACACGTGCTAACCACTGCGCCGCCGTGCTGCCCCTGTATAGAAGTGTACAAACCAATTAAATACATCAATCCGCCATTTTTGCCTCCCTGGTCCAGTGCCCATGCAAACATTTTGAGCCCAATACAACCTGCGACTCAAAAAGTTTGCCCACCCCGAGGATCACATTTATGTATGCCCTAAATCTCATCTTTGTTGAAGATGGTCCCCGAACCATCTAGTGACTAGACTCTCGTGATGTAAGGAGGCCATGGTAGCATACTATCAACGAATGTGATGGCTGCAAGACTAGATTCTTGTCTCTGTATTGACATTGGTTTTTGTACCATTGTCCTCTCTGCTTTATTATTGCCCGGAATCTCTCTTTTGGTAAAATGTCTATATTTCGATTCTGTGTCTTTGTAACATATTTTTTCCCAACTTTACTTGGATAAGCATAACTTTATAGCAGGGTTCTCAAACTCTATTAATCGGGGAGCTGCCAGAGCTAGGCTCTGGGTGAGGTTGGGCCAAATTGGGTTTACCACAAAAAAGTTTGGGAAAAAAGATTCCACTCATTTCCCCTCCCTACTAAAATAAGATCTAAATAAAAGCTAATGCTGCAAAAAAAAGACAGTGTAATTTTTGTAGTGCCTCCTAGTGGTGAAAATGTCATTCTTTAAAAAAACTTCCCAATACAAGACACAACCAAAGTAAATTAATTGCTGTTTTTGTACCATTTGTAGAATATAGACGGTTTTGGTCTCTTTTGAAAGTTAAGACTGAAGTTTTGCCCCAAACTGAATTAATCACTGCAAGTGCTACTAACATCGAGTAATCTGAGTTCAAACACACGTGAATAGAAGTTTTCCATTCATGCCAGAATTTTGTTTTTGCAATCAAAAGAGTGTAGCATGGGCATCTTAGCTGGAAAAAGGTAGATAATAGCTTGAAGCCTTGCCTCATACCTTGTCAAATGTGATTACACTCTGAAAAACTAAACATTGTATTTTACAAATGATTCCAAAAGTAGGTTTAGGCGTTTCCAAAAGTGGCCATTTTGAGACAACCAGTTTTCAACAGCAAAACCTTACAGAATGTGTATTTTAATTTGGCCGATTTTTTAGACATTGTGAAAGAGTTGTAAATGTTTAAATTCTCTTTCCGCGTCTCTTATACTATTGTGCACACTAAAAATGGTGCGTGAATATGAATCACTAGTGGTGTTATGCACACTTATTTCAGGGTCTAATTTGAATACAATCGAGAGATCTTCATATCGATTTATTCAGATATTCGAATACGTCAATCATCATTTGAATCCGTCACTATTGGCTAATGTTATTCGGAGCTAAAGAAGGCCGGTCATTTTTATCAATACAGGTCTGTACAGGCTCATGCGGGCTGTGGACCGTGAAACAAAGCCTGCAATTGGCGGAAACTTGTCAGTCAAAAAATTAGCGGCTAACAGCCTATAGAAAATAATTTTACTAGTCTGTTCATTTGCAGACGGGAATTACTGGGCTAAATAGACAGCTAGGAACGACCATTTACGAAGAGATTCTTTTTGGCGAAATGTTCTCAATCTGTCAGTATTATCGTGTGTTTTGGAGTATATATTTTACACGATTGGATTCACTAAACTCTCGCGATGTAAGGAGGCCATGGTTGCATACATATTATCAACGAATATGATGGCTGCAAGATGACGCCTTTGGTAAGTTATGACGGCTTTATAGTTTTCAGATATCTTGTTTCAGACCGATCGTGATGTTTTTGTGATGAGTATATTTTGAATTGGTTGGGATATTTTGAATTCCAAGAGCTTTCCAATGATATGTTGCATGACGGATTTCACTGACTGGTGACATCGTATAGACACACATTTTTTCTCAACAATCCGACGGCCGTTAGGGGGTTAAATAAATAGAAAAAATACATGACTATATAAGATGTGACATTTTTTAAAATACTCGTAAGGCGAGAATTTTTCTATTTATTTTACATAACATGAGCCTAGAGGGAGATGACATATTGACTGCCATCTTGCTGCTCCAGGTTAAAAAAACTTGCCAAAATAATAGAAGAAAAATGGTGCTTTATGGTCACTTACATGACAGAATAGTACGGTATCTAGTGGTCAAATAATACACAAGCAAGGGTCTCAAATTATCATCTAAAGGGCCACAAACAGTCCCCATGCCACCTATAGAGTCTATTGAAATGTCATGTCACATAACGGCACCAAAGTACGTATTTTGTTCACATTTTGTTATATCCGGCAACATTGTCTTTCCTGCTCAATTTAACGCCTGCTAGACATTCCATTCATGTTTACTTATTTCGACTTCATTTCTTTGCTGTTGCTTGCAACTCACGCCTCTTAAATCCCATAATTTTCCCCTTTTCAGATTTCAATGCGATCCAGTGTTTATGGAGTGCTTTTTTTGGGTGAACTTGATGTGAACCCGGAGCGTGCGGTCACAGCATTTTTAGCCTCTTTACCCATGCTCATTGTGTGCAAAACAAAAATAATTCTACCTCATTGTATTTTGTGTTATATATATATATATATATATATATATATATATATATATATATATATATATATATATATATATATATATATATATATATATATAATTTATTTTTTTCTCTAACTGGGGTGCTTGACGATGGTTTCGGCCTCCAAGCAGTTCGTGGGAGCGGACAGCCGCGTTACGAGCGCATATGTGTGGATCCTGCAGGGGGCAAACCCCCAGCCCCCACCCAAAACACCCACACACATCCACGCCCACACGCACCCACAACACACACACGGTAAGGACCAGGGTGGGGGGGTTTTGCAGTGACAGCGAGCGAGCAGAGCGCTGACCCAGTTAGACTTCGCTGTCCCGCCTTCTTTCTCTCACGCTTTAAAAGGGGAAGCATGTTAAAACACTTATGTGGAGCTATGCAAATATGCTAATACGCTAATCAGGGTGGCAAATCGCAATGTTAACCAATGTCTGACCAGTTGTTGTGTTTCTGTTTTTTTACATAGTTGCCATTCAAAGTTTTTGGATCAACCTACGGTTTTAGGAAGTAACAGATTTTAATGGGATAGCTTTAGTAAAATGATGAGTACAGAAATGTGTATGCAATTTAACCTCATACTATGTGGCCAGGTATGTCAGACATACAGCCCGCGGGCCGGATCCGGGGCATTAAATGATGAAATCCAGCCTGCCATACGTTTCTGAGTCCAGTAATCTCTCGGTTATAGCGGTTAATGGGGCGCTTGAGTTTTCATAGTGTGGTGAGTTTGTTCAGGTGTAAAACTGCATTGACTCAACTGTCAAAATAAACCAGTTGACACATTGAGTGCCAAATAAGAAATGCATTTTTTCCTATTGTGAGTGAATAAATGTGTTATGCTTAGAAAAGTTCCCTTGTCATCCGTGATTATAATATGAAGAGAAGCTACTAAAGTAGTCTGAATTATAAAGCATAGTGGTGAAAAACAAAGCAAAGAATTTTGAGTTGAAATTCTTTTATTGATCAGGCATGCCTGAGAACAGAAAGTCTGGATCCTGCTCCAGAGCTAAACTGACTTTGACTTCCCTGATGCAGGCATTTCTATTTCTTCCTTTGAGATGTTTATTGGTGCTAAATAGCGCCACCGATGGACTTGTCCTCCACTGATGTAAATTTACCTTGTTAAGTTTGCTGTTGCTAGCTTCGGGTGGGGGATCTCAAGCACACTCCTACGTTACAATTTATCTTGTATCTCGTGATGTTTTTTTTCAGATTCATACATATGAAAAAAGAGTATTTTTAGCTCCTTCTAGAGATAAAAAAAACTCCATTCATTAAAAAAACATTGATTGAAGCACAAATACATCAACTATCATATAAATATGCATTTAAAAAAAAAATCATAGTCAAGAAATTTGTACTTATTTGACTTAACATTATGGTCACCTCAAGAGAGCCATCTTTCTGCTACAGCTAGTTTGTGTTCTTCCTTGTGCTTTGTAGGACTCGTTTTTGGTTTCATTACACAGTACAGCGACATTTAGTGGTCAAATAATTGACACTGTCCTTTTAAATCAAAGTAATTTTCCTACCCCAAAACATAACTCTCCAACTCTAGAAATATGTGAGATTAGGACAAGAACACCTAGTGTTGGTACTTGCTTAACACCACATTAAACATACAACAAAATCGAGTTGACAACTTGTACCTGGAAAAAAAATATGTCTGGGAAAAATAAACATTAAAAATAATTTGCCCAAATGCTGTGAAATTTTATGGAAAATTCCACACTGGGATCTAGCAACCCACTTTCTTAAAAGGAACAGTGTGTATTATTTTCCATCCATCCATCCATTACCTGCACCGCTTATCCTCCGTAGGGTGTTGGAGCCCATCCCAGCTATCTTCGGGTAGTGGACAGGGGACACCCTGAACTGGTTGCCTACTTCAGATCTGTGTCCAACACGCGCTAACCACTGCATTTCTTAAATAAATCGTGTTCATTTTTATGAATAACGTTTTTGCTATCCAAAAATAATACACGGCAGCAAGGTGGCGCAGTGGATAGCGCGTGTGGACACAGATCTGAGGTCATGAGATTGGACCTCCTGTGTGGAGTTTGCATGTTCTCCCCGTGCTTGAGTGGGTTTTCTCCGGGCACTCCGGTTTCCTCCCACATTCCGAAAACATGCATGTCAGGTCAATTGACCGGTCGAAATTGTCCCTAGATGTGAATGAGCAAGGGGATTGTCTGTTTCAGTGTGCCCTGCGACTGGCTGGCAACCAGTTGAGGGTGTCCCCTGCCCACTGCCTGAAGATAGGGTCGCGGGGGGTGGTGGAGCCCTACTGAGGATAAGCGGTGCAGATAATGGATGGATGGATGGATTTAAGAAATGAGCAAAAACACAATTTTTTCAATACATAAAAAATACTCATATGTCAAGAAATTTGCATCTATTTGATGTAACATGAGCTTCACCTAGAGGGAGCTGACATAACGATTGTTGTTAAGGGTACCCGAAAACCTCATGAAAAGTTGTTCAAAATAAGTTGGAAAATTGTGCTTTATGGTCACTCTGATTCTCTGCAGTTTGGATTCTTCTTTCTTTCCCTTGTTTTCAGTCCCACTACACAAAACTGCTACATCCAGTGGTCACACTGTCCCTAAAAGTAGCCTTTTGCCTTTGGTGACGATTTTAGAGTTGAGTATTTTTACTGTTATCAGTCTGGAACATTTTTATATTGAGCATAGCTTAAAAAAGTAGACCGCTTAAATGAACGCATCATTTAACGGTAAACCACAAAAAAACTTTTTTTTCTGGGGATTTACTTCTTATCAAAAGAGTGCCTATTAAAGTAAAACACTCACTGGTTGAAATTTTGGACAACGCACTTGAGACGCGATCGTTGCGTGTCGTCCCGTGCTAGTGGTCATCCGGCCCGGTCGCCAACGCGCAAATGCGACTCGCGCTAGCCTGGACTTTCAGGATATAAAAATAGATGGTTAAAAAAGTGCTAAGGAGGGAGACTCTTTTGAAGCCTGCTCCACAAATACTTCACTTGCTCTTAAAATGGGATTCAGCAGGAGTCATAAAAATATTTGACTATTTATTTTGTATGACTATCAAGAATGAAACTCCTCTCCATTCTCCGATGTAGTTCCTTGGCAAAGGATGACTATAGCATCGATAAAAGTTATACTTTTCTATCAGCCTGACAACATGAGCTCACACTCTTAATTCAACCTAAATACTTGGCACAAAAACACTACTTTTATAACAGAAAGACCTCTGACACACAAATACAGGGAATATTTTTCAACATCCTGATCACAAGTTCCAAAATTTTGGATTTAGGTCTATGCCATTAATGAGTTTATTCTGTTTTTAATATTGGACACCTGCATAGGAGATTGCATAGGGTGCCAGTTCGTTATTTTGACCATCATTCCTCACTGTTGTTCGTAGTTTTGACTATTATGCACTGTATGCATCGTTGTCACTGTCGGCCAATCGTGTTGCTGTTCTTTGATACCCACACCCATTGAATCGATCTGCTTTTGTAACCTAGAACATTTAATAAAAAGAAAGGGCTCAGGGGAGGGTATTTTGAACGGATTGGAATTTCTTGTTGGCAGCACGGCGGCGCAGTGGTTAGCACGTTTGCGGCACAGTTCTGAGGTCATTAGATCGAACCTCCTGTGTGGTGTTTGCATGTTCTCCCCGTGCTTGCGTGGGTTCCCTCCGGGCACTCCGGTTTCCTCCCACATTCCAAAAACATGCATGTCAGGTTAATTGGCCGGTCCAAATTGTCCCTAGGTGAGAATAAGTGAGCGAATTGTCTGTCCCGGTGTGCCCTGCGACTGGCTGGCAACCAGTTCAGGGTGTCGCGTGGCCACTGCCCGAAGATAGCTGGGATGGGCTCCATCACCCTCGCGACCCTACTGAGGGGTGCAGATAATGGATGTATGGATGGAATTTATTGTATGAGGTTTGGGTCATTTCCTGTTCTCCTTGCAAGTTCAAATTTCATTGATGCTTATTCTCTGTATTTTAACTGTCTTAACTAACTTATCAGTCATACAACATCAACCTGAAGTGAAATGATTATTACGCAGTGTGCATTAGCCGCCCTCAGGTTTTTTTCCTCACATGGTTAGGCTGTGCCTTGCCAACCTCATATCTTTCTATTTGTATTTTTTATTTCATTTTTATTTTTTTTAAAACTTTATTTTAACTGTCGGGTGTGTATTTTTGCGTTCCTGGTTGTTTGGGTAAAGGGGAAAAAAAAAGGGGGGGGGGGGGAAATTAGCTTATTGTACATTGAATCTTTTCTCCTACATTTTGAGCTGCATACAATCTGAAAAGTGCTTTACAAATAAATACTAATTTGAAAAAAAACTGCACCCAGGATTTTCCTGTGGCAAAGACTCCCCCCGTAACAACCAAGTCTAAACTTGGTTCATCCCTATCAAACAAATCTCTTACCAGTCAATTTATACACATTTTACTCTACTACATTTGTCTTTAGTGCCTAAAAACATAAATTAGTTACAGTTAGTAGTTACTTCCTTTAAATGGTAATTGAGGAACACCCCAGATAATTGACACCAAAAGGTAGTGTGTAACTCTAAAAGTGTCACGATTACTAACTCTTAACCTGGAGCAATCATGTGGGTGCCTTCTGATTGGCTGGCACTTCGCTCTTAAGCACGCTGCGCGCAGACCTCCTCGTCAGAGTGTACGTTTGTAACTCTGTGTGACTCTCCTGATTTCCCGTTCGTCAAAGAACTCTGCTTACCTGTTTCTGCCTACCTCCAATCCGACCTGTTTCTGTCCCACGCTTCGATCTCCTCTCCAGCGCCGGTAAACTCGACCTGCCTTACTTCCGCACTCTGATTGGCCACTTGATCCGAAGCTATCTCTTCGGCTCCGCTGCTGATGTCTGACGGCCATCAAGCCTCCCGCAAGCCCTGAACGCTTCCTTATATAAAGAACTAAAACGAATGCTCTGGGGTTTCCTGGTCTGTTCTGGTCTCCTGATAAAAAGTAACTATCTAGTTACAAATTATCATATATACATATTATATACATATACATATACATATACATTTTTCATTGTGCAATCTTGAGAGCTTGCAAACACTTTATCAAGGCACTCCACATCCATTTTGTCTCTGGGCTTCAAACACCTCGTAGATTTCCTTCTCCAGTTTTAGGTACTGTCTAAGATGTTTCATTTTTTTCTCCAGGCATGGTGTATTGCAAAAGTAATTTCACAAATAAAAAGACCAAAATGCAACACACTTTGCTCCATTAATTACCTGTTGGTTTGTTCTTCCTGTATAAGCCACGCCCCCTTCCCCATTTGCTCCGCACCAGTAGTCACTGGTGACACACAACCAAATATGCGCATATCAGTTGACCCCCGATTTCAGTATTTGATTTTATAGTTTTATAGCAATTTGGTTTAGATGCAAGGGAGAATATCTCCATGAGGAGAAATTCAGTCACCTTGAGACGTCACCACCGTAACTCTATTAAATATATACCTACTCACCCTTCAAAGGGTAGTGCTGGTGCTGTGTTTTAGAACAAAAACAAAACAAAAAAATACTTTGTGGAGATTTTTGACTTGCTAAAAGCAAATGTGTTTTTTTTCCCATCAGTATTTGTTCACTGACTCCTCACTCTTGTTTTTCCTTCTTGTCTTCGTTCTCGGTCGTCTCCTTGGCCAACCAACCCCCACCCTCTCCGCCTCCCTCCCACTTACCCCCACCCTGACTTCCTGTGTGGAGATCACAAGCTGACAGGGTCGCACCCACCCCGCCCTTTTTTTCTCCCTAGTTCCTGGAACTCTGCTCTCAAGAGTGAGACCCCTCCTTTTGCAGTCCAGTGGTCCTCATAAGGTCTAACTGAACCCCCCAACCTCCTACACCAAATCCCACCCCTCCACGGCTTCCACACTTACTGGCTTGTCTGAGTGGGATTAGCAGAAGATTCCTACTCTTGTTGGTTCGGACTGGGCGCGGTTGGTGTCTACATGACTTCTTAATATGAGTTTTTTTTAATCGACGTTGCCCCCTTTCAACTCCACCATTTCTTTTTCATTTCGTTCCACTGAATTCTCTGCCCGGCGGGGGTGCTCCAGATTAGGTCAAAACAAACCTTAAGGAATTATTGGCTAGTCCTTCCTGTGGTTATGGCCTCTTGGGCTGCCCCCATAAGGCCAAAAGACATTTTTCAAACTTTTTTTTCGATTTGGGGGGCGGGGGGTTGTCACGATATTCCACACATCCGTAGACAGTTCTCAACAAACATCCCCAGTCCTGTGATTTGGCTTTTTATGTCTTGTTTAAAAAAACGTTTCATTTTGCTTAAATTTTACAGCCCTGGTGTCTTGCTAATACTTTAAAGTGTGAAGTGTGTGATTAAAGCGCTTCACAGGTCCTCTGTGATTGGTAAAGCGTGATATAAATGCAGTCCATTTATCTATTCATCCATCCATCCGTTGGATGCACTGCTTATCCTCAGTAGGGTTGCGGAGATGCTGGAGCCCATCACAGCTAACTTCGGGCAGTGGGTAGGGGACACCCTGAACTAGTTGCCAGCCAGTCGCAGGGCACACAGGGAGAGACAATTACCTTCCTCATTCACACCTAAGGACAATTTGAACCTGACATGCATGTTTTTAGAATGTGGGAGGGAACCGGAGTGCCAAGAGGAAATTCACGGGGAGAACATGCAAACTCCACACAATAAGGCTGGTAACTGGACATGAACCCATGACCCATGTGCTACCCGCAGTCCATTTATTATTTACCATTTTAAAACGCAAATTAGTGATGTATGGTCGCAAGCATAACTGCTCTATGAGCTGGCTTTATGAGATGAGCGAAGGGAGCCGGCTTGCTCCCGTTGAGGTAGTCATTTGTCCTTTGCGAACATAACAGTTCAATGAGCCAGCTCATTAAAGTGAAGAGCTGGCTCCCTTTGAGGCAGTGAAGTGATCGAAGAGAGCGGTGCTCCTTTTGAGATGATGATGATGTCGTTCGCGAACGTGATGGCTCTTTCAGCCGGCTCCCCACCTTGAGATAGTGATGTGTTGTTTGCTAATGTAACAGCTCGATGAGCCAGCTCTTCGAAGTGAATTGCAGGTGTCTGCGCTTCACCCTCATGAGCCGGCTCCCTTCAGGATGGTAATGTGTCGTTCACAAACATAAAAGTTCTATGAGCCGGCTCGCTTCGAGATGATGATGTATTGTTTGAGGACATAACTGCTCGATGAGACTGCTCTTTGAAGTAAATGACAGCTCCTTCCGAGATGGTGATGTGTCGTTCGTGATCATAACTGTTCCATGAGCTGGCTCCCCACCAATCAGGAGCTGTCTCCTTTCCAGATGATAATTTGTTTTTTGGAACATATCAGCTCGATGAGCCGGCTCTTTGAAGTGAATGACAGGAGTTGGCTCCCCACCAATCAGGAGCTGGCAACCATGAGACGCTTCTTTATCTCTTGAGGTGGACGTGATTGGTCAATGTTCTTTTTTTTTCCCGGGGATTCTTTGTATATTTTTGACTTGAGTATATTAAAGAATACAATTATTTTGGATTGTTTAATTTATTTTTGGTACAACTGTAAATGTTTTAATCGATATTTTGTGCCTTTGTTAGTTATAAGTTGAAATGAGTTAAAAGTTCACTTACATAATAGTTTTATAATTTTTCTAAATGTATTATTCATTTTGTGCTTAATGTTACATTATTATTGGTCATATACTGATTAAAGCATCAAAACAAATCCATATGGAAGGCAGAGCCAAAAGAGCCGGCTTTTCAAAAAGAGCCGCAATTCCCATTACTGTACTAACACAAATGGTGAACCAACTCGAGGAGATCATGTAGTGAGACTTGCAGCTTTTGGGTTTATGTTTCAGATTTCATATTTATACAGATTAATGGCATTTCTGTAATTATTTGATGATTGAAGTTTGTAAATTTACATGCATGGGCCAAATGACATTTTTGAGTGACCTTTTTTGTCGTGGTTTTATATTTGTATGCGTCAAACATGCAGTTGTTTAAACAGGCAGGAAATTTTCATCGTCATTCTTTGGTCTGATCTTTGTTTCAACTGCTGGCGTAACAACCACCTTTGTTTTGCGAGCGTGTCGTCCTTACACTTTCCCAAGCAAGCCCCCTGTTGGGTTTTCCTCTTTGGTTTCACGACCCAGGCCTCAGAATCCCGGCTGTGTTCTGAATCTTTCTTGCATGAGGGGGTGGAAGTAGGGGGGCTAATTTTACAAGGTCTTGAGAACTTTAAGATCATAGTTTCAGGGTTTGTATGTGTTCTCCAAATGATGAATTTTGGGTGTAGGGCTTGTAAATTGTTACCATGTTTCTCAATGCGTCTGTTTAAAGAAGAACGCTGACACTGCTCTCGTGTGGCTTCATTTTGCCGTTGCATTTTTTCCTTCGTGATTAAGGGCAGCTGCATTAGTTTGTATGACATTGTCCTACGAAGTGTCATCACCCCTTACGGGTCATAAGATCGGTGCATGCTACATCCAAACAGGGCACAATGACGTGTAATAGTGCAAGTAATATGAATAAATTATGGACATTTCTTTTGAGCCATACAAAAAATTAAGGTGCTGTTTCCCTGTATTATATTGTAATGGAAAGAACTTCTTGCAACTGAAAATGTAAGCTACATATCACCATATCATACCCACTTCCCACATGGAGAGAGATTTGTCTCAAAATTATTTACACACATATTGTTCACATCCACAAATATATTCGTAATTTACTCAAGATCTAAAATGCACACGCAAAATTAAAAATCGTGCAGACAAAATATATCATGTAAATTGCAGATGTATTTGTGGCTTTGCAAAATACACCAAAATGTATTCTTTTAATGATACGGGAAAATTTGGGAAATTGGGTTGAAACATCTTTGAAAAGTGCTAGCATTTGGTCATGAAAAGGGTTGACAAACCTTTTAGTTTAATTGTTCTGTATTTTCTCTTTGCAAAGTTGAACGGACGCTAGCCTTAAGCCAGGGGTCGCCAACCTATGTAAAGCTTGGTGCTTATTTTTAATTATTGATTAGCATGAATGGCTACTAGTTTGATATGCATTTCTATGTTCTGTGTTATTACTATGTAGTTACTATGTTTCTACTATATTACTAGATTGTAATTATTAAAGGTTAAAAAAGGCGCAGTCGACCACTAAACATCATGCCCGTTGGAAATCATGTGTCCTAAAAAAAAAAAAAATCACAAAAAAATCATGATATAAAGGGTGCTCTGAAAGTCTCAGGTACATTTTGACATTGCATATCTTGGAAACTATGAAGGATGTAAAAACACATCTGGTCAAGTCAAGTCAAGTCCTTTTTATTTGTATAGAACTTAATCACAAATAATCTCAAAGGGAACACAGGTTATTACACGTGAGCAGTTTAGGTTATTCATATGCTATAGAGTAGAAGTGAGTTTTAAGCTTAGATTTAAACATTTCCACTAAGGTTGCAGGGGGAAGAGCATTCCACAACACCGGTGCCCGGATGAAGAAAGCGGTTCTAGTAATTTTCTTCACATGTGTTTGAAAGGACAGATCGGGGTCAAATGTGACACTTAAATTTTTAAATTTTTAAGTGAGTCACTCTGTGTATTGTGACATTTGTCAATGTTCACAGCAGTTTTAGAGAATAAGTTGCGGCATTTAGATGGACCAATAACTAACATTTCGGTCTTTTCAGAGTTAAGACGCAAGAAATTGAGTGACATCCACTCTTTTATCTCAGTGAGGCAGGCCTCCAAATTTGCAGTTTATTCAGAAAGCGTGTCTCATTTTTACATGGAATTTTCAGATGTTCAATGTGAACAACATTGGTCACAATACACACAAATGGACAATTAAACTCTTGCCAAACGCATTCCAGCATTGCATTGTCAATAGTTTCACAGCTTCTGTTATTTGTGCCTTTGCCTCATCCAAGTCTCTTGGAATAGGAACACATACCAGTAGACCAATCCTTTTACAACTCCCCACAAAAAGAAATTGCATGATGTGAGATCTGGAAGTCTGGGTGGCTAGAAATTGAGATCGTGATCATTCTGTCCAGACCGCCCAATCCATCCGTCTGGCAGTTTTGTGTTAAGAAAATGTTTAACCCTGATACTTCAGTGTGGTGATGCACCATCTTGTTTAAAAATGAAGTCACCAGACTCTCGCTCAATTTATCCATGACTGGTTTTCCAGCATGTTGAGGTACGTCTCACCATTTACTGTTTTTTTTTTTTTTTTTTTCAAAAACGCATGCTCCATAGAAAGCTTACTTCGACAAACACGGTCATCTTTGGGGAATCTCACTGATGCTCAAGAAGTTTATGCGTGGGTGGTATGCTTCTCAATTTTGCCATTTACATGGAAAGACACCTAATTGCTAGAAACAAGCCAGTCGTCAAATCGGTCATCTATCAACTTTCGTTCCTCTGCATTTTTTTTTCTCCAGACCTGGTGTATTGCAAAAATAACAAAGAAAATACAAATAAAAAACAAATACGGCAAATAAAATTAAAAAAAAACGCATATTGTACTAATATGATCCCAAAACTGTATGTAACATCCTACATGCCCACATTTCTTGTGTAAATATTGTGAAAATCATAACCTTTATCTTCTTTGTTCCTTTAAATTGTGTAAATCATAACCTTATCTTTTTTGTTCCTTTATCTTCTTATTTTCTTTTATCCTTACTGTTAAATGTGAACCTGGAGTGCCACGTCCAATTTCGTTGTTACAAAATGTTCAACCCATGACAATAAAGGTATATTCTATTCTATTCCATTCAATTCAATTCAATTCTATTACATTCTATTCCATTCTATTCTAAAAACGTCAAAATTCAGCACACTTTTATCATACACTGTGCTTATGTTCGCCCCATTACCGTTGTTTTGTTGTTCCCGTATAAGAAACATTTCCCTCCCCATATGCTGCCTACCACTGGCTCCTGATGACACCCAAACACTTATGCACATACAATATAAGCTGATTCTTATGTTTCAGTATTTTATTTTATTGATTCAAATTTCTCTTGGATTCGAGTATGTGAGGGAGGGGGAATAGCTACATAACAATAAATCCACACACACTTCGCTTGAGTCAGCGCCAAAATAACTGTATTCAATTGTATTTTGTAGGTAAAAACACCTTCCAGAGAACGTATTCTAGCAGATTGAGGGATTTATTTGACAATTTAAGTAAGGCAAGAGTACTCAACAATCAGAGGACACTACTTTTGATAATGTAGCTGGAAAATAAAGAAACTCACCAAGTAGTTACTACTGTAGAAGTACAACATTTTATGAATAACGGGTTTCAGTAGTCGTGATTGCATTCAATAATCACTTTCCTTCTTAACGTGTTAGTCCCAACTAGTTATTACTGAGTATGTTAAAGTTTAATGGAAAGTAAACTTTTTGAAGTGCTAAGAGCTTTGCATTGGTCAGCTGAGGGGAGGGGGGAAGGTGTGGCATGGAGAGGCCTTTACCTTTGTTTAGAAGCACAGAGGGGGCTCTGTCCCCCTCACAATGGGCCTGGAGGGCACCCGTGTGTGTCTATGTGTGAGTTTGCGTTTGCATGCAAGAGTGCGTGGGAGTTGTGTGGCGGACAGTCACACCCCGTATCTGATTGGTCGAGGCCACACCTCACTGTGGAATCCACTAGAGCCGGGTCACATGACAAACATGCTTCAGCGCAGGGGGTCCACAGAGGTCCGTACTCTGTACCATGACGTTGTTAATGCAACCATGACGATTTTTAGAACAATAATCAGCGGATAGAAATGATTTTCCTCAAATTCACCCCCAGAAGATGGTTGTACATAACATTTTTAACTACCTTTGATTGTGTTCAAAGAGCTGCAAGATGATGGATGCAAGTAATCCTTTGTAACCTCTTCAGACATGTTCTGGAAAATAGGTAATTACTGAAAACTCCAGATTAAAACTTGGGGTAAAGTACCATATTTTCTGGACTATAGATGCACCTGAAAACTCCAAATTGACCAGAAATTTAAAAGTGCGCCTTATAAGAAAATACGATTCATAAAAACATATAGTTTGGATCTCTTTCTTTCTCCCCCCCAAAAAAATATTATTTTGCTATTATGGCTCTTCCCGACCCCTGCTCTGGCAGGATTGGATTAAAGAACTCAACAGGTTCCATGTGGCCCACAGGCCGTAGTTTTTCCACCCCTGCCTTATTGGCACCTCTTTGATGTGCAAAAAGCTTCGTGTTGTTGAGCTGCGGTGAGGCATAGAAAACTACCCTTGGTGAACACTTTGACCTTCTCCGCCACTGTTACTTAACAATGAAGATTTTTTTTTGGGTGCTACTTGTTGCGCTCTATTTGAAGAGTCCGGTGGATTGTTGTGGACATTGGCGGAAGTTAGTTTAGGAAATGGCTTGTTTATCAGGACTCGAGACTCATGTAAATGTACGCATGAGTGTGTGTGTGTGTGGACAAAAAAGTCCTGGCCACACCTCATTGTGAGCGTTTCCAGAAAAGGGTGTGTCCGCCTGCCTGCCTGAAAGAGAGGAGGGACGACTCCTTCCTTGTTTTTCCCTCCCCCCAATGCACGTTCCCGAGCTTGTTATTCCTCGCCGGCTTCTCATTCCCTCCGTGGAAGGCTCCACTTTAGGCCTCCTTCTTTCCTCTCCTCTTTTTTAGTGTATTTGTCCATAAAAAAGTCTTAACTTTTTCTGCTTCTTGAATGTAAGATACCATTTCACGTCCTAGCTCCTCCTGAACTTGCCTCCTTTTCATCAAATATTCTTCTTCTTTCAGAGGAGGAGCGGAGGCCAGAAGAAGAAGAAGAAGGTGGCCGTCCTGACGCAGGAGGCCAGGCCGCCATCGCCAACTAAAGAAGAAGAAGAGGAGGAAGAAAAAGAGGAAGAAGAAGCGTCCGAAATGCCCTCGGTCCAGGTCAAAGCTGAGCCAGAGGAGATGGAGTGCACGGTGAGGCGGGAAGAAGGGCGGAGGGTGTGGCCAGGTAGCCCATGACTGTTAGCATGGAGCGGATCAAATGTATACATAAATGAATATCTACAAATAAGTGCCATACAGACAAATGAACACATACTGTAAGTAAATCAGGTAGTACATAAATACACGAAATACATGCATTTCATCATTTATTGTGTCATTTTGTTATTTTGGTATATGTCGAGTATTTTGCCATGTTTTTTGTCACCATGAAAATGTTATTGAAATGAGGGTGAAGGTCAAACTGGTAGAGCTTTCCACCTGTTGTTTGATCAGTGTAGTAACCGATTCGATCATTGCTGGGCAACCAATCGGTGAACTGGGCCGCCCCCTCATTTAAATAACATTTTGTTCTGACAAAATACATAACAAAATAAATCACTGAATATGCAAAAAAATACATGACCAAATACAGAACAAAATTCACGAAAAAATGCACAAGATAAAATACAAGTCCGAATAAATGACAAAATTTGTTACAAAATACACAAAAAAAAACAATACACACAACAAAATGAATTACAAAATACACAACAAAGTACATGACCGTAAGAAAAAAAGAAAACAAAATAGACAAATGGTCTGCATTTATATTGCTCTTTTCAAGTCAATGAAGACCTACCTGGACACTTCAACATGTAACATAGAGGTGCCAGGAATCGAACCTGCGACCTCTTGATCCCAAAACAAGCGCTCTACCTCCTGAGCTAATGCCGCCCCCAACACAAAACAAGACGTAAACATTACAGAATAAAAACACAAATACACAACAAACATGACATAAACATGACAAAACAAAATACACAACAATTTACAAAACAAAATACCTGAAAAACTACAAGGCGAAATACATGACAAAATAAATGACAGAGTACATACAAAATATATGAAGAAAATACATGACAAAATACAGGACATAATACATGTCCGTAAAAAGCAACAATACACTGGACATAATACATGATATAATACATGACAAAATACCTTTTTATTTTTCTTGGCAATTTTGTAACCATGTAGTCAAAGGTTTTTTATTTAAATTCAATTAAAAAAAAAGTTGACAACAGCCAATAGACATAACTGCTTGTTCCCAAAAAATAGCACATACTAATGATTATCCAGAGCAAGTAGTCATATTAAATGGTTCAATTTATTCAGAGTTAAAGTTATTTTTCCATTACAATTAGTGTGTAACATGCTCCATCTACAGATGAAGAGTCAGGGACACAATTCTCCTGCCTCATTGCAGAGGGTTATGGTAAGCTATGTGAGGTGAAAGATTAATTCACTTTTGTTATTATGTTTTTACTTTAAGAAATGTGACTCGTTTTTGCATCATAATAATCATCAGTTCCCTCCCGTCTACCGTTTTATTTCGGTTACTATTCACTACCCTGTCCATTTAAAGCTAAGATGCCCCCAAAAAACTTTCTGTAATGTTCTTGGATTACTACAAGATACACCAGACTGAAAGGAGCACCCTTGAATTTCTATTAAACTTTTTTTTTAATTTTTTTTTGAGGGGGTGGGTCTTTTAGTCCTGAAAATACAGTAAATATTTTCCAATGATCTTTGTTTAATCAGAGCTTAGCACTTTTGTGTACATATTTTTTTTAAACGCCATTTTGGGGATTTTCAAAAGTTGATGTACAGTGCTTTTGCATATCCAATCTTATTATAATTATTATTATTACGGTTGGAACCTTTAACCAAGTATCATAGGGGCACCATTTTCTGTGGTGTCTTTGGCAAGCACAGCTTGGTGGTGCCCATCCCTCCAGGCCAACAAATGTTTCCACCCGGTCTCAAACCAGGTGAAAACCGGACCTTAACACATTATTATTATTAGACATTTCAAATAAAAATTCTAACCTAACATATTTTCTAGAATATAAAGCACACCCGATTATAAGGCGCACTTTAGAATTTTTGGCAAATTTTGAGTTTTAGATGTGCCTAATAGTCCAGGAAATATGGTACTTTAAAAGAGAGAGAAAGACTGTTCAGTATAGCAAATGTGATATATTTATTTCTCATCATAACCAGACACTTTAACCAATGAAATGCCATTAGCACTTTAGATCTCTCAGCGGTTTTACTTCTGTATCATTTTGTTATCCTAAATAATAATTATATTGATCTTGCTTTATGCTAGTCAGTTATTTATTTATCATTTGATATAGTACCTTTGTTCCAAGAAAGTGTGAGATAGATTTTCTAAATTCTTCTTTATTTAATTTATTTAGGTTTTGCTTTTCAGTATTTCTGCCAAGCGTTAACCTGCAAAGTTTCATTTTTTGCTCCAAATTTTCAGTATAGTGCATCGTTTGTCTGGAGGTGAAATCAAATAGTTAATGTAGCATGAGCCATTTTTGTAGTTAGCCTTGAGGGCTACCTTCTAGTGTATTAACTGTGTAGAATCTTGGGATGCAGCAATTAACATTAAAAAATCATGGTAGTATACCTCGAATGGCCACAAGTAGTTAACATTTACTGTATGTAGCTGACAGAATCTAATAGTTAGCAATAGTCTTATAATTTAACATATTATCAATGGATTCTTTAAAGATGTTGATGTCTTTCTCCAAACATTTTGAGAGATGAGAAGAAAAGTTGTGACAGTAGGGCAAAATGAAGAAGCCCGGCAATGTTGTTTTGGGGAGATAAGTACACAAGAAAATTGGAGGCTGTTCGATTTTATATCATCATCCCACTGCAGATTTTTTTTTTTTTTAGAGCTGCTGCAAATAGTCAGCCTCACAATTTTCTGCCTTTAGAGGTAAAATCAGACATACAACAGAAGCTTCTCTGTGTGTAAATTGTATTGCGTGATGCAGGGACAGTGTGGCAAAGTTTCACATCCGACTCGCACTGCTTCCGTATGTTTTTGGTGCTGCGGCAGTGAACTAGCACATCGCGTCACGGTCTGAAAGGTAATTTTGCAGTATCTCAGTGTGAAAAGGGCAAACGTGAATTTTGTGGAAAATATTTTAACACCTGTGGCGCGTTTTGCTCAAGACAAAACATGCACTGTTCAAAAGAGCCTTAGAGCGTCATGATTTTGATCAGAGGTGTTCCCCATAGCTCGCTTCCCTGACCCTTTACATAAGATCTTGAACTTCAGATCTCAATCAGTCATCGAACGCATCATCTGATGAATAACAGTGGGACGTCTGTTTAGCAGAAGTATTGAACATCTATGGATGTGTGCTTTATCCGCATTTGTGTGATGTCACCATGGTAGGGGGCCACAAATGTTGGGGGTTGGGTGAGTAGCACTTCGCAAGGGGTAGGACAAAATGGAAAACATTTCCCCTTGTCAAAGATAAAAGGATTAGGAAAGTTTTTTGTCCTTGCGAGAAGTACCGGGCATTTTTTATGCGAGCATAGGCAATGAAAAATACAAAATTACTCATACAAGAATTTAGCTTAGCATTTTTCTCCATAGTCTATATGTTCCTTCTACAGCCCTTGGATGAAACATGTTATGAAATTTGCGCACACGAGGACTTACGTTATCCAAAAATGCAAATATTAGTTAATATTAGTGGGTTCGGCTGACTAAGAATCTGGTATTGGGGCTTCAGTTTCTAAGGGTAGGTGGTCCGGTAAACTCACTTCAGTGAAGAGGAAAGTCGGGAAAGGATTCGAAGGGTCGGTAAATTGGAAACAAACAAGGCTAAGAAACAGAGGTTTTAAATAGTGAAGAGAGAGAGGAAAGATTGGAGCGTAATCAAGACGAGTGACACCAGGTGTGGGTTGAAAAATACAGCCAGGAAGTGAGTGACAAAATGAGGAAAGGACAATTGAGAGAGAAAAAGCTAACTGCAGGACTTTGACAAACAATTAAAACATTTACTGTACCTTCCAGCAGCGCTTCAATGGCAGACACTATTACGCAAGCGTTTCCTTGTTCAAATTGATCATTGCTGTCATTGTTTTCCACTTTTCATTCCTCTTATCACTAACTTTCTTGGGACCCATTATTATTGGGGCGGCAGTAGCTCAGGAGGTAGAGCGATCGTTTTAGGATTAAGGGATCCCAGTTCGAATCCCGGCTTGTCCGTGTTACATGTCGAAGTGTCCTTGGGTAAGACATTGAACCCCCAATTACCCCCAATAAGCAGGTTAGCGCCTTACATGGCTGCACACATCACGGCCGCTATTGGGAAATGTGAAGCACAATGTAAAGCGCTTTGGGAAGTCATTGACTTGAAAAGCGCTATATAAATGCAGATCATTTCATTTCATTGGAAAAATAGGAAACATAACCCCAAAAATTAAAATAAAAAGAGATGTGGTCCCCCTCAAATGCGCTGATTGACTGGATGGGAAGATAAGATTGAGCAGGGCATTATCGCCATCTACTGTTAATGAGTGCGATTGCTCCTACATTTTTCTCTTCTTAACATTATTTTGCCATGGGAAAGGCCTGTGTCCCCGGAAAACCCACTAGTTGAGAAACATTGCTCTAGAGGTAATTGACCAGATGTGTCAATTTTGAGAAATAAATCTCGAGTATTTTGCAAAACATTTGCATAATTGTCGGGAGGAACACTACACGTCCTGTGCCTAATTGAAATACCCTTAATAGGATGTGTCGATAGGAGCGGCCGGACTGCGCTTCCGCTCGCCGTTGCCGCCGTGGTTGCCAAGGCGACGGCGAGAGTTACCCAAAAAGACTCCCAGACCCTCCCCCGTTCCCACCCTGCCTCCCTGCGCCACCTTTTCCCACTTCAGCCAATGGCATGCACGCGCACTTGCACACACAACCACACTGAACGGCTACCAACATAGCAAACTGAATAGCTCCGTAATCTCTATTTCTCTGCTATACACACTGGCACAAACAAGGCCTTGTGTGTGTATGTGCGTGTGTGCACATAAACAAGTCGGTTGTCCTCCAGCAAACAAGAGCAGCCATGCACGACATTAGCAACACTCGCACATGCATGCACAAACACACAAACCCAACACGCACATGTTTGTGTCATGAGAGGTTAGTGGCCTCGTACTCGAGCCAGGAGGCTGTCTTGTTTGCATCTGTTTGTGTGTGTTTGTGTGACGAATCAGAAAAAGGATGCACAATTTTCGAGGGGCCGGGTGGGCGCTTGATTCTCGGTTGAAAAAAGGAGCGGTGGAAAACGCAGCAACGCCTAAGCTGGTGCGGGCTGATGATGTCATCACTTAAATATGGTGCGTTCAAGACCAACCGGAATTTTGATCAGCTATTAATAAGGAGAAGGGTGAAGATAAGCTGTGATTGTACAACTAAATACAGTGTCATGAAAAAGTTTGGTCACTTAAGATTTTCATTCATAAATCAATGGAGTTTGGATCAGCAATTCTCTTCATATATATCATTAAGCCCCGCGACCCTACTGAGGATAAGTGGTGAAGATAATGGATGGATACATCATTAAGTACAGTGGTCGACAACCCTTCTGTACCGAGGACCGATATTCTTGCGGCCCGGCCCAATAGATAAATTGATAACAATAAAAATAAACCCAAACACATTGTAAGAACAACAGACCTCCGGGGATCTAAATGATATAGGAAAAGGCATTCGATTTGATACCATCACCCTATTTTTACTCCCATTGCCACGTTGTGATGACACTGTGAAACTACTGTGATGATGAGATAAAAGTTCCTGCCTTTTTTATTTGATACCCTACTATCCTAGTGGACCTATGGTTAGGATTCACTGACGCGATTTGGGTCCCATTCTTATTGCGTGCAATTCAGAGTCATTGAGATCAGCGGCAGCTGATTGTTCAGTGCTTAAACACAGTAATATGTGTGCACCAAAACTTCTCGAGATGCATAAGATAATTTTCGGGATAGTCGAAAACTAGGCCTAGTGGTTGTCGAACACTGATATATTCGACAAAAGCAGTGATATTTGAAAAGTCTGAAAAGCATGTGCAGAAAGATCAAGTAGGTTTTCAGAACTGCTCTGGGCATAAAGTTCGACTGTTGACCATTCTTCACCTGTACTTACCCAAGATTTTTCATTGCCTCCCCCTACAGGCCTTAACTTGAACTGTGCCAGGGCATTTCCATTTACTCACTACTTTTCTAACAGTGGGAAATAACAGCGGAAATCTCTGAGCTTGCTTTCTGTATCCTTCCCATAAACTTCCTATGTCAAAATCATGGCCCGCCGGCCAAATTGACCCGCCACATCATTTTATGTGTCTTGCGGGCCAATGCTGAGAGAAGCACAAGGAATAAATTAGCAGCATCCCGTCAAAGAATGACTTGGATGACGCCAAAGCCAGGTGCCACTTGCAAAGCACCCACTGCAGCTATATTTGCTAAATAACTTGAGATTAAATTTTCAAATGATCTTGTTTAATGTTTTTCATTTGACCAGTTTTAACGTTTTCAGGTTACCTTTTAAACAGATTTTGCACAGTTTAACTGACTGACCTTTATTTCCCTTACAAGCAATACACCAAGAAATAGTTTGGGTGGGTGTTGGGGACCTGGGGGTCCATGCATGACTCTTCATTTTCATCAACACGTTACGCAACCGATTGTGTGTCTATTTTACTTGGAAATAACAACAACCACTATCAACGGAAAAAAGTGTGATAAAAACAACAGCTGCCCTGGATAGAAAGAACATAAGATGGCAGCAGGATAGCCTTTGCCTGCCTCGCCCACCTGTTGGCGTAGCGCGCAAGCTAGCCACGCCCTTACGTGACATAATCCTTTAGGGCTGTTGACATGACGGTTGCTCGGAAACGCCACAAAGTTGTCGGCTACGCCTCAGGAGGGGGACCTGAAGGCTCAAAACTTTGACATCCTGACATGTAGAAATGAATGTATAATCAAATAAATACATACAAATATATCCTATATAGATAAATAAAAGCATTATTAATCATATTACGTAAATATTTGACCTAAATGCCGTTTATTTAATTATTTGGGCATTCAGTCATTTATTTTGTCATTTATTTATTCCGGTATTTATTTTGTCATTTTATCAAAATTTGCTAATGCTTCTGTCGTGTATTTTCTCGTGTATTTTATTGTGAATTTTGTCTTGTATTTCGTTGAGTATTTTTACATTTATTTTGTTGGGTATTTTGTCACAACAAAATGTTATTCAAATGAAGTGGCCCTGTTGCCTTAGCTTTTAACCTATTGGTTGATTCGTGATGAAATAATCGCCTACTGCACTGATCAACCAAGAGGTGAAAAGCTTGGTCAGTTTGATCCACTCCCTCATGTGACAAGATACATGACAAAATAAATGATGAAAATACCGAACAAAATACACGGCGAAATAATCAACAAAATAAATGACAAAATACAGGACAAAAATACAGCATGAAACACAGGACAAAATTCATTGCAAAATACACTCAGAATCCATGATGAAATACACAACAAATACACAAAAAGACACAACAAAATACAGCACAACAGAAATGACAAAATACATGACAAATTGCATGACAAAATACTCAACAAAATAAATGACAAAATGAATGATAAAAATACAGCACAAAATAAATGCCAAAATACTTAACAAAATAATCGACAAAACAAATGACTAAATAATTGACAAAATACAGAACAGAACACATAACAAAACAAATGGTAGAAAAAAAATAGACAACAAAATACAAGTCAAAATATAGAAAAAAAGTACATCACGAAATACAGGACAAAATACGTGACAAAATACACAAATAAATATACGACCAAATACAGGACAAAATACATCAGAAAATAAATGACACTATCAATGAAAAAATATTCAACAAAATAAATGTCAAAATACAGGACAAAAGACACAAAAAATATATGACCAAAAACAGGACAAAATAAATGGAAAAAAATAAAATACACAATAAAATACACTCAAAATACATGTTGAAGTACATGGTAAAATAAAAGACAAAATATACAACAAAATACTTGACAAAGTACACTCCAAAATAAATGACAAAATATGGGACAAAATAAATGAAATGATCTGCATTTACATAGCGCTTTTCAAGTCAATGACTTCCCAAAGCGCTTTACAATGTGCTCCACATTTCCCAATAGCGGCCTTGCAGCCATGTAAGGCGCTAACCTGCTTATTGGGGGTATTAGGGGTTCAGTGTCTTACCCAAGGACACTTCGACATGTAACACGGACGAGGCGGGATTCGAACTGGGATCCCTTGATCCCAAGACGAGCGCTCTACCTCCTGAGCCACTGCCGCCCCACACAACAAAATTTATTACTAACTACATGACAAAATAGACAACAAAATGCAGGACCTATACAGGATAAAATGCACAACAACCTACTGGAGACAGTACACAACGAAATACACAACCGAATACTGGACAAAGTACATGACAAAATAAGTGACTATACACATGTCATTATAAATGAAAAAATAAATACCAAAATAAATAAATGAAAAAATGAATGACCATATGCCTAAAAATATACAAATAAAGCACATTTATTCTCGTGTTCATATATTTATAATGCAAATTGACCCTGTGCACTTGACGTCACGTTGCCTACCCCAGCAGAATTCCATCCATGCTGGACGGCAGAAACACCCTAGCAGTCAGCACTTGAATTAGTATTTGAGTTGTAACAAATGTCAATAACGACGACAGAAAAATATAACCACCACTTTTTACGATGGTGATTTAATGTTGTGCAGTGGGCAAGGTTGTGAGCCCGATTTGGAATTGTATCCCTTTTGATAAAGACAGAAGACGGCAATGTATATCTGCAAATAGAACGAAGGGACTTGTGTTGTCCCGAGGCCAACACTGGTAGCCCTGAAGTTTTCCAGGATTTGCACCAAACCTTTTTTACAAGGTACGTTTGATGTATTTCCGAGCAATTTTCAGGTACAAGGCACGTCAAAGACACTTAAAATATTAAGTAGCTAGTATTAAGTATCAACATTTTTCTTAAATTAGAATGGTTTGGGTCAGCAGTGACAAATGTGTTTGTTCCCGTTCCGCCATATAGTTGGTTCTGCAAAAAAGTAATGGACTCAACTTTAAACTCAGTGACCCCGCTGGTGACATGACTGGACAGCGAGTTAGGCGGTTGAAAGCTAACTATCACTTCACCAACCGAGTCCATACTAGTCAAAGAAGTTGGGAGGACCGAGATCTATTATTTGTCACAAAACTATGGCATGATTTTTAATTTTCGGATTTGTCAGAGGAAAGCAAATGTTGTGCATATTATAAGGGTTAGGACACCACTGTCAAAATATGTTGTTAATATTTTATGAAACGGTTTGGGCACCCCTGATCATTTTCAAGATTTTCCTTTATAAATCATTGGTTGTTATGGAAGGAATTCCCGTTCCATTAACAGACAGACAGTGATATTTAAAAGGTGAAAATATTTTTTTTTATTAAACATTAAAAAAAAAGAAAAGCAACAATAAAATTGATTTTCACAACAATTTTTTAACCCCAAAGTCATATAGACGGGGTGGTATTTTTTAAAAACCTTTGTATTTTTCATATCGCCTTAAAGGTGGGTGCGTTGTTTGCGGTTTCCTTTAAATGTTGAAAGTGAATATTTTCTTGATTAGGTAAGTGTTAACAATGCCCGACTGAGTTCATAGAGCCTTACTATTTTTTTACACTGCTCCTATCTGCTTTTCTCTTAGTTTTAGCAATGCTGTTCGGAACGCGCAACAGATTAGGTTAAAGGAAGGGTTGGAGAGTGACTTTGTGCTCGTCATTGCAGTTCTTTGTTAGTGTAGCAAGAAAATGGTAAAAGTATAAGAGGCCTGATAAAAAATACAGTTCAAACCCCAATCTAAATTCCCCCAAACATGAAAAAAGAAGAATTTATTTGAGTGCATCTAAGAAATGCACGTACTTGCACGCACACAATGAATGATCTGACTGAGGATATACTTATAACTCTAAGCCAGGACATGGAGTCAGAGAGTATCAAAGTTCAAATTCCGAAAAGCCCCTTTAAATTCCACATGTGTGACTTTTACTTAAGTAAAATAACATCAGAATGGGTTTCCTTAATGTTCTTTGGTTGATCATTGGTAGTCGGCAAATACAGATATAGTTGGTGCTTTGCGAGTGTCGCCTGACATCCAGTGGAACATATATGTGTAACATGATGCATCTCATTTTAGTATTGTGCTTGACTTAGCATTGTATCTCAGGCCACATAAAATGATGTGGTGAGCCACATTTGGCCCATGGGCCCTGAGTTTTACACGTGATGATTTAAGTGGTTGTCTTGTATGAATCGGATAAAAAAGGCCATTTTACAGTGACAGGAGCCCAAATGGCCTATGCCTGAATGGCAGTGTTGGGCGTACTCCTGAAAAAAAAAAGGTTACAGCTACTAGTTACTTTATTTATAAAGTAATCACGTTACCCCCCAGATTACTGACGCCTAAAAGTAGCGCGTTACTCTGGAAGTTGCTAATTACTGTCTATACACACATTGAAGCCGACCCCCCAAAACGGACAGAAAATAGCCACATAATAAAATGATTAATACAAATAATAAAATACGAAGAGCAGCTAGGCGCCTTGCACAGCTGACTTCGCTATTGGTGTATGTGTGTGTGTGAATGAGCAAAGTGTGAAGAGCATTTTAAAGCGCTTTGGAGGTCCTCAGTGACTGATTAAAGAGTTATTTAAATGCATTTTAATCAAATAAGTAGAAGAAAACATGAACACCAACCTATGGAAGCAGTGAGCCCTTCATATTTCTTGGCTTATATAATCTCAAACAAATACTCCATATCCATTTTGTTTTTGTCTTCAAACCAATCGAATATTTCCTTCTTTATTTCTGGGTAATGTCCAAGAAGTTTTCTAATTTTTCTCCAGGCATGGTGTATTGCAAAAACTATTTTACAGATAAATAAGAAAATCACTCCTTAACCATAAATTATATGCTCATGTTTGCTCCATTTATTTTGTCTGTATAAGCCACGCCCCCCTGAGCATATAAACTGTATTTTATTTTTATAGTTGTATATACGGCTCAGATGTTACAGTGTTACAATGACAGTTGAGTTACAAAAACATGTTACAGTAGCCTTTATTAAAAAAAGTCATTGCGTTCCAGGAACGCGTTCCTTTGAAGGACCATCCAGCATTCGCTGTGTTTCTGTGCAAACCCAATAACACAAGCATTATTTTTCGGTAAACGTCACAGACGGTTCGACATGCATGGTTGACCCACTTTCAATTGCGGGTGTTACAAAATGGCGGCATGGGCGGGAGGGTGTGGGAGATGACCGGAGGGAGGAGGCGAGAAAGGTGAGTGAGGACGAACGAGGGTGTTGCCGGGGAAGGCAAAGGAGTGCCACAACATGGAGGCGGCTGATAGCTCCCCAGTTTCCATGGCGACACAAGGCCCTTTTTTTTCCCGCCTACTCTTCCCCCTTCCTTTCAACGCCTCACCTCTTTTCTTGCTCTATCCGCGTTATCTTTCCTTTGTAAGGGAAACTTACCAAAAGCGTAGATGTTTTTTGTGTGTATGCCTTTGCCTGGCTCTCCACTTGCCCCGCGTCACCCGAGCTAAAAGGGCCCTGTAGAGGCAAGGCCCTGGCCCTCGCCCAGAGCCGAGCTACGCTCAACTGAACTGGAGCTGGGCCAGTTTCTTCTTCTTCTTGATTCTTTTTCCCCGTCTACTTAGCTGCTCGGCCTGTTTTCCTGTTGCATCCCACACAGCAGGTCATTGTTTCCTGGTGAACCACATGCACCAAAAGCAGAGGGGAAAATCTTGGTTTGCATTCAGCCCCATGCAAAAGTGACCCATCTTAACGTCACATAAAATAACAAAATTATTTTTTATGTCAGTTAGGGCTGCCACGAACGATTAGTCACAAAAATGAAAAACGCTCAGTTGAATAATCAAATAATTAAGGAGCTTTACTTAAATTTAGCTTGGAGTTGATTTATTTATGTTGCAGATGATAATTAGCTCAAGAAAATGGGTTCAATGAAAAATACATATTTTATTGAAGTTACTCCAGATTCACAAAAAAAAATTAAAAAAACACAATATTTAAATCAGATTAGGCATTGTGCTCAGTCCTTAGAGACATGAATCCATGAATGACCTATGTCCATTTTGTAGGGACACGCAATTAAATGATACATTAAAATCAAGTTAATTTTTTCAATCCTTGTAAACCAAGGACAGTTTCATTAGCAACAGTAAAACAAATATTACGTGTTTATTGTAGTACAATCAACGGTCAACTGCAAAGTCTGTAACAAAAGAACTTAACTATTCTCAACAGTTTGCAACAAATGGTTTAAACAACTGACGTTTGTCATTTTTACTGTTTAACAACTGACATTGGTTCTCCGGACTGCATGCATTTAATGTCCAATAGGTTTTTCAGGCAGTCTCACAGCTATTTTTCATAGATAATATATGCATATAAAATGTACAATGGATGTCATAAAAACTGTTTTGGGTTGAATGTTGCTTTGATTTTACTGAGGCAAGTCAGACTCCATTTAGTGTAAGTGTTTGACATGCTTTCTCTCAAAAGGTACTGCCATTATACACAAGGTGCAAACTTCAGTCTTTTTGTTTGCCGTATTCAGGATAAAATGCTCCCAAATTTGAGAAATCTTGGTAAGCGTACTTGATTTTTACGTCACCATTTTTGTATTATACTGCTCAAGACACAGTCTCTATTGCGCATGAGTGCCTCTCTACTAAGATTACAATCATGTAGAGATGCCTCACTATTGAAACAACGTGGCTGCAACAATAGTCGACAATGGAATTTGTTGTCGACTTTCTATTATCAATTGTTGTCGACAATGTCGACTAATCGTTGCAGACCTACTCTTGACTTTACTCAATAACTCAATTTAGGAAAGTTTAAGTTTAACACTTTAGTAGACACACAAAATAAGGTGAAAAGACATCAATGGATTTTGAACTTGCAAGGAGAACTGAAAGAGGAGCTTTCAAATAATAAAATGCCATCCCATCCTAAAGCTCTCTCCCAAACCCCTACTTTTTATTAACTCCTTATTGTAAAAAAAACAGATCAGCCCTGTGGGAATGAAAGAACAGCAACATGATTGCACAACAGTGACAATGAACAACAGTGAGTCAATATAAGGAACTGGCATCCCATGAAATATCCTTTCTACTCGTCCAATAGTAAAAACAAAACAAACTTACAGAAAAACATGATTTTTTTTTTAAATCAAAAAGTTAGGAATCATGTGGCATTGTTTTCCAGGCTGACGTGGGTGACGAAGGTTCCCGCCAGACTAACCCTGAAGCAAAGACAGACGGACGAAGCTTCAAAGCTGAGCCGTCTTCACCGAGCCCAAGCCCGGCCGAAGATCAGACGGAACCGGTGGACCTGTCCCTCCACAAGCCACGCTTGTCCTCGCTCCCCTCCGCCCCCACATCTGTCACCCTGCCCGTAAACCCTGCGCCAGGAAGTGGCCTGGTGCAACCGGGACTCACCGCCACACCCGTCACTTCTAATGTGCAGTCCATAGGATCCATGGTGAGCCAAATTTAAAAAAACGTTCGGTTATATAAAAGAATAGAACAGGATAGAATCAAATAGACTAGAATAAAAGACAATAGAATATATTGTTTTGCTATTGTGACATCTGAAATGTACAATGAAATTGAAATTGAAATCCAGATGGTGAAAGAACATTAACAAGATAACATACCGCAGTTAAAAATAATAAGGTAAGGGTAATAGTATAAAAACAAGTATTATTCTACGGAAATTAAGTAAAAATAAAGAAGTAAATCATCCCTTGTCATTACAGTATTGCACCTTCCTTTCCAGGCATGGTAACCAATGTTTCACTTTGCAGCATTGAGGGTGATTATTGCCTTAGGGTAGAAGCTGTTTTTCAATCGATTAATTCTCGACTTGACAGTCCTAAATCGCCTACCCGAGAGCGACATTTCAAACAAGTATTGCTCATGGTCCAAAGTGTCCTTGACAATTTTCTGAGCTCATCAAGTGATGGAAGGGGACAGACCACAATTTTCTGTGCTGTGCTGATCACCTTCTGAAGTGGAGATACTTGGGCAGCTATGCAGCTGATGACACAGACACAGTATTTGAGGATGGAATCAACACGGCATCTGTAATAGGACAGCTCTTGCTTGGTGTTGTGCTTCCTCAACACTTTTAGGAAGTGGAATCTTTGCTGTTCCTTTTAAGGACCTGTGTGCTGTGTTCCATGTTTGACCCTTTTTGATGGGGACACCAGGAAACGGAAGCTGGACAGTTGCTCTACACAATCCTCATTGATGATGAGGGGTGGAATGTCGGTTTTTGACCTTTTTAGGCCCACCACTATCTCCTCAGTCTTTGCTGTGTTGATTCGTAAGTTGTGCAGGCAGCACCATATTGCCAGGTGTTCCACATCTTCCCTGTAGGCTGGCTCATCTCCATCAGAAATGAGGCCCACCACCATGGTGTCATCAGCTAAACTTCACAAAGATGTTGCTGTCGTGTTCAGGGGTGCAGTCGTATGTGCAGAGGTTGTAGAGCAGGGGACTCACACACATTCCTGAGGTGTGCCAGTGTTGGTTTTGTGCCCCACTTTCACTTTTTTGTATAATCAGTCATCAGCTGGAACCGATGTTTGAACTGTTTCTATCCCCTCAGGTTCTGTCCCCGGGCTCCATTTTGGCCACGCAGGGTGCGGGCGGCCAGCAGATCTTGCACGTTATTCACACTATCCCATCGGTCAGCATGCCCAGCAAGGTGGGCCAGCTGCAGACCATTCCCGTGGTGGTGCAGTCCTTGCCAGTGGTCTACACCGCCGTGCCTGCGGACGGCGTCGCCGCCGCCACTGCCGCAATCACCGTCCCGCTCATCGGCAGCGACGGCCGGTCAGAAGGATCAGGTGAGGAACACCAAAACTGGTCTCAAAACTTTCTGTGGTCATGTGGTTGAGTTTGTCCCAATATACTATAAAGCAGGGGTCAACGTTTTGAAGCTAAAAGCTGCTTTTTTTTGTTACTGATTAGGGCAAATAGCCATCATTTTAATCAGCATTTCTAAAATAACAGCGTGTCATGGTATTATTATAATGGTACTATGTTACAAATATGTCATTACCATGCTTAGTGCATTGAGTGATTCACATGTATAAATTGTAGGCTTATTCTAAAAATAATTTGGGAAAAACTAACCATGTACTTAAAAAGACTAATCATTTATTTTGTCAGTTAGAAATAACATTTCTGAGAAAATCACAATGACCCATTGCTGGTGAGCAATTTCAGAATCAGTCCGCTGGCTACACAGGTGTTTTAGGGGGCTTACTAGAACCACTTTGGGGACCCCTGAACTTAACACGCTATTACTATGCTTGTACTATGTTAATATTATACTATTACCAGGCTGTAATTACTATGGGTATATACCACCTCATAGCGAATGTTTGCTGTGTTTGGCTCGATCCGCTTGACCCTACTTTCCTTGAGTTACTAATTGTTTTAATTGTCTAATCAATGTGCTTCCTTTACTTATAGCAAGATTACTGTCCGTCTAACATTTGTTTAAATAAGTTGATCTTGTTGAGAAGCCAGTGCATGGGACTTCTCTTTCGCTTTCTCTCAGACAGCCAATGTCGAAGTGGGTGTGGGTATAATCGTTGTCTCCAGAGTGAAGGAGCGCTTCTTTTTGCTGTGAATGTGTGCGTGCACAAAATTGAGTGCGTCACTCTTTTAGCGCGCCACACCCATGATCCTTTCCCTGGCTTCTGTGCAGAGTGGACGTTGTTTATCGTACAGGGCGTGACGCTTGCGCTCAGCTAGGCACTCTTCCATTTGAAGTCGACACTTTGGCCATATTTCAAAATCTTAGCAGAGACGTTCGGGCAATAAAGTCATGTCAGGGTGAGATACCTTTGCATGAAGGGGTCAACTTTGCATAATGTAATAATGCAATGGTCCATTCATACATTTTCAACCATTGATGCCAACATGTGAACAAAGAACCCTGACTTATTAACTGAGACAGCGCCTGATAGCTTTAAGCTTCCTTTCGGTTTGAATATTTTGGATTCCAAACCTCCGTTGTCCCAGGTAAAAACATTAACATTTTGTATAGATATTAAACATTAGTGACAAAATAGTATATAATAAATGCTACTAAGATGTAAAGTGTGTGTGTGTATAAATACATTACATTTAAAATAAATAATAATGAAATGTTATTTACCTTTGGTAGGCCAGACTAAAAAGTCTTGCGGGCCACAAGTGGCCGGTGAGCCATAGTTTGCCCACTCCTGACCTAGGGAAATGTACCTGTGAGAAACCGAATGAAGATGATTTTTTTACCTCGCGGTTTTTCAGATTTCCTTATACTGTATTCTCTGCACTATAAGGCTCACCCCCCGAAAATAGTCTTGTGATATATTTTTCATGTATAAGGCACACTGGACTATAAGATGCATTTATTTAAAATTACAGTCAGTGCTGGGTTGCATAAAAATATATAAATACATTTAAATTCAAATAATTTGTTTTATAGAACATAAATGAACATTATGACCTCTGGATTTACCACCAAAACTAATTTTAACAACAAACAATTAACATGTGAACCACAAGAGGGGACATGTTACAGCAACTGTTTTTTTAACGCAGAACAGTTGCTGTGTGCAGTATAATTTAAAAACAATTAACATAAGAGTACATTATTTTGTACAATACATTATCATTAACAAAAATTCATTCAAGTCATCACAAATATGTTTCATACTTGCAATTACTGTCCAAAGCAATAACAAAAGAAGATTTGCAATGAACGTTTGGAAGTTGTGCTTCTTCTTTGAGTCCTTTTAGCAAGAAAAAATGAACATGCTAACCACAAAAGGGCACTGGAAGACCGCCGTATATGTTTCTCAAAGGCAGAAGAGTTACTGTATACATTTTAATTTTACTGCATAGTTATTTTATGCATTTTCAAATTTTATCTACTGGATTTTCCTGTGTATACTGTATGGCACACCAGTTCATAAGGCACACTTTCAAATTTCTGGCCAATTTGGGGTCTTTCGGTGTGCCTTTCTGTCTAGAAAATACATGAATTTGCTATGTCTTGTGTCTCACAGTCCGCATAAAGCCCGGTTCGACGTCTCCAGTGGAATATCACAGCGACAGCGATGCGGAAAGCGGAACCGGATCAGGATCGGCGTCACTCAGTGCCCAGAGCCTTGACGTAGGGTAAGCACGAGTGGCTTTTATTATTAGCGTTAGTATTATGCAGAAACATGTATGTCTGATTTAGGGCGTTAATCGACTTGTTTTGAGTGCGTGCAGCTACTTGGGTGTGTCTTTACAACGTTAACAGAAAGTTAGGGTGTGGACTTTGCTCTAATCTGATGTGTGTGCACTCAGCGGGTGTGTCACGCCATGTTTTCCATGTTGCCTGTCACTGACCTTTCTCTGCCGGGTCTATACAAGGAAACGTCAAAAATCCCTGAAGTTTGAAGTAATGTAAGAAAACAAAACAAAAATAACAAAAAAATAACACTTATAAAAACAAGTATTTACATAAAATGTAGTTAACTGACCACCTCTGACATAGTTACATGATATGGATAGATTTAAAGTAATTTTCAATTATAATAAAAACAACAGTATTTTTACATAAACGAATGCATATTACATTAATTAAATGTTAAAACCCAATTTCAAGAATAGAAAGATGAACGAAATATACTGTGTCTTCTGGATTATATGGCGCACCCTCAAAATATTTCTCTCTTGAGCTATTCATTTCATACATAACACACACACACTTGACTATAAGGCGCACAAAACTATAACTACAGGGTTGCATTTAAAAAAGCAATACCTAAACACAACGATAGGGGCAACACAAACCTGCTTCTCAGTGCTCTTCATAAGCAACGGAAAGAGTGTTTCTTTACACTTAAGACGAGCATAATCCCCAAACCATTTTGCATAACGCTATATGGCGGTTTAGTCTTCTTTTAATGTAGTATGGATTTGCAATGTAAAAGGAAATGAGTACACAGGAAACCAAACAATCTATGCAAAATATGAGCATAAATGTCCTGACCTGTAAGAGTATTTATGTCCCTCTTCCTCTTCCCTTTCTGATATTGAGCCCACTCTATGATTTTGCTTTCAGACTCAGAGAAGACTTTCAAGTTCTATATTGTACAAGCAGACGAAATACAAAATTTTAATAAAAAACACCAAGATTTAAGGTTAATCCACATGACTTAAATGTTAAAATTACATTTTCAAAAATAAAGTTATTTAAATACGAAAAAATAACAAAGTATATTGATTAAAAACATAGTGGTAGTAGCTAGATAATAACCAATACAAGTACTAAACTCTACAATCAAACAGTAATAAAACCCATAAAAATATGTGAAAATATTCTTCTTATAATAAATAATAACAATATTTTATAACAATATTTCTTATTAGGTGTATAACAATTTTAAAAAGAAAAATTTGAACAAAATAAATACAAAAGGAAAAATTATAAATAAATGCATAAGGACACAACAACACAAAACATAAAAAACATTTGATGAAAATAACCAATACAAAGACAAAAATACCCTTTTTTTATATAAAAATAATTCATGTTGGATAATTTAAAAGTTAAAACCAAATTTTGAACATAGAAAGTTGTTATGAATAGAGACTAAACAAAACATAACTTAATCATGTAAACAAATGTAGAGATCAAAAATAAAAATGATAGAAAACAAAATAGAATCAACCAGAAACAGAAAATTGATTAAAAAAAAAACAGAATATAATTCAATGTGTCAATTCAGAATTAAACCCAACCAGAAAATAAACATGATTTTTGGAAAGCGTTAGAATAGATAATTAACCACTTGGCGAGTGCGCCTCTTTTGTAACTTGAGCAGCACTGTGGCGCCTCTAAGTGGCTTCCTACACTCACTGTTTTCCCATTGTTCCAATTGGTTGGCCTTTAATCCTTTGGTGTTTTCCCATAATTTCATTCAACATCATTTTCTGGCCCCCAGGTCTGTGTTGGACTTGGAGCCGGTGGATCCAGACTCCCCGGATGTGAAGAGGCGGCGGATCCACATGTGCGACTACGAGGGCTGCAAAAAAGTTTACACCAAGAGCTCGCACCTTAAAGCCCACAGACGGATACATACAGGTAAACGCAAGCCCCCATACAAGTCCAGAAACAAAACACTGGGCAGATGTTTATTATTTTTTTTGTATTAATTTAACCTATTTTCACGACAAAAGTGCGGTCTGAGTTACGTGTGTTACTGCTTTATTGAACTCAAAAATGCGGGGCACCTAAAAAAAGGACACGGTATTTACTATAAATACTCACATATAAGCCGACCCCCCAGAACTGCTTTGAAATAGCCACATATTATAAGGAATACGTACCCAAAATATGAATAAAACGTGAACCTTAACATTGTTAATTGTTTAAATATGTAAATAATAATGCAAAAATCCAAAGCAGAAACTGAACCTTGTTTTTTTACAAGCCGCACACCCAGGCCACAGCCCAAAAAAAACAAAGTATAATACGTCCATTGAAAAATCAGTGGGGAAATGTCTAGTACAGAAAATGACACATTATGCCGCGTTTAGAGTCCTTTCCACAGCTGTCGATCTCATTCAATTAGTGCTGCAGTCAATATTAATTGGCTTTAATATATATGCAGGTGTGCAACAAACATGATTATACCTATAAATGCTTGGAATTTCTCTAATAAGTAGTGTCAGCTGATTGAATATTTTAGTGTGCCAGCAGGTCACTAATTCATCTGGTATATTATTCCTATTGGGACAAAAACTTTGTTGTCATATTAGGTTGTGATCAGTGTAATAACAGTCAGTCCGTTAATTATTGCCCTCCCTAGTTAGTGAGTACTAACGGCATGTATAACGATTTGTTTTATTTAGATACATTTTATTGAGATCAGTCGCATGGCACAGCAAGCTTACAGGTTTTTGTCAAGTCAAGTCATTTTTATATGTATAGCCCTTAATCACAAAGCATCTCAAAGGGCTGCACAGGTTATTACAAACCACAGACTATTATTACAGACTATTATTACACCATCCCCTGGTCTAAAACCTACATGAGGGCAAGGAAAAACTCAAAAACCTCAACTTGAGGAAAATGAAGAAACCTTGAGAAGAGACCGCACATGTGGTAATCCCCCTTCCAGGATGACCAGGCTGCAATGGATGTTGCAGTAACAAATAATACACAGATATTATCAACAAAAAACAGGTTATTCATATGCTATAGAGTAGAAGTAGTTGTCATTGTACGAGCTTTTGAATTTTAGGCAGTTTTTTTTTAGTATATTTTTGTCGTACTCCTGTATATGTTATGCCAAATTAATCAATCTAGACAGCTTCGGATACAGTCCGTAAATGAGTGACGAGTGATCACGGCACAATGTGTCTACCAAGATCCTGATCTTATAGGAACTAGCTATAGGAACAGTGGGAATCTGGTTCATCTAATAATGCTTGTGCCTAATCAGGTATTTGGATACAGAGGGAGTCATGGTTACTCCTGTCATTAACCTGTGCTTCATTGAATGTATTCACTTTGACATTCAGAGCACTTGGCAGAAATACATTGCGTGATCACCGGCCACGCGCCGTTGCCATGCTTTGTTTTAATAAAACAGTTAGATTAACCTGAACCACACCAGTTCTAGGCCAGCTACGAGGCGCCGGCTGAGACGACCCACCTGGTATGCGCTGTGCACCGCAATTTGGAATATTGGCGGGAAGGGCTCGGTGTGCGTTTTAAAGCGTTGCCTACACCCTTGTGACCATGGGCCTTGCCTAAAAATAATAATAATAATAATAAAGAACAAGCCGCAGTGTTTAAATTGTAGAAAAAAGTCGTGACTTGTAGTCTCGAATTTATGTTACTGTACTTCTTAGTCCAGGTTTTGTGCCCACTAACATTGTGCCCCCCGCAGGTGAAAAGCCGTACCACTGCACCTGGGAGGGCTGCACGTGGCGTTTCGCCCGCTCCGACGAGCTGACTCGGCACTTTCGCAAGCACACGGGAATAAAACCTTTCCGCTGCACCGAGTGTGACCGCTCCTTCTCGCGTTCCGACCACTTGTCCCTGCACCGCCGCCGCCATGTCATGATGTGAACTCTTCTGGATTCTTTTATTTTTATTTTTTAGCGCCCCTCACACCGCCTACAAAAAGCAAAGTTTGCAATTTCTACCACTGATCTTCTGCAGTACTACCAGGCACTTACGGAGGTTGGCGAGTTTTTTTTTTTTTTGCTCATCCGTCCATCCTCCCATCCAGACTGAAGTGTTACTTTTGGGATTTCTACTCCTTCTTGCTTGGGGTGTGGCTTTTATTTTGAAAGACTTCTGGATAACCCACTTGGAATTTACCCTTTTTTTCTGACAGGAATGCACAATCCCATTTGATGCGTTTAGCAAGCTAAGCAGCACACACGTAATTCATGTTTCCTCCTTGGGATTCAGTAATTTTTTTTTTTTATGATGAAAGATTAGATTCCTGGACAAGCTAATTTCTCAGACATCATCCCGTTTCATTTTACAGCAGGATAGCCGACTATAGTTATTCAGTAAGGCAGTTTCACTGCGACAAAGAACCCTAAAAAGAAAAAAAATCAGCCGAGTATGGCATTTTGATCATAAAAACTGACGTTCTTATAACCATAGGTCTTTTTGTAGGTTTTTAGGTTCTCAGATGTTCTCCTTTTTTAGTTTTAAAGGGACATTGTGTATTATTCACCAATTTCTAGTGGTAAAAAGTTAATTCCTTAAAATGAATATTGCTTTAAAGGTTGGGTGCATCGTTTGCAGTATTCAGAATATTTTCTTTAATAAGTATGTATTAATTGCCTTTATAATTTTCTTTCCACAGCACCTGTCTGCTTTTATCTTACTTTTAGCACTGAATTACACATTAGGAGGCGGGAAAAGGAGATGTGGGAGGAGGGGCTGAAAGTAATTTCATGCTTGTGCCTGGTGCTTTTTGTCAGTGTAGCCTGAAAATGGTAAAAGTAAGAAAAGGCCTTTCTTTAAATTCAGTTCTAACGCAAACCCAAACACCCCAAAAAGGTGAAGAAATACGGGTTTATTAGGACTAGAATGAGGTGTTTGAGGCTGTGAACATGATTTTAAACCAGGAGGTGGTGGCAGGGAGTAGCACCATTTCAAGTTCCAGAGACTTATTGTAAATAATAAGCAAGAACACATACAACCATCATATGGGTATGCACTTATTTTGTATAACACAAGCCTCACCTAAAGAGAGCTGACATAAATGTCAGCCATCTAGCTGCTTAGGGTACCCCAAAAAGTAAAAAAAGGCTGGGGAAAAAACAGGAGTAAAATTGTGCTTTTTGGTCACTTTGAGTCTCTGTAGTTTGTATTTCTCCTTGTACTTTTCAGTTCTCATTTTGGGTTGCACTACTCCATACAGCGACACCTAGTAGTCAAATGATACACACTGTCCCTTTAACTTTGTTTGATTTTGAGGTTTTAAAAGCAAAACAAAACAAATTGTGAGATGACGTTCAAACTGTTTTCGTGTACATGAGTGCCTGTATCTCTGAACCCATGTTTTTCGAGCCGTCTTGCTGCCGCACAGAACAAAATTTGCATCGTCAGGTGGCGCTGTTTCATTTTACAGGTCGACATCCAGACAAGCACATAACTCAATTGTCTGGAAACGTATGTCATTGAAATTTCAAACGCTCTTTTACTGCACCACAGGTTATAAAAGTGTCATTTTTAAAGTACAATGTGTTTTATTTTTACTACCTCCTAGTGGTAAAAAAACTTCTTAAAAAAATAATATTGAATTAAATAATAGTAACAACAGTACACGAACTATCCTTTAAAGTGCATTTTTTTTTTTAATACTCGTAAGTCGAGCAATTTGTAGCAATTTTATATAACATGAGCCACACCTAGAGGGAGCTGACATCATTGTCAGCCATCTGGTTTCTACGGGTACCTTTGGTTGCACTAATGGATTGTTAAACATTATAATACCACTAGATGTTGCTGTATAGTGTAGTTTTGTGAAAGGCTGATATTGCTCTAGGACAAAAAAAAATTTAGATTTTTGCTAAGCCATTTATCAAAATAAACAAGGAGAAACATTGTACTCCTGTACTGCTGATTTACTGCATTTGATCTCTAATTGGCAGCGTGTCCCAACAAATATAAAAGCACTGAATCTCTTTTCCGAGATCACCCAGTAGTGCTTCTGCAATTTACCGGTAGATCACGGTTCGACGTAACGAGCACCCCTGGTTAAGTGCAACCTAAAACGAGGGCTACAAAGCACATTAAAAAAGATAAACTTCTGAACCCAAAATTACTGAACTGCACATTTTCCCCCCCAACTTTCACTAGATTGGGGTTTTTGGAGGTGTCCGTAGCAGCAAGATGGCTGACAGTAAGCTGTAAGTGAGCCTCATGTTATGTAAAATGAAAAAATATATATTTCCTTTGATGAATGCATGTTATTATGATAGCACATGTGTTTTTGCTCATTATTCAAGTCAATATGTAGGTTTTTTTAAATGATAAATGTTTTCTAACCACTGGGAGGTGCTAAACAATACACAATATCCCATATAGTTGTCTGTTAAAAGGATCACATGTAATAATTTTATTGCAAAAAGAAATCGAAAGTGTGGCAATATATTTGTGAGGCTTTTTAAATGCAGCACAAGTAATTTCACGTTCATAATTTTCTTCATGGCCTTTCATTTTTACGATCAAAAAGACGTTTTCTATTGAACTCAGAATTTACAACCTTTTTGTTTTATCTAAAAGAAAGTGTCTTGACACCCCCATATCTTCAGTGCCTTACAAAAGTATTGCCCCTTCAAGAACATTTTGACATATTGCCACATTTCAGGCTTCAAACTTAAAACTAAAAATAATTTTGTGAATAGAAAACATATGTATTCAACATTTTAGATCTTGCTAACAAGTATAAAATTGAAAAGTTGGAGTTGCAAACATTTTGGACCCTTTGCGTTAATACTTTGTACAACCTCTTTTTAATGCGCTCACAGCCACAAGTATTTTTTGGGTATGTCTCTATAAGTTTTGCACATCTTGAAACAGAAATATTTGCCCATTCTTCCTTACAAAACAGCTCAAGTTCCTTTAGGTTTGACGGTGATCCTTTGTGCACAGCATTATTTTATATATTTCCTCAAATTCTCTTTGGCTTTGGCCATTCTTACACTTTTATAGTGCTTGTCTTGAAACATTCTTTTTTAGATTTTGCATTATGTTTAGGCTCGTTGTCGTGCTGGAAGTTGAATTTGCGCCCTGTTCTCAGGTCTCTTGCAGATTTTCTGCTGAAACACCATGTATTTGGCTCCAATTATTTTCCCATCAACTCTTAACGATCTTCCCAGAACCTGCCAGTAAAAATCAACCCCAGAGGATGATGATGCTTGTCAGTGGGGATGGTGTTTTCAGGCTGATGTTAGTGTTAGTCTTATACCAAACATAACACTTTGTAACGCTTTGCATTGAGCCCAAAAAGTTCAATGTTGGTTTCATCTGACCAGAGCACATTTGTTTGTGTTTTTTTTTGCAAACGGGCCTTCTTATGGTATCCTTCAGAGTCAAGTCAAGTCATGTTTATTTGTACAACCCTTAATCACAAGGAGTCTCAAAGGGCTGCACAGACCACAGATTATTGCAAACCACAGACTATTATTACACCATCCCCTGATCTAAAACCTACATGAGGGCAAGGAAAAACTCAAAAACTTCAACGTGACTAAAATGAAGAAACCTTGAGAGGGATTTCTTCTTCCCAATCTTCCATGAAGGGCAGATTTATGCAAAGTGCAACTAATAGTTGTTATATGCACAAATTGTCCCACCTCAGTTGAGTATGCCTGCAGGTCAGCCAATGTGATCATGGGTCTCTCGGTTGCTTCTCTGATTAATTTTGTCCTTGTTTGGGCCGAAAGTTTAGAGGGTGGGCCAGGTCTTAGTAGGTTTGGAGAGGTTTTATGCTTTCTCCATTTTTATATTATTACTTGCACACTCTTCCGGGAGATGTGCAAATGTTGCGAAATTGTTTTGTATCCTGTTCCTGCTTTGAACTTTTCCACAATTTTATCCGGGACCTACCTGGTGTGTTCCTTTGTTCTCTGTAAGGCTGTCATTCCTCCAGTGTCTACTTTTCCAGACCTTTGAGCTTATCACAGAGCAGGTGCATATGAACTGAGACTTATTGACACTCTGTCATTGTTAGTCATTTGGCATTTGATCATTCAGAAGTTATAAGGGAATTTCTGGAGTCAGTTGGCTGAGCTGAGAAAACAGGGGGCCAATATTTTTGCAACTCCCACTTTTCTTCTCTTTTTTTTCTTTTGGTAAATGTTGAAATACTTTGCTTCCACTTCACGAATGTGTCTCACATGTTGTATCTACTAGCTTTAAGTTTGAAACTTGCATGTGGCAAGATGACAAGACGTTCTTGGGGGGTGGGAGTTGAAATACTTTTCGCTAGGCACTGTACTCACCCTGTGAGAACTGTGAAACTTTTCATGTAACCTTGTTTTTTGCATATACCCTTCCTGCACTCACTTTAATATCACATAAAAACAGTATTTGCGTTTTATTGTTTTCCTCTCCCTTGTGACAAGATTAATTGTCTTTATTGTGTTTTTTCTTCTTGCCAATTTCATTTTAGATATATTTTAATGACTGTGAAGACACAGTCGGCGGGGAAGGTAAAGTGGTCTTGTGGTGAATTACTGCAATTTTTTTTCAGTCGTTGATGAGTGATCGGGCATATTTTTGTGTGCGTATGTTAGTTTGTGTGTATGTTTTGCGATAACCACATGACCGGAATTCAGATAAAATTTCCCCCCGTTAGATTTTTAAATAACAAACGTGTGTTACGGGCATTTGGACAGGCACTCTTGCCTGTTGAGCCTTTCGAACCGAAGTCGACAGGAGAATTCAGAAGTTAAACCCAGAAATATCTGCAAAATCGTTAGTTGGAAAAATTCGAATTTTGTTGTGACTGTGCCGCATTAATCCACCATTGTTTTTTTTTGTTTTAAAACGGCCTCCACTGTGAGAGTTGGAGTATCGCACGTTGGGATGTTGCTCATACAGTGTTTGAGAAAATTGGAATTTTGCACTTTTCCTCATAAAACATCCCAGGTGTGTTAAAAGCAGCATACCATCTCATTTGTGTAAAGGGACAGTGTGTATCATTTGGCGACTTCTAGTGGTTAAAAACTTTATCCATTAAAAAAATATTTGTTTACATAATGAGCAAGGATTCATGAACTATCCTTTGCATTTCTTAAAATACTCGCAGGTTGGGAAATTAGTTAAACAATATAGTAGATAATTTAGTTAGATTGAGTTACCTTATTTTACAGAAAAGAATGATACGATCTAAAAAAATGTTATTTAAAATAGCAAAATGATTGTCCAAACATTCAAGATAATTTTAAAAGATGATCATTTATATTTTATTTTATTATTTTTTTTCTTTACATTTGAGTATTTTTCTATGTACTTGATTCCACATTCTTGGTTCACATATTTTTTTTTTTCAAAAATATTCCAAAATTCAGTTACTAAGTTTGACGAAAATAATTGATTTATCTTAATATTTTAAAAGGGTAAATTATTATTTGTGTGTTATGTGTATTATTTAGTGTCTCCTACTGGTCAAACAACGATCCAATAATGATAAAATATTGCTACGCATTATAATAAAAAACACATGAAATATTACATATAAGTGCATGTTTTAATTATTCATAGGTTGAGGTATTAGGATTTATTTTAAATAACATCAGCCAATCCTTAAGGGAGTACACCACTGCACCATACAGCGACATTTAGTGGTCAGATAATACAGGCTGTCCCTTTAAATAGATATTCACCCCTCTGAGATACTTGGGAGATTTCCGGTTTGACAAAAACAAAGATGTATGATAACCCTGGAAAAGTTTTACACCAGGGAAAAATGACAAATGTTATTTATAAGTTTATTCTGTTTTAATTTTGAACATGCAAGGAGAACAGGAAAGGACTGTACAAAACCCCCCTTACAATACCAAATCTCAAAAAGGGTGTGAAATCATAGAATGCCAACATCATTGGCCGATAGTGACAATGATGTAAACAGTGCATAATAGTCAAAATAACAAAAACAGTCAGGTACAATAGTCAAGATAAATCCTATGCAATCTCCTTTGTTGGCGTCCAATATTAAAACAGAATAAGTGTATCAGTTCTCTTTTCCCTTTTTGTAATCACCTATAAATACGAATTGTTTATTTTTAATTATAATTTCCATGTTAATTCAAAAACTAGCCCGAAAATAGGAAGATATTTTGTGAATTTACGGTTGGAATACATGTAAAACCACCAAAATACTTTCAAAACATGCATTCAATCTGATTCGTTTTTTTTTAAATAGCGCATTTCCCGCCTGTTTTGCTTGTTCGAACGACATGAAAAGGGAAAAAGCACATTTTTCTAGAAGAGTTTATGCATTCTTTTGTAAACATAAATGATAAGAACAATGAAAAAATGACTTTAAAACACAATCCATGTACATAAATGTATATAATGAAAAAGTAAATGTAACCGGTGAAGTTCTATTTTTAACACTGACTAAATAATGTGAACCTCTCTTCTCTTTGCCCCTCCCTTTTATTCTTCTTTGTTGTTTTTTTCTTCTTTTCTCATTTTTTTGTAGTTTCTTACAAATGCTGATATTGATAGTAATAAGAAAAAGAACAATAACTGATCCCACTTGTGTTGTGCATACTTGTATTGCATGGAGAGTCGCCTTCTTGTTTTACAATAGTGACCTTGGTGAGCATGTCACTTTGTTTGTGAAACATTGTATTTCTTTAAGGGATTAAATTGTCCTACATATAAAATTAAAGCGTTTGATATGCAAAAAAAACAAAAAAACAACACCTGTTGGTATCATTGTTTGTTTTTAATGATAAACTAATTGCCATTGCATTTTTGTACATGTTTGATTGAATGCATATGTGCTTATGCTAGTTAATCAGAATCTAGCGCTAAAGATTTTTTTTGTATTTGCAACTTATCCTGGTTGCGTTTATTTTCAGTTTATGCTACTATTGACCATTTTCTTGTTATTTGGATGTTCGATGTTGTTTTTTGGAAGGATTTAGTGCACATGTGTGAAACTCATGGCCCGTTATTCAGTATCATACTTTATCATTCAGCCTACATAAGTAACTTTACCCAATGTATTATAGCAGGGGTGGCAAACACGCGGCTCTTGGCCAATCAGAATGCGGCTCTTTGCCTCATCATATTTTCTATATACTGTGGCTCTTTGCCTCGTTTCATGTATAGTTTTTTTCCCCTCTTAAAACACACTTGAATCCATCAGAGTTAATAATAAATAATATTTTGAAATTAATTTGGCAGATTTGTTGTTTTTATGCTGCTCCGGACACATAACTGACTGCAAATCATCTGCGTAGGTTACGTCTAATGCTGGGAAATTAAGTAAACATTTCATGAGATGAGATGATATTGCATACTTTTACCCTCATGGTCAAAATGGCAAAATTCAAAGTGAAACGGAAATAGTGTTATGTGTTATATTATTTGTGTTATGGGATATAATATGTTTTAAATTGTGTGTGTGTGTTTGTGTGTGTCTGTCTGTCATGGCAGGTCAGTGCGTTGTGTGGCTCTTTGACTCTCACAGTTAAAAATTTCGGCTCTTTGTGTCAAACGTGTTCGCCACCCCTGTATTGTATAATAGTCTTAGATGACAGCAGATATTTTCTAAACGCATGACATTTGTTAGAAACAAGTACAAAAACAAGTACAAAATATTTTCATATTGGGTGTGTTAACAGTTATTTTAACAATTGAATGAATGGAGTTTTACACCTGAACCAACTCACCACACTACATAAACTAAACGCTACCCTTTAGCAGCCGGAGAGAGCATTTGGTTTGCATTTATTTCTATTGAATTGACTTAGAGACTCGCCTTTTTTTTTTTTTTTTTTTTAAACAGTCGGTATGTTTCTTTTACATACAATTCTATCAAATTCAGGTATATTTATTAATTATATCCGGCTTTTTGAGGACAGCCGTTATGCTGATAAGACCCTCGGTGAAAAAGAGATTGAAACCCCAAAATTAATGTGTTGCATGCTAATCTGTTAGCATTTAGCCATCTGTACCACAATGGATAGTGATGTAAAGGCTATTCATGACATCAGTAGTAGTAAATGGTAAATGGTCTGCATTTATATAGCGCTTTTCAAGTCAATGAAGACCTCCCAAAGCGCTTTACAATGTGCTTCACACTTCCCCGTTCACACACACACTCACACACCAATAGCGGCCATGCAACCATGCAAGTCGCCGACCTGCTTATTGGGGGCATTAGGGATTCAGTGTCTTGCCCAAGGACACTTCGACATATGACACGGAGGAGCCGGGAATCAAACCTGCGATCTCTTGATCCCAAGACAAGCGCACCTTCTGAGCTAATGCTGCCCAAAATGAAACTATCTGCATTTATATAGCGCTTTTCAAGTCAATGAAGACATCCCAGAGCGCTTTACAATGTGCTTCACACTTACCCATTCACACACCAATAGCGGCTGTGCAGCCATGCAAGGCGCCAACCTGCCCTTTGGGGGCATTAGGGATGGACACCAGCACAGAAAAAAAAAGTAATGACCAATAATCACAAAGACATCACCACAAACATCACCACCAACCACAAAGAGCTACAACCTGTCACCAAATCTAAATATCTTGCAGCTGCTATATCAGAAGAGGGGCCAGAACCAGAAATCATCGCCAGGATAGGTCAAATCACAGCCGCACATGCCAGACTCAAACCGATCTAGAGGGACAAAAACATTGCAGGCAAATCAAAGTTCAGACTCATGCAAGTGCTGGTTACTTCCATCTTGGACTCTCACAGCAGGATTGGAAAAGAAAATCCAGGCCATTGAGATGCGATGCTACAGGAAACTTCTAGGCATCAGTTATGGTGCGCAACACCATCAGAGGGCACATTGGACCCGACAAAGAAATGTTGTCAACCTTGTGCAGACGGAAACTTCTGTGGCATGGTCACAAGATCATCAGGACTGGCCAAGATAATTCACCAGGGCACAGTCCAAGGAAGCAGGAAGAGAGGAGGACAGAAAAAGAACAGGACCGACAAAATCAAGGAATAGACAGGTAGCAACTTTGCAATGACCTGAACTCTGGCCAGGAACCGTCAACAGTGGAGTGGAGAACGATGTCCAGAATTGCGTCCACATTGGTTCCCTGACAACCCAGGTGGTAAAGGGATCTGTGAACTGTGAACCATGAGCCACTAGATCAGGAGTCACCAACATGCTGATCGCTGGCAACAGGTAGCTCCTATGAACACCTGAGTGGTAACAACTTAGTAATAACATGAGCCATTGTTTTTCAGAAATGCATATCAAACTGGTAGCTCTTTAGTAACAAAACTATCTCTCAGCTTCAAAACAGTTTGTGAACGCTGCACTACATTGTATGAGTGCCTCAGACATATTTTTCCCCCCTTTTCAGTTTTGTTGCAAAAAAATTGTGCGGGCAAGTAGTCTTTATTCATCCAGTACAATGCAGTTAATAGGGTTATAAACATAATTGTTATAAAAATACATTTTGTCTTGTGTCTAGAACAAAAAAATAACTATGTAAACGTTATTAAAGAAGAAACAAAATTAACCAATATAAACATTTTTTAATTTGGAGATTTTGAATTTTAAAATTTGTTTTTTTATTTCTTTACACCTGTGGTTATTACTCATAGTCCCCATCCCCATTTTTTTATTACTGCATTATAATTTTTGTTTTTGTTTATTTTGTCCTGTTTACTTTTGCACACGAGGCTTTTATTACCTTCCTAGAAATATCAAATGTAGTAAGATCAAATTACCACTGAGGAGCGCTGTACACAAAGCACAAAGCTTTTCAACGTCGTTCAATCAAATGTGGACTCGAGGGTTGTGTCCCGACGGATCACCACTTTATCGTGGTGGGGCACTTTGCGCGTCTCCATGACCCCTAGAGCTATGTCGGCGGGAGTCTCGTACTCTTGGTAGGGTTACCCAAGCCATACAGGTCGAAGGGTAGAGTCCAGACTAAGAGTGATCCCAAAAGCTGGTGGCGGCACGCTTTGAGGCGGATTCCTACAGACCTGGATCCCGTTAGCCGCCTGCAGTTGTAGAAAGATGCCGGTCGTCTAGGGAGTGGCAAGGGAGACCCTAGACTCTAGCCACTGGAACCATCTTCTTTACAATCAAGATAGTGGCGTTGGGGAAAGCGCACCCCTTACGCCACTTTAAAAACCGTCATTGCGCAGATATCCTCTTTTACCTGAGTCTCCGACCACATCCAGGATCGGACTGTTCAAACATTCGCAGACTCACAAATAAAAGAAGATGGTCATCATCGAATCGATGGACAACCCCAACGAACGGACTCGAGGGTTAGAGCTTTCAAATCAGCGTTTTAAAAATATTTTTTTTCTTTTATGTTGGAGCAAGGAACCAAAATTCAACGGGGATTACAGTTTAAAAGTTTCTAAATCAAAGGTTCTTTTCAAACTAAAATGACGTTTGTAAAAATATCTCAAACGAAAAGGAGGTCCTCAAGTTGAGGTTCAGAATGATTAAGGTTTTTTTTTTTTTTTTTTTAAATTTGGTACCAAATCAATTTGCAATAGGTGATTTTGTGTTTTAAACGTTAGTTAGGATTGCAGTTCAACTCCAGGTATTTTTATTTCAGTTTTATTCAATACCAATTTCAGTAGAACTACATTTTTAATCTACTGTATAACAAAATTCAAAACAAAAGTACTTTACGACCATAATAGCTATATTAAATTGTTAGCATTCAATTAAGCCAAAATGATTCCACTGTCAATGCATTCTGTAATAGCAACTAAACATAAAACTACCATATGAACAGCTTTAACCTTGTTAGCATGCTAACCGCACCACTGACTCATCACACACTAGCAAAACAAAACTAAAAATGTACATTGTAAGTGTTCTTCAAGATTGTTCACGCAACTCTAAAAATAAACACTCCAGAATTCAGTTTGAAACGTTTTCCCCCCCCTGTTTTAAATGTTCTTCAACAAACCCTAACTGCTAGCTGAGACAGAAGAGATGCACATCTAAGTCCTCTGACAAATAACTTGAGCCGCGTTAAGCGGCTAGCTCTCTCTCTCTCTCTCTCTCTCTCTCTCTCTCTCTCTCTCTCTCTCTCTCTCTCTCTCTCTCTCTCTCTCTCTCTCTCTCTCTCTCCCTCTCTCTCTCCGTCTGTGAAATAGGTAAAGGTACCACCAATACATTGGTCTCATGCGTCAACGTTTCATGAGAGAACGTAATTTAAGCCTTTCTGCACTGCTTTGATCGATCAATCATTTTTTAAATTCATCTCACAATACTGATAGGTACAAAACAACGATTGCTCGATATTGGTGTTAAGACATCACCTCCGTTCATGCCAAAATCATCGCCCCTTTCCGGCACGTTTTTTTCAGAATAAAACCGAAGCGTTTTATCAGGTGTAATGTCTCGAAGTAAAAGCTTCATTTATTTGGCTTCATGCTGTCCACTGCCAACAGTTTTAGCATGGCAAGCAATCCAGGCTTTTCTCATATCCACTTTCCTGGTTGCATCAAGGTCACGCATACAAATGCTTTATCAAACATCCTCGTCTTAGCTTTCGGGAGACTTTTTAGTTTTTTACCCCGTCTTTCGGTGCCCTTCTCATTGGGTTGAATATATTTTAATGAGGTCTGCTCCACTTGTGTTTATACTATTCAGTGCTAATACTCTGTGCTGTATGCACTGTGTGGAGGCCAAATGTAAACAAAACACTTTGACAATGAGAGTGCCACTACTCCTTAACGTAGCGGAGGTACAATTGCACATAATTCTGGAAAAGTTAAAAATAAAAAAGTTCCTCGCGCCACCCTTGACGAAACCTAGAGCATACACTCGTTTCTAATCCCGCACCCCCGCCTCTTGAACCAAAATATTTCAGATGAAAAATAGTGCAGTCTGGGCACTTTGAGTCTCTGTAGTTTGTAATCTTCCTTGTGCTTTGAGCACTCGTTCCTGCTCGCTCTAAACAATACAGTCACAGCGGGTGGTCAAATATGATGTCCTTTTAACGTTTGTCATCAAAAAAATAAATACATGGATTCCGCATTTGTTGGTGGCTGAATTTTGCCTAAAACTAAGGACTAGGCTGTTAAAGATAAAAGTGAAAACCTTGTTTGGGCCTCAATTTCAGTCGTACTAGTCCCAAATCAATTTAAAATACTTCTTACTTGCAGTGTTTGCCAGAAAAGAAAAAAAAAGTCTGGCTCCATCACTGGAAAGCTATTTAAATGCATTTGTTTAACAGAGAGGCGGGACGGGACACGTCCTGAAAAACGTTTCCAGTGAGTGACAGGTCGCTGGGTTTATATACCGCAGTTTCACCCGATATGCACTTCAAGCTATGTCTTCATTTTGAACCGTATGTTTGGTGCGTTTCGGGATTTCAGTTGATGTTGCACAATGTTATTTTGCTCTTTAGAGTAGAAGCCAAATAAAATGGTTCTCCTAATAATTGCTCAATTGAATCCAACATTGATGTTAGGACCTAAAAGAAAGTATTTCAGGCATAATCAAGCCAACGAGTTCAAATGATTTGAGTGAAAGAAAAGCTCATTTTAAACTGTGAACGGACTCAAGAGATAAACAAATATATTGAATGAAATAACATGGCTACTAATAATTAAACATGTTTTTGTAATATTAGTTTTAAAAGCAGGCTTTTAAACTAATAAAACATGTTGGTTATTGCTTTATTGTATGTAATTTCAAAATACCAGAAAGAATGCATAAAAACACAAGACAGAAATAACCAAAAATGAACATAAAATACAGTCCAGCTAGACAAATCTAATAGTTACCTACCTACCTACCTTCCTACCTACCTTCCTACCTACCTACCTACCTACCCACTGTACCTATCAACCCACTGTCCCTACCTACCTACCTACCTACCTACCTACCTACCTACCTACCTGAAATGCTTGTTTTTGGAATGTGGGAGGAAACCGGAGTGCCCGGAGATAACCCACACAAGAACGGGGAGAACATGCAATCTCCATAAAGAAGGGCTGGTAGCTGAATTTGAACCCTGGACCTGTGAACTGATCCGCAGATGCGCTAGCCACTTAGCTGCCGTGCTGCTAGTCAAAAATATTTTTCTTAAAAGAAAAATGTAAAAGAAAATATTTTGCTTTTCCCTACTTTAATTCCTGCTAAGCCATTTATAATGCACGATGGAAAGGGGCATCTACCTTGCACAAACATGCTCAGCAACTTCTGCACAAATGAAAGGAGTAGTAATGGCAAAAAAAATATGAAGGCGTTGTCTCCGTGTCACCGCGATCAGGCAAATCACGCTACAATTACTTCAATAACAACAGCGACTACACCCAGTCTGCTTCTCTCAGTATTTTTTTTAGAAACTATTGTTATTATCATGGGAGTCAAGAAGACGATTCTCATAACCTGCTGTTCTTCTGTCTTCAGCTTAAAAAGAACGGCACGTTCAACTTTCACCAAGCAAGTTACGCCCTAGAAGTCTTAACTACTTACTATTGTTTTCGATACTAACTTGTATTTAGTTTAAAGGGACATTATGTATTATTTAGCACGTCCTGGTGTATTACGGGTAGTTTGTATTGGGTGGGGGTTAAATAGTTTCTAGTACTTGTTTTTGTTTTCTAAAAAATTGTATTTTCCCATATTATTTTATTCAAATGGATTCATATTTCTTTTAGTCTTAAGTAATCATCGTTTCAATTCCAAATACAGACCCCACAAATACATTAAAGAGAAATATCTATAAAAAAAAATTTAAAAAATATTTTGATTTGAATAATGTGCAAAAAACATTGGCTAAAAAAAAATCACTTTAAATGAGACCTCAAATGTGAATAATTTCACATTACACAAATCGCTAATTTAATTTATTTATGAAAAACAACGGGCAGCACGGCGGAGCAGTGGTTAGTGCGTGTTTGGCACAGTTCTGAGGTCATGAGATCGAACCTCCTGTGTGGAGTTTGCATGTTCTCCCCGTGCTCGCGTGGGTTTCCTCCAGGCACTCCAGTTTCCTCCCACATTCCAAAAACATGCATGTCAGGTTAATTGGCTGGTCCAAATTGTCCCTAGGTGTGAATGAGCGAGCAAATTGTCTGTCCCTGTGTGCCCTGCAATTTGCTGGCAACCAGTTCAGGGTGTCCCCTGCCTACTACCCAAAGATAGCTGGGATGGGCTCCAGCACCCCCGCAACCCTACTGAGGATAAGCGGTGCAGATCATGGATGGATGCATGGATAGGCAAAACAACACGCCTGTGTGGGATGACCAATAGTAATAATTTTTTGAAAATTAAAAAAATACATTTTTAAATTGAAAGCTTAGGCTTCAGCAAAATGTTTTTGATTCAACTCAAGGAAATTGGTCATCTATCATAAGCTGTAGACTGTTCCTGTTTATAAACTGGCACAGTGTGTAATATTTAGCGCCTTCATTTAGCAATATCTAGTGGTCAAATATTACAGTGTTGCTTTAAACAATATCTCAGCTCCTTGTTATGGTTGTGGATACTAACTAGTACAGTCATCTTTTGCTATATGGTGGTTTACTTTTCACAGTGTTGGTACTCTACAGATTCGCATCGTGCATTGTGTTTTGGATTCTGATTAGCTAAGCAGTCCACTGCTCATTGTTATTTGATGATAAAGTAAACAAAAGTATATTAACAAAACATTTATACAGTACCTTTATTTGTTAAGCAATTTCTTGAGCCGGTAAAAAGGGTTTTTTCTTTGGTTTCAGTGTTTAAGTATGTAGGGTGATGCCCCCCTTATTCCAGAAAATGAATTAAAAAATGACTTATAACGTCATACTATGATGAAAAACGCGTTTCCAAATGTTCTTTTAAAATTGTTTGAAATCCTATCCAACCGGGTTTCTTACACATTTTTCATCACAAAATTCAAGCACTTTTAAAGGACTTTCATAGACAAATTTCAAATTTCTCCAGTGTCATTAAAAAATAAATCCAGTGTGAATCACGTATTTTGCTGAGTCACAAATATAATAATAATAATCAGTGATTTACATATGCGATTTTTAATCTTGAGTGTGCATTTATCAAGAAATATATTTTTTAGATCTTGAGTAAATCACTAATATATTCGTTGTGGAGACAAATCTCCCAATAGAGTTGTTGGGTAAAAATGAGAGTCATATCTCGCTTTCTATTCTGTAGCACGAAGTTATTTCCATGCAATTTACCAGTGGGAGACGCAACATTTGTTTTTGTAAGGTCCGTGATAAATGTCCAGAATTGATTCGTAATCCTTGAACTAACACACATTTGAATTGGCCCAGTTTAGGTGTAGCATGTTTGGGAGGCAATAATGTTTCATAAGACAATGTCATACAAACTTATGCCAGCTGCCGTTAATCATGGGGTAAAAATGCAATGGCAAAGCGAAGCCGAAAGGGGGCAGTGTCAGCAGCATTTTTTGAGAAGACTTGTGAAACATGGCAATAATTTCAAGCGCTTACAAGCACTTTACCCAAAATTCAAGCACTTTTCAATCTCGGAATACACATTACAATTCAAGCATTTTCAATTATTTCAAGCACCTGTATGGACCCTGTCTAAGGTTTGATTATATCTTGCATAAAAATGTAAAAATATGTCGTTGGGAAAGAAATGCTTTTGATTGGACCATTATTTTAACAGAAGAATATAAGGATTTCTTTCCGCGATATATAGAAATGCTAATTTTTGAGGTATAGGTCCGTATAAAAACCAAATACTAAACTCGTTGGATAATAATACAAAATATATTTTTTCAGATAAGAATGAAAACATCTTTTTTTTAATGGAAATAAAAAAAACAGCAAAAAAGTCACATATCATTTTTTAAATTATCTCCCAAAATCTGTAAAAAAAAAAAAAAACAGACAAAAACAACCTCTACTGCAGCATATGCCACACATTCTGATTAAACATTAAAATCCTGAAAAATATTTACAAAAGCATTACAAATTCAAAAGACACTTATTGTTATATATGTACATGTTGCTCTTTGAGAACACGAATCCTTACTAAGATAAGAAAAAACAATAGATTGAAATTAAAGACAATTTCAACACAGTGCATTTGTGCAACCGTGATGGGAGTCCAAAATGTTTTAGAAAAAGAAACCACATAAACTCGTTAATTACAAAAGCTTTTTATCACCATAGCAACACACACAAACAACAAACTAAGCTCCAAAACAGGCCCAACTAGTTCATGACTAAATCCAACTTGACTTTTCTTAAGGCTTTTTTGCGCACTTATGCAGAGTACTAACGATCAAAATCTAGAAAGAAAAAACATCAAGTATACATCTAAATACATTCATTGTTTTTTCCCCTTCTGGACACACATATGCTCAATTAAAAATATAAAATATGTATATGTATTTACATGAGATCGGGGGGGGGGGGCACATCAGCCACACAAAGTTTGGAAAGGTTTCACTAAGCAGGAAGAATAAAACGAGATGAAAAAAAAGGAAAACACATCTTTTAAAGAGACAATGTGTATTATTTGACCATTAAATGTCGCTGTATTGTGTCATGCAACTGAAAACGAGTGCAAAAGAGCACAGGGAAGAATACAGACTATGGTGACTCAAAGTCACCAAAAAGAACCATTTTTCGTATTGATTTATTTAGTTTTTGTCAAACCTTGGGTGAAGGGCGAAAATAAAGAGAAAAAACTGGAAAAAAGAAAACAAAGGGAAAAAAGGCTTAAATAAAAGAAGCAAAATGAAATGAGGACAAAAAAGGAAAAGTAAATATCAAATAAAAAAAAGAAAGAAAAATTGAAAAGAACAAAGAGAGAAAAATAAAGAAAAATGACAGGTTTTTGGGTACCCGTAGCAGCAAGATGGCCAATAGTTATGTCAGCTCACTCTAGGTGGGGCTCAAGTTATGTAAAATAAATGCCAATTTCTCAACCAATGACTATTTTAATTTTCTTTTCACCACTAGGAAGCATTAAATAATAGACACTGTCTCGTTAAAGATCCCTGGCGAGAAGGTTAAGTATGACTCATGTTATGAACTAAATATTCATTTATCTACCTAGGAGTATTTAAAGAATATACACATTTGTATAATAGTTCATGTACTTTTGCTTATACAAATCAAGTTTCTTTTAAAATTATCTATTCTTTTACCACTCAAAGGCACAAACTAATACACACAGTTCCTTTGAATAAAACCCAACTTTTCATTGTTTGTATTTTTAATTTTTCAGCTAAAATGGAATCTGAAAATCCCTTTCAAACTTAACTGAATTTGAGAACATTTTGTTAATTTTCTTGCAATTTTTCGGCAACACTTTATCTTGCCAGAACTGAGAAACAAAAGTGACAACATATTGAGGTGCATGTTTCAAGGAAAACTAGGTTAAATCCATGTGCAACTCAGAAGGATTCAATCTCGTCATATTGATATAAAAAGAAGACATTTTTAAAAAAGTCAATTTGACAAGGCAGTCCAGGAAAAAAATTGGTAATGGCAAAAAGTTTGAGAGAAGAAAAACGCAGTGAATTTTTCCGACTTTGTGTCTTTCTCAGTTCTGGTGACGCTTCATGTGAAGGGCCAAGTGGTCCGAGCGTGAGAAGCATCGGTTGCAGGCTACGCATTTGAAAGGTTTGGCCCCCGTGTGCTTGCGGTAATGCCTGGTAAGCTCGTCCGAACGGGCGAAACGCCAGTCGCAGTTGTCCCACGTGCAGCGGTACGGCTTCTCGCCTGAAAAAAAAAACCCAACAGAACCACTTAATCCAACTTAGAAGTTTACAGTGGTACATCTTACGAGCGCAATTTGTGCTCGTAACCAGAATTGCTTGTGTAGGGAGCCATCCGTCCATCCATTCATTATCTGCACAGCTTATCCTCAATAGGGTAGCAGCGGTGGAGCCCATCCCAGCTACCTTCAGGCAGTGGGCATGGGACACCCTGAACTGGTTGCCAGTTAATCGCAAGGTACACAGAGACAGGCAACTCACTCGCTCATTCACTCCTAGGGACAATTTGGGCCGGTCGATTAACCTGACATGCATGTTTTTGGAATGTGGGAGGAAACTGGAGTAACATGCAAACTCCACACATTAAGGCTGGTTGCTGGATTTGAACCTATGACCTCAGAACCGTGCCACGGATGCGCTAACCATTCATCTGCTGCGCCGCCCTGTAAATGTGAACCCTAAATAGCTATGCAATGCATACACATTCAAATAGTAAATAAAATGATATTAATGAAATAAAATGAGTCTATAATGAACACTAACAAACATGTATGCGTGCTGCCGGGAAATAGGTTGCAACGAGAGTGCATATGTGTCAACTCAGTTTTCCCCATATTTTTTACTTTTTTTAACATTCCACTCTGTGAACATCCAAAAAACCACAACAACCTCGACTGGCCCATTTCTGCTCGATTCTGGATCGTTTTGGACCCGGTCACTGGTAGCAGACGTCATCGTAGATTGCTAGTATTGTTTCGGTATCCTACAGTCTGTCTTCTTGTGAGTAAATAGGTGCCATGTAGTGCTCTTAAAGTTTATTATCACTTAGTAAGGAGTATTTGCAATCATTAATAAAGGGAGCAATTGGCAGAGGTTGCAAGAGATTGAGAAACTCTCGATAAGTAAGCACTTACTGTAACTTAAAATGAACGTAGGCATTAAAAAAATACAGTACAATTTCTTATTGCTTTGTCTCCTTAGTAGTTTGCACAAATAGGATGAGCTGATGCCCGGCAGTAAGCAGTTACGAGCATTGAGCTATCTCATGCAGTTTCTATTGGTAGTCTCTGAGACTGCTCGCTAACAGGATTAAACTTCATAAAGCAAGGTAGAGTTTTGTTAGAAAACAAACAACTCACATACCTACATTCTCATCGTTAGAGGTGCTCGTATAAAGAGGTACCACTGTATTCTGTTTTGAATTTGGACAGCTGCAAAGGAGATTGCATAGGATGCCAGTTGGTTATGTTGACTATTATTGCTAACTGTTATTTGTTGTTTTGACTATTATGAACTGTTGACATCCGGGGTCTCAGACTTAATTTACTTGGACGCTACTCGATATAGGGCACGGGTTTGACAAAACTTGCATTCGGGCCGGGCCAGAAAAAAATGGCTGCATTCAATTTTTTGGGGATATGATGATAGAGTCTTAAATCTGTTACCTCAGCAATACACAAGAAAAAAGATAAGCCAATACAATGTTATTTTCGTTTTTTACCGTTGTGGAATAACAATTCAGAAACATGAAAAATATAGATACCAGATGTTCAACAAACAATACCGATTGTTTGACATTCGAAATGTGTAACAGCCAAAGTGCCAGCTAATCATCAACTATGAGGTTAAAAAAAAAGAAAGAAGTTGAATGGGCTCCTATGCAAACATACCACAAGAAAAGCAGGAAGAAGGAAAACATACAAACGGAAAAGAAGATAAGAAAATTAGATATTAATTCACTTAGTGCTACAAGCTTTTCTTTTTTGTTCTGAGAAGTTAGCAAACCATTTGACATCTTGAAAAGTGACCCTTTTATCCAAATATGTGAACAATCAGGTAAAGCACGTACTTACCTCACAGAATGCTATATATCACTTAAATAAGCGAGTGGACAAGCTAAACAATTGCTAACATCCTAAAGTGGTAATCATTTCAATTATTTAAAATACAGTTATTATTCCCCAAAATTGCAAGCTAAAATGTGAAATGATCAGTTAATTTGCTTAATGTCAACAATTTAATGTTTGCAAATGTGATTCATGCAATAAATTACCCACGAAATAAAAATCGCTACATGGTACAAAACATTGTCTGGATCTGTTCTGTCAAACTAAAATGTAACTAAAAACAAATAGTAAAAGTGCTGAAATTCCATTATTTACTCATTTTATACAATTAGCATCCTAAAATCAGACGTGTACATGGGTTAGAATAAGTTAAGAGGAAATTCTGTGTTTGTTTGAATATAACACGTGCGAAAAATTTTAGATTAAAACATTTTCTTTGACTTTTTCTCAGCTCAAAATAAGCATTGAAAGTGACAAACAGTGTCAAATACATGCTGCCGGGATTCAATTTGATAACTATGAATGCAATACCAACATAAAACTTTTTATATCATCTCCTTCAAAAGTCCAATTCATCATCAGATACATAAAAGAATTGTTTCCCTCGTTGGGATTGTTTGCGTTTTTTTGTACCTTTCAGGACGACTTTGTTTTCTCCATTTTTCTCTGGTACCATGAATAAAAAAAGTATGATGATGAGATAAAATATAACGTGCGTTACACACAAATAAATACAGTAATCCTACCCGCACGACCCACACTCATTTTAATTCCACCTCAAACGCCTGATTCACTCTGGGAAATCTCACAAAAACACTTCCCCACCTCAAAAAAAATTCACCTTGGATCTATACAATTATTTCACCTAGGTCCCCCTTTTGGACTTCGGAATGGCAAATTTTTTTCAAAAGATAAGAGATTTTTATGCCTTTAAAATGTTAGCTGACGGATTTTGAATGAGTTAACAAACTTGTTAAGATCATATCTTATAATGAGTTTATTTTTTTCTGAAATTCATTTTGTCAAATACAGAGCATAGCTTACATGCTAACATCAGAAGTCATTCAAAATAAAGTTAGCCAACATGCAAATATTCCAAATATAATTAAAAGAAGTGACCTTGTCTATGAAGTCTTCGAGAGTAAGAAAGCAATAACTACAAAGCAATCCTATCATTTGGTCCGAAAAAGTGCTAGCTAATTGCCAACGCTGATAAGATTGGCGTACAGCCATTGACCAATCAATCAATCACAATGTGGGCAGTCATTAGCGGTGACAGGGAGAGTCCAAAAAGCAGGCGGCAGGTGACCATGATAAACAGACGCTAGCAAACGTTTCAAAATACGGTGTTTTTTTCTCCCCGCAGCTTCTTTCAGAACAATACAAAATGCCATACAATAGAAAACAACATGGTAATGTATAGTCAAAGGGGCCTGATGGTGTGTTTGGTCAAAAGCTTGGTCACCTGACAAAGATTATTACCCTCCAGGGTGCGCAAAACGGCGGCTGAAACCCGACTCGCGCTAAACAAACACTCTCTGCTGGCGTACTTTTCCAAACAAAAAAGGTCAAGCTGCCTTTAAAGACGTGATTAGTTTACGATTTAAACGCCTACCAATGGAAAGAGATATGATTTGGTAGATTTTCTTACCGATGCCATGGCCTGAATTTTCACATTGCAAAGCTTGACAGTCTAAAAGTCAGTGTAAGGCAGGGGTGGGCAACTTTTTGAAGTCGGGGGCCGCATAGGGTTAAAAAAAAAAATATACCAAAGGGCAGATCCTAGAGACCAAACCAGTTCTTTTTCCATTTATGAATAAATATACATGCAGACATCTACATGTTACATTCCTTGATATTGTTTTTTAAAAATATTAGTTTCATCAAATTGGTTAATAATGTCCTAAGTCCATGTTTTAAACCCCTAATTTAATATTTTGTTTCGTAGTATGACTTTAGTTATTTCTTTCGTGTTTTTGTAGTATTTCTACAATAGTTTTTGTCATATGTTCATAGTAGTATTTATGTAGTTTTTCTGTAGTATTTTTGTAGTAGCATATTGAACTTGTATTTTTGTAGTCTATCTGTCATTGTATCAATGTAGTATTTTTGAGCATGAAGTGGTATTTTCAGTATTTATCTAGAAGTACTCTTGGAGTATTTCCATAGTGGTATTTCCTTAGTATTTTTTGTAGTATTTTTTTTTTGTTTATTTTTGTTACATTATTATTTTATTTTTTGTTTATTTAGTTGTATTTTTGGACCATTTTTGTAGTGTTTATGCAGTCGGTTCTTTTTAGTATTTCTAAAGTATTTTTGTAGGGTTACTTTACTTTCATTTATATAATATTTGTGCAGTAGTATATCCATAGTATTATTTTTGTGGTATTTGAGTGGTATATCTGTAGTATTTTTATAGTATTACTGTAGTTATATTTTTTAGTATTTCAATTGTAATATTTCTGTAGAACTACTTATGTATTATAGTATTCCTGTAGTGATATTTTTAGTATTTCTATAGAAATATTTTTTTTAAATTTGCATATATTACTTTTGTAGTATTTCCATATAGTACTTTTGTCATACCTCTGTAGTAGTTTTGTCATATTGTTGTAGTTATATTCGTCTAATATTTCTGTTTTAATATTTATGGAGTAGTATTTTTGTATTATCGAATTTCTCTACTAGTATTTTTATAGTTTTTCTTTTTAGAATGAAAACAAAATAATAGATTAGGTTCCGTTATTTCAGTACTAAATTTGATATTCAGTTTTGAAGTAATTTGTGGTATTTTTTGGGGTAGTTTTACGTGTAGACACGCAAAGGGACAATGGGGACAATGTAGGCACCAAAAAACATTTTTATTAGTAGTACTTTATTTACTAGAGTATATATTCTTATTTTATCTTGAGCTTTTCTTTTGGTGGGCCAGATAAAAAAGCCTGATGTGACGCATGTGGCCTGCGGGCCCTAGTTTCCTCGCACTGCTGTAAATGTCATTAAAAGCATTTTCAACTCAACTGTTTGAGCAGCTGGCAAATCCGAAACCCGAAACAACGTCTGCGGAGAAGCGTCTTCTCAAACGAGGCTACAGCTCTAGCAAACACAGCAAAACAAAACAGCGTAGAAAGTGCATCCATCACTCTCCTCAACACACAAAAGGCTCTTTGTGTGCCTTTTTAAAAGAGACCTGACGTTTCTTTTCTAAGAGGGGAATTGAAAGTGCAACAAAGTAAGGCTCAAAAGCTGCAATGCAAAAAAATATTACTTTTTTGAGTGAGGAAAAAATAAAATCATCGGGTTTTTATTAGATTTAAAAATGTGAAAACAGACAATTTGACCAGTGCAGCAAATTGTTTCTTTGTCGCAGTGAAGGGCAGACAAGGGAGGCAGGCCATCATGGAAATATAATATGAAAAGTATGTTAAATAATGAGCAACACGGCAGCTGAGTGGTCGGCCCGTCTGTGGCACAGTTCTAAGGTCATGAGCTCAAACCTTCCTGTGTGGAGTTTGCATGTTCTCCCTGTGCTTTCATGGGTATCCTCTGGGCACTCTGTTTCCTCCCTGCGACTGCCGGGCAACCAGTTCCGGGTGTCCCCTGCCCACTGCTCGAGGACAGCTTAGATGGGCTCCAGCACCCCCGCGATCTTACCAAAGATAAGCGGTGCATATAATGGATGGATGTTAAATGGTTATATTTATTCAGTATTAATGTATAGTATTCTTTCTCATTTAGTTTTACAATTTTTAAATTTTCTTTTTCAAAATCGCTGAATTTTCACATCATTAATACAATGAGTATGCTATTTTTGCAGATGCAGGGTGAGGCATGCAATTCTCTTGCCTCTTGGCAGAGGGCGATAGTGACACCAAAGATTATTATTTGGTGCATACCTCTGCCCCAAACAATACAATTAGTGATAGCACTAGCAAGCTAACAGCAAATAAAGCCATTAAGTATTTTCTTTTTCTCGTTGTATGGACTTTTTTTCCCCCATGGTGGTTGATTACCTATTAATACTTTTATTCAACAGGAACAGCACATAAACTTCATTTATATGTTAAGGCAGGGGTCCCCAAACCTTTTCCTGTTAGGGACACACAACTTTTCCCTTCTCCGATGAGGGGCCAGGGTCAGTTTAAAAAAGAAAAAACATGATGATTTGCTGAGTAACTAAAATTATATTGCTTTCCAGAAAGCCACAATCGAATAACCAATCTGGACTTTTCACAGAACAAAAGCCAGAAATTAAATATTGACACTATCAATGACTTTAATAATAACCAAATAACTCTCTGTATTCTTCACAGAACAAAAGGCAGAAAATAAATAACAACACCATTTACGAAATAAATGATAACCAAATAACACTCTGTGAGGTCCCCAACGGATAGAAAGTCAATGTAATATAACCTTTTTGTTGTGCTTTTGACAGTCTTAACAGGTCCAAGTTCATTTTAGTTGTTAGTTGTTGAGTACTAGACCACCAGTGGTATAGATGACTTACAAAAAGGCAGTGGATTTTATCTCATTATCACTCTATTTTTAGTCACAATAACAGAGAAAAATGTTAATTTTGTTGTGCGTTTCACATTAAACAATGACATGGTACTGTGACTAAAGATTGTGTGGAAATGAGATAAAACCCAATGCCTTTTCCTATATCATATATGTGGACGAAAGCATGACCAACTTGGGTGTCTAACTTGTTTGGGTGTTTGGGCATTTGGGTTGGCCATGGTCCCAATTTTTTTTGTGTGTGTTTTTTTTCTACTTTTCCCCTTCTTATAATTTTCTTTGTTTTTCTATGTGTTCGTCTTGCTGTCGGTAAACCCCTCTCGAGGGATATGACCATGGTAGATAGATAGATTGATATGTGGTAAGAGTTTGGCGCCATCACCGCTGCGACCCAAGATTGAATCTCGTTACAACCAAAAACGCACAATCCGACTTGGGGTTAATTTTTAGGTTAAAAAAGAAAAAGAAAAGTGCATTCAAATTGCTTTCTCGTATCGTTCAAGGGGGCGGACCAAATGTGGAGATGGGCTATATGCAGCCAGCGGGCTGTAGTTTGGGGACTACTAGGTTAAGGTAAGACAATAAAACATTTTTTCTATCCTTCAGTTTATATATTGTATTTCTTCCTGACACTGCCAATAATATATTGAATAAGATGAAGATTCATTTCATTCATACATCTGTAAATCTGACTGTGCCTCACCAGACAGTAACCTTACTGCACATCACTGCATTTTCGATTCATTCTCGGCCGTATCATTAGTTTTCCCTTATACCTCCAAAAACACAAACTTGTATGACAACAAAGATATTTTATGACAAATTCCGCATGCTTTTACTGAGGCAAAGAGCAAACACTTAACAGACTTCTCCAGGACGCCCATAAAGTCTTTATCAGCTCAGCTAGTGTTTGTAAAGAGGGCAGTGTGGTTTGACTGTGGGCGGGGCCGAGGATCCGAACACACAAGTCCATGGTCAAGGTTGCCCTTAGACCAACCCTTGGGCCCCTACATATAGAGGAGGGCTGATTGTTACGATAACACACTTATTTACTTGTGACAAAGTCCGCCAAGATTTTCGATTGCCTTGTTTACATCCACGAGCTCAAAACGCAGGGTTAAATTAGCATTTGTTAGCAAAAGCCAACAATCGCAATGTCTCATGATGACTGAGAGCAACAAAATTTGCATTACTAAGGTTCAAAGCGAGTAACATTTCGTCAGCCGTCCCGCCACATAGTCAGGAGGTTCTGTTTAAACTCAGAGATCTGGTCAAATGCTAGTATGAGATGGAAATAAGTACAGAAGAAACAAATGTAACGACCAACAACCCTCCAGGTATCACCACAAGCATCACCATAAACCACCAAGTGCTTGAACCTGTGACCAAATTTAAATGTCTTGGAGCTGTCACATAAACAAAACAAACAAAAAACGGTCAGAACCAGAAACCATGGCCAGGATAGCTAAAAACCCAGCCGCACTTGCCAGACTTAAACCCGTCTGGAGAGGCTAGAACATAGCAATGAAATCAAAGATCAGACTCATACAAGCGCTGGCTACTTCCATCTTCATCTACTCTTGCGAGGACATGGACTGTCACAGCAAAACTGGAAAAGAAAATCCAGGCCACGGATATTTGATGTTATAGGAATCTTGTAGGCATGTTCTACATAGCCCGTGTTACAAACAAAACAGTGTGCAACGCCACCAGGGGGGCACAGTGGACACTACGAACAACTGTTGTTAACTGAACGGATGAAAACTTCAGTGGTATGGTCACGTCACAAGATCATCAGGACTTTCCAAGATCATTCTCCAGGGCTTTGTCCAAGAGGCGGTAGGAAGGCAGGAAGACCCAATTACAGGCTACGTTTAAGAAGAATTACATGAATTGATGATTTATTTGTAAACATCGATCAACTCAATTTCTCATGTCAATTTGAAATCAAATTTCCTAAAAGATCGCAATGATCCATCATTGGTGAGCGATTTTCAGAACCAGCCTGCGGGCAACTCAGCAGTTCCTAGAGTTCTACCTGGGGCACCACGTTGAAAACTCTGATCTAAGTCACTGTACAGTCCCTTTAATTTTCAGGTAAATGTGACATGCAAATGCAATTTGGTCTGATGGCAAACATCAGTGCCAGACAGAAAAAAATTACTTCTCACATCTGCGTGGCAATCTGGCACTATTCTCCACAGTATTGTTCATGTGGGAAATGCTGTATGCTGTTGTCAATAAATATAAGGCCACACTTTACACAATGTGCATTGTATACACTATCTGAGTTTGAAAACAATTGACCTTCACAACTTGGAGTAGATCAGAAAACAGCCCAACTTAATTCTGCAAATTTTCCAGCTAACCGCATCACGTGTACACGAGGCTTAAAGTCACAGTGTGAAATATTTGACCACTAGATGGCACTGTATTGTCTAATGTGAACAAAAACCAGTCCCGAGATGCCATACAAACATAACGGCGACTTCTTGGTAGGGATTCCACTATGTCAAAGATATACAAATTTCTTGTCCTATGGTTTTTTTTTTTGCAAAAATTAACATTGGTATGATAGTTCATGTATTTTTGCAACTATTCATATCAATGTTCTTTTTTTAACTAAATGAAACAGTTTTTTACTACTAAGAGGTGCTAAATATTACACACTGTCCCTTCAGGTTTGTCACTCAGCCTGACACTCGGTGGTCTCATTTAAACCCATTTATGGGACAACCGAATTAACACCCTGGACAAATGGAAGATTTTGTATAAGCTATTTTTTTGGGTGCTTATTCTATGTGCCAGTAAAGACCTCACCATTCCACATACTCCTTTCATGAGTCATTGCCATCAACCAAACGGAAAAAACAAGACTGGGCAGGTGCCATTTTGCAAGTAAAACCTGCTGATGAGACATTCTAACCACTCTAAAAACGTTTAACCTTAATATTGCTTCTTTTCTGACATGGTTAGACTACTTGTGATACAAAATATGCTAGCATTCAGGATAAAACATTTATACGCTGATAAAGTGGGTAAGTATTCTGCTATATGGATTCCCACATGGCGAACTAGCTAGATTCTTATATTAGCAAGCTTGATTCTATCTATTTAAGTAGCTCATTTCTATTACGTTTATGAATAATAACTTAGACCATATGTGTCACACTCAAATGGGCCAAATGTGGTACACCACATGATTTTGTTAATTTCCGCAACACGTCAGTATTTCCAAAATCAATATGAATGAGTGAAATTGAGAAAAAAAAATATCCTAAAAATGTCCAAGAAGATTTTGTTATTTTGTTATACAGGGGATTAATTTGTTCCTGGATTGTGCTCATATCTAGAAATGCCTGTATCTTGGGCAAATTTTCCAGAAATGAAATAACTGAAAACAATTTAAATTGTCCCCAGCCTCCCAAAAGCATCCAAGTTAACCCAAAATAGCTATTAAACACATCTTACTGATCACTAAAAACACCTTTAACTAGTCATTGAACATTGAAATAAAGTAAGAAACAATGATAATAAAACAATTTCAGTGGTAACATCTGCAAATTCAGGAACGTTTTTTTACTCATAAGACAACTCTTAATTCGTAGCTTGTATGTAGATGTATTACTGTTTTTAATGCATCCACAGAAGGGTCGCAGGGTTTCTGGAGCCCATCCCAGCTGTCTTCGGAAAGTAGGGTTTTTAATGTATAATACATTCATCTGTTTATATGGTGCATTGACATTTTTTTTTTCAAGGGAACTGTAATTTTTGTGACTTAAATAATTAATACATTTTGAGTTACTTTACATGAATGAGTAGTCACATATATTTTACATATCAATTACATTCAGTTACATTCATAAGTTACATCAGGCCCTTCAAGGACTGCGTTGAGCTGTTGTGGCCCTTGGTAAAAATGAGTTTGCCACCCCTGATTTAAAGGATCAATCTTTCTTAGTTAATTCATGATTAGCTAAATGCTAGCATCCCTAGCTTCAGATGCCTAACATTGCGGCTACCTCCAGTAGGTTCTCTTTTGTTTAACTTTCTCACTGCTGCCGTTTACAACGAGTCCTTTCCCACAGTATCCATCTGTGTTATCTTTTTATGATATTTACATTCATTCAACCTCACATTTTGGAGTATATCATCACTAAACTTAAGGAAAACTAAAACAAAGGGATAAGGCTTTTAGAGTTTCGCCGTACAAAGTGAGTATCGAAACCGGCCGATCCAGTGCGTACAACAACAACCCCCCCTTGCTCCATAGCTTCTTCTGAAAAAGGACTAAAAAGCAGGAGTAACTAGTTTTTGAGTGAGTTATACTGCATTTTCATTTCCCTCCCGCCCCCTTTGTGCTTTTTCTTTCTCACCAGGGCAAGTGCCGACACGCAGAACAGCCGGAGAAAAGATGTGAATTCTTTTGCAGTTACACAAGGATATTAGAACGCTTCCCGATGTCCTTACTTAAAAAAGAATTACCTGTGTGCGTCCTCTGGTGCGCCTTCAAATGTGAGCTCTTTGTGTAAACCTTTGTGCAACCTGAACCAAAATGAAAAATGAAGAAAAACAAAATCAGAGTGAGAAAGGCAAACAAGTTAAGCACCTTTATAAAATCTAAACAAAAGTAGTTGGCACCTCTGATAAAAACAAATTTGCATATAAGAATGTTTAACCCATTTTTAAAATATAAAAGAAATGCGGTGTACGCATTGTGTGCCAAGAAAGAAAAAATTGGGTGGCAAATGATGGCTGAGGTATTTCCCTGAGAGAAAATAAGTACCAAGACTTCATTACCGTCTTGCCGTGCTAGTGGCTGTTGCGCGTTATATGGTTTATATATTTTAGCTGAACAAAGTGAAAAACAAATCTTAGCCGCTTTGACAGAAAATGTTGATTATTTGAAGTACTGTTTTTCACATATTAAATTTTAATACGTATTGTGCTGGTAAAATAATAACTTAATTTCTAAAATAGGCAAAATATACAAAATATAATCTTTTTTTACATCTTTTCACTAGATACATAAGTATAAATTCAGGTAAAGTATGACAAATAAAAATATACAATAACAAATATGTTACCTTAATTGGGAATATTATCTGCTGATTATATTTTTTAGGCGCAGACAGAAAGCTATATTCCAAATAGTCCAATCACTAGTTGCAAGGCAAGATTCGCAGCTCCAGACACAATAAACTAACCTAAAAGTTATTTAGCATTAAGAAGTTAACAAACCTTTGCCATCAATAAAACTAACAAGGTAAATCTTCAAGTATTGGGAAAGTATTTTTCCTATTCTATATTTTCAATCTTATTGGTCTCATAAAAAAAATAACTTATTATCTAACATAAGCAAAATTGTCTGAAAAACACATTGCCCTTTTCTCCTTCTACTAAAGAAACAAGTTGAACATGAAGTGCAAAAAATGAAAATATACAATAACAAAAATGTTACCTAAATTAGTAAAACTTTCTGCTAATAAGGCTGAATCATTTTTTTTTACCTGCAGGGCAGAAAACTATGATTCAAAGAAGTCCAAAAGAACTGAATAGGGTAATCAGTAGTTATCTACCCAATAAACTGACCTAAATTAAAAGTTAACTAGTTTTACGAGCTAGCCTTCAGAATAAATAGAAGCTAACTAGGTAACCCTCTAGGTCCAGTGGAACCTCGACGGTTGAAGGGACTAGTCTGCAATTGGGAAACCCTCAAATAGAAGAAATTAAACACACACTAAAATGTATAGCCCACAATTTAAACGGGGTGTAGGTGAATAATTTAAAGAACCCCCTTTTCTTCTCTATTTTTCACGAAAAATACCGAAACCTAAGAGGAAGGAATGACCTCGCAATTGAACATATGGGTGTCAACCATGCAACTATGTTGAGTTCCACTGTAAACAGAGCTGTAGACCTAGCTTTGAAATGTTAGCATGAGCAGACTAAAGACCTGGATAGTCACAGAAGTGAATCCTCCTCTTCTCCAGCTCTGGGTTGTTTCGCCGATTATATTTAGGCCCCGTCAGGACGCCTTGGCCGTGTGTCATCAGCATGGCATGCGGGGACAACCCAGTCACTTTAATCCCACCCACCAGATGCTGTCGGTACGGGGGTGGTGGCTGGCTAGCTAAACTCAGCAGCTCTGCCTGAGCCTCGGGGCTGCCTGGTTGCGAGTTCGGAGGAGAGGGGGGCAGACTGTGTGGTGCGGCGGACGCCTGGTAGTAACCGTGGGGCGTCCCCAACTGGTGCTCAGCTAACATGTAGCCGCTGGCGCTGCTGAGATTCAGCATGGTTCGAGGACCTGACACCGAGGGTCCGGAATGGGACAAAGTCATAGCCAGGTCTGCTGTGCTGTTGACCGGCATGTGGTAGACTTGAGGTTGCGGGGGCGTGGGTCCTATGTGAAGGTCAGCATCCAAACTCTGTTGCTGCTGCTGCTGCTGGGACCCGCTGGGAAGGTTGACACTCCCTGAACTCATGTCAGGCTTGACAAAAACAGGTGGCACGTTGAATACTGAAGTGAAGTCCGGTAGGGCCTGAGTGCCGGCGGAGGAGCAGGGCACCTCCAAGCCTGGTTCTGTCTTAATATGGGGTGGAGGTAGAGTCTTGTTGTGGCGATAGAGGCCGGTGCGCAGGTGGCCAGAGCCAGGGAAGATAAGGTTGATGTTGAGGCTGTAGGGGGCGCCAGGTTTGTCCTCGGAGAAGTACTCATCCACCACTGAGGCGCTCTCCCGCCGATACTTCTTGTCACTCAGGTCAATGGCAGGACTCAGCAGCGAGCTAGTGACCTGGGAGAGGTATTTATCCATCTCCAACTGCCCCTGGAAGGAGAGATCAGACTCAGTCTCACAAAAGTAGTCCATCAGGTGGCTAGCATTAACACAGTGATTCTTAACCCTGTTGAAGCTACCCAACCCCACCAGTTTCATATGTGCATTCACTGAAACCTACTAGAAAATTCAATCATTTTTTTCTCTTTTCTCATGTTGTTTATCCTGTCACCAATGATGTCATTTGAAAGCGTAATTCGGGATAATTTACCTTCAGCTGCTGTTCTGAGTATCAGATTCGCCATATTTTACGCAGCTGGCTTTACAAATGTTTCACCAATGGTGTTTGGCTTGCCCTGCTTTTTCAATCATGTGTGCACCTTTACTGTATGTGATGCTGTGAGGATTGGTTGTTAAAATGTATAAATCTAAGAGTAGACAGAAGGGCCTTATCATCAAGTCTTTCTCTCTTCACTTTGAACTGAGAAAGCATTATGTTCTTATATTACCCATTTAAACGCATCTTCTCAAAGTGATTAGTTTAGCCTGCGAGGCTGGAGTTGCTTAACTTGGCATCGTAAATCATGAAGATGCGATCCTGACTCCCATCCTGTTTCGTGAAACATGAGAATCCACATGGTACATATTTGACAGACCCTTTTTTTGTTCAACATACTGTATTATTGAATGAAGTATGAAGGAAGTAATTACACGACGTTCAACCATGTGATTCACATGTATCACTCCTGAGTGGGCTAAATTGTACACAGCACTAACTGGCCAAGCAACGTCACGTGATTATGCAACTATTAATGGCGAAGAGGGACATGTCGTTGTGTAAAGACATGTTAAGTTTGTGTCTTGACTTCCACGGAAGAGGCTCTACCTAACCTGAGACTGACTCGCTGAACCCTAGGGTTTGATTGAACCCAGGTTAAGAACATCTGCGTTACCACTTGGTTGCATGGCCCCCATCAAAGCAAGATAGCGCAACAACCGTGCCTTTTCAGGAGACGTGCAAATCATGTTTACCCTTGCATCTAGTGTGATGATTTGGTCAAAAACAACTAAAGGAGATATGCCACAGTTGTCACTCAAGAGCAGAGTTGGGCAAACCCGGTCGGCATGTCTTGCATGATTTGGAGTTTCGCTGCTTTTATACAGCTGATTCCTGTCACCAGGATTGTTACAATGAGTTATTATTTTGGATAACCTTAGCTGAAGACAAACTTTCAAAACCATGCAAGACATGTTGCTCTTGAGGAATAGGTTGCTTGCTCTCGAGCGAAATCAAACGCTGTACAAGCAAAATTCGACTGTGATTTTTTTCCCTCAGGTCTGTAGCTGTTATGTCTCTTATACAGTGGAATGTTGGATAGCCATTCTGCTGTAGCATGAATGTGTCCGCGTGGTAAGCAACACCAAAAGTGAAAATTTGTGTTAAAGCGGGACAATCATCACTAGATTTATTTAATTATTAAGGACCGATCCTGCCATATGTAGAAATAAATATGAATAAATACCTATAAATACTGTGCATGTTATATAATCAAACACATAAACAAATCATCTAATATCTAAAATACATAACTGCAATGTATTTAGATATTTATGCTTTTGGGCATTTTTTTTGTTTCCTTGTTAAATAATGACGAAAAGAGCATTCATTTTTGTATTTTGAATTTTGTCGCAGATATTGTCATCCATTTCATCATTTATTTTTTCACTAGGTTGTTATCAATGGCAAAAACAATTAAATTATTTGTGTCTGTATTTTTTTATTATGCATTTTTATGAGTCTTGTGGGGTATTTTAACATTTAGTCATTTGTTCTGTTGTGTATTTTGTCGCTTATTGAATCATTTATTTGCTCGCTAGGTTGTTATCAATGGCAAAGACAATTAAATTATTTCTCTCAGTAATTATTTTCATCATGTATTTTGTGGATTGACAATAATTTGTTCATTTATCTGGCGATTAATTTTGTCTCGTATTTTGTAACAACATCATGTTATTCAAATGAGGGGGTGGGTCAAACTGTCTGTCCTTTACCTATAGATAATGTTCATTACAGGCCAACCAATCTGAAAAGCTCAGGTGACTGGGCTGCCTCATTTGAATGACATTTCGTTGTGACAAATTCAATGACAAAATACATACCAAAATAATTTAATAAAAATAAATACAATAAAATGCCTAAATAAATGAATACATACCATCAATGTATTTTTTTAATATTTACATATTATGAGATTTAATTTCTTACATATTTATATGGCATATTTCTGTAGGTATTTATTTATCTATTTATTCATGTGGGTCCTCTGTGTTCAATGGGATAGGTTGCGCTTTAAATAATTTTCACCTAGCACCTTACCATTTCTGCCAACTATCTGTGTCCTCTCTTTGCAAAGCCATTTCGTCTTACTAATAATCCAAAAACAAGCCTCGTTATCTCATGCTCCATCGGAAGATCATAAAAACAGCGCCAGGCCAATGACCAGTTTTCTCAGCATTCCACTGAGCCATGAAGGGCAACATATGTGCAGGGCGGCCATTTTGTGTTGAAACATTAATGAATTGAAGTCACTTGACTTCTTTTTTTTTAACTGCAAATTAATACAAATTTACCAAAGGTAGCCTTGTAAAATGCATCAACAAACATCTAAAGTTTGTTGCATATGGACTGTTTTATTCAAATGTTATCCTTGGACTATATTTTTAATTCCACAATACTTGATTGATTTGGGCCCAAAACAGCAACTGTAAAGCATTACCTGTTTTTTGGAATTGAGGTTCCGTCTAATAAAACTACAAATCTTTGCTTTGAACATACTGGAGGTCATATAAAAAGATAAATGTTTGGTGGACCGGAAGTACGGAAACTCCCCTTCTCATTCAATAAAGTCAAAAAGGCAGCTGATAAGCGACTCATACGGTTTTGTTATCGTCGGACGCCAGGATTCAGAGCAGGATCAGGCGACCGCCTTCTACAATTATTAACTGAATTCATGGAGACGTTGTAAAAAACATTCTGAGATGCTTTTATATTTTTGCAGCTTTATTGTAGACCTTTGGGTACTTTGTTCATAAAAATCATTACTATACTTCAGTAACCTCAAAACGTTGGTTTAATTCTGTACCGTATTTGCCAGACTGTAAGGCGCACCCAAAAACCCATAATTGGCCTGGATTTGAACGTGTGTATTATAATCCAGTGTGCCTTATATATGGACAAAATTGGAAATGCATGACCATTTTTGTGCAAACATTGATTAGTCGCTAATTATCGCTGACCATAATTGCAAAATAATGGAGACGACGGGGATCAATTCGGGTAGAAATGGTAATCGCTCATTATCACACTACTTTAATTCACAGTACTACATATATTAGAGAGGAGGGAATGTTGTTTCACATTTTCTCAGTTCAAACTAAGCATTGTAAGTGACAAAAAGCTTTAAGTATTGAAGATCACATTGAATCTTATAACTGTGACGCACCCGGAACCAATTGTTTGATTGTGTTATTTTAAAATCAAACTGGATAATGTGTGCAGGAGTGCTTCTAGATAGTAATACACCAAGCAATGACGGTAAAAGCTACCTAGTGGATGAGCCCAAGTTTTCTATCCAATATTTGAGAGGCCTAATTTAACAAATTGGTGCAGCCCTGTGTTTCTTTGTATATATTTATTTATTTCAGGACGACAGAATTACTTTCCACAATGCCATCATTTTCATTCAGTTTAGAACTACCAAATTACTTCCCACAATGCCTTTATCATCATTGAGTTCATAATCTTGGGCGCTTTGTAATGACTTAAGACCTAATGCCTTTTCATGAGTTGTCTGTATCCCTAGAGGTCCAGTGGATAAGATCTGGTGCACTCAACAGAAGATTCAATTCCCGTATTCAAGTGTGATCAGTGATATATTCTGACTGAAATATTCCACTTTATTTTCTGTTGTGTAAACTTAACCCTGACTGTAATTTTAATTCCATGCATTGTACCTGTCAGGGGCGCTTTAATATGAAAAAAAAAATCCCCCCCCCCAAAAAAAAAAAAAAAAAAAAAAAAAAAAAAATCACAAAATTATTTTTTGGGGGGTGCGCTTTAAAATCCGGTGCACCTTTTAGTGCAGAAAATTTGTTTTTTTTAATTTTTTTTTTATGTCCAGGTCAGATTATCTTACACATCCGATGAACTTTATTCCGAATATTTTTTTTCTTAAAACTTTCAATTTTCTCAAGCGATTTTCTCAGACATTTTTCTCTTTTGTGTCTATTTTTACGTGACGGAGTTTACGTTTCACTGGATGGTTCGCATGCCTCTGGCTTGTGTTTTTTTGGCTTGTGCATAGGCTTCCATCGACACACCCGTTTGGAGGGAACTCTGTGTTTGTTATGTGAGAAGCATGCGTGTCGTTAAGGATTTTTTTCCTCCCCTTCATATGCCAGCCAGTCGCGATTACGAGCTATTCAACCGATGAAAACACCTTTTATTTCTTTCATTAAAATGCGATCTTGTCCAATCTTGTTGAATACCGGATCAGTTTTATGTCAGCATCAAAACCTTTGAGACAATGCTGATATTTTATGGTCTACTGATGCAGTGAGGGATAAAAAGGCCTGTTTTGAATGTCTATTGTGTTTTTTCTTCTGGAATCCTGGTCGTAACATACAATTCAAATTTACATTTGATGATCTTATCTAAATCTAACACATCTAATCGATATATATTTATGTGTGTGTGAATTTGTTTGTGATTTATAGGCTCCCAAATGGCTGAACTAATTCTTGTTAAACTGTAAACAGTTTTACTTAGGCCTCCGTGAGTGGCTTGTTTTTTCGTCACGGCACCGCCATTAAATATCAAGAAAATCGATAAACTGCTTTCGTGTGGCCTGGTTAAGTGGGGTCTCTAGTACCCAAAGGGACAAATTGGTTACAGCAGCTTCCGAACACCGACCACTCCAAACAGCCAAATCCAATCCTCTATCGGGGAGGCAACGCCAGGCCATTTGCCTGTAAAAATTATGAAATGAGCTCTAATTTGCCTTTAATTTCACTTTTAGTATGAAACACACTCAAACCAAATGTGTCTTTAATGGTGGAGAAGAATACTAATCGGTGGTGCTAGGGATGGCCAATAGAGTATTTGCACAGCTATCACTAAAATAATCTTTGAGCCTTTCATGATCAGCAACAATGGGGGTTAGCCATAATCCTGAAAACCCAGCAAATTATTTTTTTCCACAAAAATGTTTAGAGAATTTCAAGATTGTCTGACCATTTGAGGCATTATCCTTTAAGCTTTATTTAGGCAGTTAAACATATTCTTTTGAATAAGAGACTAAAAATCCATGACCAATCCTGAAGGTTGCTAGCAACGCATGATAACAACAAGACCTGTAACTGTTTCTCAAGATAAAACAAAGCAAAGTCGCTCAAGAAGTGGCATACACAAAATAGCGATACACACGATAGCCAATCACACTAAATCAAATTGCTATACTCTTCTCAAGCTAACGGCTAACTGTGTTACATTGTGGGATTTAGTATAACACCTTCAATGGACAACAGACTGATTCCAAATGCAAAATTCATTTCAAATATAAGTTTAAGATAATAAATACACAAACCTTATAGTGACAATGTGTAATATTTAGCACTATATTGTGTAATCCGAACAAAAATCGGTGCCAAATGAGCACAGCGGAGCAGCAACATTTCAGACAAACATGGCGCCGACTACTAGGCATGGATTTCGCGATGTCAGAGAAATACAAATTTCTCGACTCATGAATATTCGTAAAAGTTAACATTAAATAATGTCCCTTTACCTACTATACTGCCCTTTTTAGGGATGAGAGTGCGCATAGGGAATCCTTCCTTGACGCTTTGCTTAAATGCAAAAAATGAATGCACGTCGTCGTGGAAGATAAATACTTATTGGAAAATATCGCAGAAAAAGTCTGCCACAATTACATTTATAATCATCCTGGCCTCTGTATCGGAGTATTGATCAGCGAGATCATCACGCGTAACCGTACGCTTAAAGATTAACCGACCCTGCCGTCTTACGGCGTCTGATATCATGGTTAAAGAATCCGGTGCAGGCTTTCATACGGGTTACTCATTCTGCAGTTACGGATGGCAGGGTCGAAAGCGGGGGACGTCCCCATCAAAGAAATATTAGGTTACTGCAATGACATTAGGTTTATAAGAAAAGGGCATCGTCACACTGTTGGCAAAAAGTGGCATTTTTGCATGATATACAGAAGAAGTTTTTTTTTCCACAGGCTGATTTAAGTATTAAATACCAACTAATGGTGTGTCCTGATTACCATTGGCACTTTAAAAAAATAAAAAGTTATTTTTTTTCCTCACCAAGAATCAGTGCTTGGTATTGTCACTCCCCAGGAATGCCCAATAACCTAAATTATGGCCAGTTTTCAACACCTTTTTTAAAATTTGGCAGTTAGTGTATGTACTGTATTTGTGTATAATTTGCACACGTGTATATCAGGCACCTCTAATTTGGGTTTTAAAAATCTGTACACAATTTTCTCTCACTTTTTCTCAGGTCAAACTTAGCATTGTAAGTGACACACTTTGTTGGAACAGGTGTGTCCATAATTCAAATTATTTATTCACGACGTAAACTATGAACACAATACCAACATAAAATGTGCAATGTACTTATTTAATGTCTGTTTCCTTCATTATTTAACATCCGTCTCTGGTACCTTGACTAAAAATAGTGTGATAATGAGATGAAATATAATGCCTTGTTGTATGTCATGGTTATCAGTGGTAGGCAACCACTGGTTCGCGGATCGACACGGGGCCGTACAAAAAAATAAAAGGTTCAATTTTTTGCTTATACTGTATTTAATCGTGTAAACACATATTTTTTTTCATCCACAGAAATTAAATGTTTGGGTGCACGGTCTACTTAGGTCTATGGCAGTATATCACAGTAATCAGGCAATGATGATTTATCAGTGGACATCTATCACTGATCTCATTTGCTTGGCATTGGATGCAACAGAAATTGAACGCCTATCATGGCACTCAGATCTCTAGTGGTCTGGTGATTACACAATGGGCTTAGGCATATTATTATTATTGTTAGCATGTATTTTTATTATCATTGTTATCATCACTAATGTTATTATTGGGCTAGGACAAAATAATATTCAGACATTAAACTGGTCTGTGGTACAGAAAAGGTTAACGAACACCATCACCGGTGGTCTAGTGGTTAAGACTTGCAATGTCACCTGGATGACCCGGGTTCGATTCCTGTTGCATCCAATGTTTTGCGTTTGTGGTCAGCGATATTTTTAGACTGATCATTCATCGCACAAATACGGTAATATACTACCGTAAAACTTTGTATAACGTGCACCCAAACTTTTGGCTGGCATCATAGATGGAAGTCATTTCTGGAATTTGCCGACTTTTGAGGTAGTAAAAAGTGTCATACAGTTTTTTCCTTCTTCCACACTGTGCACCAGTAAAAGCCAAACAATTTCTAAAACCGGAATATGGGGAAAAAAAGTCAACCTGGCAGTTTTCCACTTTCCCAGGCAAAACAGTTTTGCCTATTATATATCAAAATTAAAACTGCCAAGAAGTAATCAAACTTAAATAAATCTTTAATAGATCAGTGTCTACTCCATGGTACGAACACAGACATCACAACTCAAATAAAAGTGCATGTAACAGGTAAAGCTGTACAACCCCTAGTTTCAACCGCCCTCCCCTCAACCATATCCCCCACCAGCCCTTCTGCTTGACTTTCTCATGGCGGTGGGCCTTTGACGGCAGTGCCCCGAGGCAGCTTATGGAGATGTGGGCCCTGCTCAGACAGGTTGGACCGCATACTGCTGTCACGACAGAGACGCTCACTTCAAAACAACAAAGAAAGGAGAAAGAATGACAGAAAACAAACAAGGTAGCATGCGGCTGAAGATGAGCAATAGAAAAACAGAAATAAAAAAACAAATACTAAGGTCAGTATAAATAGTTGATGGGGTTGGCGACAGGAGGCCAACTGCTCCCCTTATTATTGATTGCAATTCCCCTTATTAAGCGATAATAAACCTTACAAACACAACACATCACCTATTTACTCACGGCATGACAGATTAAGTAGAATACCGCAATATTAGCAATCTACAACTACGTTGTCATCTGCCACCAGTGACCAAGAGTATCCGGGTTAAAGCCTAAATGGGCAAGACGATATCGGTCTAATGGCCGACTCGGGGCCGTACAAATTTTTTTTTCTTTACCCTCACAAAAATTGTTATAATGCGTACACAATTTGAATGAATAAAATGATGAAGAAATACGGGAACAAGTATATGTGGATAAGTGTGCATGGTCATGTTTTGGCATTATAGGGGCTTGAAATGCAGTCCGCATTTAAACCACAAATTTACAATTCATTTTCGATGAGAATATAAATTTACAATAACTGCTGTCATTCAATCCAATCAATAACTGGCACAATCAATATAGTCAGCGCGGGATCTTTTACTTTATTTTAAAAACATCTTAAAACACTTGATAAGACTGAATACCATTTGTTTTTCTTAAATGTATTTTGTTTGTTCTTCTGTCATTTTTTTCTGCCTAAAGTTACATAGTCCTTTAAAATGTAATCATAATAATAAGCTTAACCTCTTTTTATAGCAACCAGCATGAGAACAATTGTGTTGATGCATTTTTTTTAAGCAATAGTCATCTTTGAAAAAATAGCATTGTTGTAATTTTACAACAGTTGTCATCGAAGTCTCCTCCCAAAAGGACAAAAAACATTTATTAATGTTAGCATTCATGTATACAACACCAGTTAACACTTTCATAAATATTGAAGATGAGCATCAAAGGCGTTAACGGCTGTTGACATCTTGACTAAAGTTGTTGTTGTACAACTGTACCTTGAGCATGATCACTTAAGAAGTCAGACTTGGTGTTTTTAGTGTTTCAGAGATATTCTTATTTACTTAATCTTGATATAATGTCTGGACCAAATTCAGCATATACATGTGTCACATCTTTTACAATCTTAACAATCCGCACTCACATCTTTTTTGATACTTTTTACTTAATTTGCTTACAATAACGTGGTGCTGCAACCATAGCACGAACTGCATGGGTCTTAACTAATAAAAGGTTCTTGAACATCTCATGCTAGCACTGCTTGTTCTCTTTGCGTTGTACTCCTCTGTAGCTATAGATTGCTATTTAATGCAAAAACCATCAGAAATGCACACCCCCTTACCCCTAAACAATTACTGAAGACATACAACTATCAAATATGACAGCCAACAGCAGAGAGCTCACTGTTGGTGCTCTCAATGTTAGCAGCGGTTGTAGAGGTTGGGCCGCAAGCTAAGTACATTTAGGATTGGTAACAGCCAAAAGTTTGACTGTTCTACCAACTGTGTTTGGTTTGTGCACTACACTATTAACGTGTAGCATAGATTTTTGTTGTTGTAATGAAAGCGTGACAATTGACTATTAAAATGGCACTTAAGTAACAAGACTGTCTGGTATGCAAAAATAATCCTTTTTAGCAACAAACAGAATATGTCTATTTAAAACATTTTCTTATTTTTTTAGTTTATTTTTTCAACCAATTTATAACTTTTAGCAACTATTATATTTTTCTGTACAATAACATGTCTGAGGCTTATAGCTTTTGATGTATTTTGAAGCAATTATGATTTAACGTCAATATGATTATTCTGGCGGCATAGTGGACTGGAAGGCATCACCGCCTTGCAGTTAAAAAAGACAGGGTTAAATCCCATCTACTGGCTTCTCCATATTGAATATGCATGTTCTCCTTGTGCCTGAGTGATTCTCTGGTCCAGGGTCTCTGGTTTCAACCCATAATGCCAAAACTTACATGGCAGGTAGATTGGAAAGTTTTGATTTAATTGCTCTAGGTTTGGGCGATTGTCTTTGTGCACCCTGCAATTGGATGGCAACCAGTTCAATGTGTCTCCTATCCAAAGAAAGCTGGGATGGAGACCAGCACCCTGCAACGTTCATCAGTATAGGCGGTTGGATGATGAAAGAATGAACGATCATCCTTGCAGAACAGCAAGGTAAGTCAGGTTTGGGGGTCGTCATGGATATATAAAAAAAAATAAAAATTGTTAAATATACTTGTTTTTACTACTCATTTTACTTCACAATTTTTGGATTTCTAAATCACTGAATTTTACACACTACAACTAGTATGTAACGTATCACTGTGCATCTGCTAATGCAGAGTGAGGTATGCAATTCTCTTGCCTCTTGCAGAGGGAAATAGTGAGATCAAGGATTCTGGTTTGGCGCACTCCTCAGCGGCAATCAGTAGAATTAATGATATTATAAGCAAGCTAACAGCAAGTCTACCAATCCAGTAAATTTTTTCTTGTTGCTTGGACTTTTTTTTCTCACAAAAATGATTATAATAGGGCTGCACGGCGGCGCAGTGTTAGTGTGTGTGCGGCACAGTTCTGAGGTCATGAGATCGAACCTTCCGGTGTGGAGTTTGCATGTTCTCCCCGTGCTTGTGTGGGTTTCTCCCGGGCACTCCGGTTTACTCCCACATTGCCAAAAAATGCATGTCAGGTTAATTGGCCAGTTCAAATTGTCCCAAGGTGTGAATGAGTGAGTCAGTTGTCTGTTCTTGTGTGCCCTGCGACTGTCTGGCAACCAGTTCAGGGTGTCCCCTGCCCACTGCCTGAAGACAGCTGGGATGGGCTCCAGCACCCCCGCATCCCTACTGAGAATTAGCGGTGGATGGATGATTAAAATAATTTTTGTAAAACAATAAAATATTTTTTTATGTTACAGTTTATATAATACTTTCTTGCTCTACCAATCACATGATGAATAAGATGTACGATAACTTAATAGTAAATCAGAATGTGCCTCACCAGACAACTCACCGCACATCACTACTGCAAAAGTTTACCCCCTTTACTTTCAGTTACGTACAAATACTCTGTTTAGATATCTCGCAAGAATAAAAACAGCATAAATGGAACAAGTCTTAAGAATTACTACCAGCCAATCAATTAATCTTGCCACTTGTGAAATTTGTGTCAAGGAGGGGAAGATCGATCCAAATTGATATCGATACCAAGCGAGTACTTGGCATGGATCAATTTTTACTCCTTCTTGGCATTGCTTACTTTAGTTTAAAAATATTGTGCAACGTAAGGTATTTCAGTTGTCTTTTACATTGTTATACAGATTTGGCATTATTCATATGTTTTTTGGTTTGACTCTCTTGACTCTTGTTCTGAAACAGTTACAATAGAGCTATCTATATTTACTTTTTATATTGTTAAAGGAACAGTGTGAAGTATTTGACCCCTAGATGTCGCTTTACTGTGTAACAGAAAATGATTGCTAGAAATCACAAGGAAGAATACAAACAATGAAGACTTAAAATGACCAACATTCACCATGTTTCTTTTCATTTTTTTGCCCAGCCTTTTTGAGTTTTTTTGCGTGCCTGGAGCAGCAAGATGGCTGACAATGATGTCAGCTTCCTCTGGGTGAGGCTCATGTTATAGCAAATCAAAGCAAAATTTTAGACCTATGTATTTTTAAGTGCCCGTTTAATAGTAGAGTTTATACCACTAAGACAGGGTTTCTAAAGCTTTAAGGCTTTTAGAATAATTAATTCAATGCGTTTTAAGACTTTTCAAGGAACCGCGGAGACCCTGTGCTAAAAACACACACTTCCTTTAAAGTTTTCTTGTAGTTACTTAATTAAAAAAAGAAAACATTAGTGCCTAAAATATTTGTGCTGTGTTTATTTTAATCATAAGCTAACGCAAGGTTAAATGGTATAATATTCAACGATTGAGACATTTCCAGGCAAAAATAATTGGTAAAGGATCAGTATCGATCAATATTAACTTGTATTTACTAGGATCAGAGAAATATGAAAAATCCCAGTATCGCCCACCCCTAGTGTTAGGATAATTCCTCACCAATTCCACAGGAAGCAATTATCTTTTACATAAATTAACTAACCAATCATGTGATGACATGGCTAACAATATTTCAGCCTTAAATATTCATTGTGTTCAATTCCAAGAAAGACTGCTAACGCCCTAATTAGAAGCTGTGACCTTGGTCAAGAAAAAATATGTAATAATAATAATAATTCATTTTTGGATTAAAAAGTTGTACAGCTTAAACAAGAGATGGATTTGTGTGTGTTTAAAAAAACAAAATGGCGAGCAAGCCAAAAACAAATTCAAGTAATAGTACTCCCTTTAGAGAAACAGTGTGAATTATTTAGTTGTCAGAAAACTTCCTACTAAAATGCATGTAATACATATAAACATGCATTTTTAACTACTCATACGCTGGGAAATGTGCATTTATTTGACATAACATAAGCCTCACCTAGAGGGAGCCAATATTATTGTCGGTTTGGACACTTTGAGTCTCTGTAGTTTTTATTGTTCCTTGTGCTTTTCAGCACTCTTATAATTTGCACTGAACAATACAGCAACACCTCCTATGGGTCGATTGCCCCGCCTTCATCGCGGACCGTCAACGATGGGCAGTTGGATCCGAATTCGCGGAACTCGTAACACAACCGAAGCGTTCCATGTCGTTCCTAAAGATCATCTTTAGACGACTTGAAGCGATCTAACAACAACAACAACAACAGCAACACCTAGTGGGCAAATAATACATATATTTTTTAATGAAATCCAAAACGCTTCACTTCAGTGGCTTTTGTGGTGTCGTGTAATACACTCCCCTTCCTGCGGTGTCACTGTATACTTATGCGCAGCCTTGTACTTGTGCTAGAGAACTACCGAAGAAGAAGTGGAGTAAACACTCTATGACTGTACCGTCCGTGCCTGTCTCTGAATCCGACTGCAACCCGACTACATACACAACAGCTTTGGCTTCAAGATAATAATATCAAACTCGCAAATATACTCCACTGTATCAAAGTTTGACCATGCTCAACATGTGTAAACAAACTCTGTCCCTCTTTGACTGCGGTGTGAAATGGCGGGTGTCGACTCGCATTTGCAGCAAATTATAGCCATCTACTGTTAAAGGGGTGTAAACGGACCATTATTTGTGTTTTTTCTTATTTTAGCATTATATCTGTGAAGCAAATGTGGAAAAAGGGTCGTCGGCCCACTTTTGGGTCCCGACCCACCAGTTGAGAACCCCTGGTCTATTACACAATTCAAGACGTCAGGTGTACAAGCAGGACGTTGCCCCGCACAAATGAGCTATGAGCACACAGCACGTAGCATATTGGTATAAAACGTAAAACAAACAAATGCGGAGCACGGGTTCACTTCAGCGTGTCTGCCAAGATTCTCACCCCGGGTTTAGCGTCCTCAAACACAGATAAGTCCTCGGCGCCTTCCGCCGCTCCAGACATCCTCACCGGCTTTAGCTGCGTGAACACAACCCGCTCGTCGCTCCCCTGCGGCTGATTCATGACCGGCCCGACACTCGCTGCCATTTCAAAAACGTTCCCTTCAGTTTGAATTCTCGTTTTTTAAAAACACATGTATTATGTTGGGGGAGGGGAGTTATAATTACCGCTGCTTCAAGAAGCGACACGGTTAAGTCCTGCAAAATGTTCCGCGCTGCCTTTACCTGTCTTGTGTTTTACCTGAGCTCAAGTATATTAACAGGAAAGACCAATCACAGGAAAGGACGAGGTCAGGTGGCCAATCGACTTTCAGGTGGAGGGCGGGGTTCACCTGAGTGTGAGCAGGAAGTAAAAGTCAATGGGATCTGCTATAAAAATACACTATTATATAATTCATCCATCCTTTATCTGCACCACTTATCCTTAGTAATGTCACGGTAGTGCTGGAGCCCACCCCAGCTATCTTCAGGCAGTGGACAGGGGGACACCCTGAACTGATTGCCAACCAGTCATAGGGCACACAGAGACAGACGACTCACACGCTCATTCACACCTAGAACTGAATTTGGATCGGCCACTTAACCTGACATCCATGTTTTTGGAATGTGGGAGGAAACCGCAGTACCCAGAGGAAACCAACACAAGCACGGGGAGAAGATGCAACCTCTGCAAAGGAATTCTGGTAGCTGGATTCTAACTCATGGCCTCAGAACTGTTACGCGGACGCACTAACCACTCAGCTGCCGTGCTGTCCTATTATACTATACTTTGAATTTATATAAATTATGTGAATGTATTTTTTTTAATCTTAATACCTGAAAATGTAATCAGTTTTGTGGAAAAAGTGGAATACTATCGTAAATAGGACCATAATTAAAATAAATACTACCCTACATATTTAAGAAATACTGAAACATTTATTAGATTCAACACAGAATTATGTAAATGGAGTTATTGATCAAACAACAAAACAAAAACAAAAAGAATCTCCATATTTGTACTGTATTGTCATTAATTATTTTTTATGAATATTTTTGTTGTGGTAACATTAAAAAGACAAACACATCTTTTAGGGGACAGTGTGTATTATTTAGTGCATCCCAGTTGTACAAACTACATTCATTAATAATATTGATTTAAATAATAATAAAAAATACAGGAACTATCATCAAATAATGCATTTTTTAAAATACTCGTAATTTCAACAATTGAACATTTATTTTACATAATACTAGTCTCACCTAAATGGGGCTGACATAATTATCCACCCTTAAAAAAATGGGGTAAAGAAGGAAAAGTGAAATGTTGCGTTTTAGTCACTTTAAGTCTCCGTAATTGTTTTCTTTCTTGTGCTTTGTAGCACTTGTTTTTGGTTGCACCACACAATATTACGGCATCAAGTGGTCAAAACCTTCTCCGAATGGTGAAAACTGCAAAGTACATTAGAATGCATTGAGTCCATGTGCCAATAAGTTCAACAAAATATAGTACATGAACATAACAGCGGTCAAAACTATAGATATAGTTGTGTATCCATCATATAAACATGGAATTGCCTTGTTAATCCTTCAACATGGATGTAGACAGATTAGAACATGCACTTGTCCTGTCAGCCTGTGTGTTACTACTGATGACTACTAGATTAAAGAGCAGAAAGTGACAAAGAAAACCCAGAAGTTATATTATTACACTATCATTTTCAACGCAAACACAATAACTCATTTATTTAATAAAAACAGTTGTCGTAAGGACAACACAGTCTCTTAACAATAGAACCAATTTCGTGTTTTTTCTTCCAAAAAAAAACCTCAGGATATTGGCACAACAACTGAGGTTATGCATTGCTAAATTTTATTCTTAAAAATATACATTTGCTTTTTTTTCAGTACGATACAAGTGCAAATGTTTACTCTCCAAATATTACACAGTGTCGCTTTAATACAGTTTATAAATTGTCAGAACCAGAACAAATGGTAGACCCAATCGCGTAACGTTTCACACAAAAGTTTATTGGGATGTCGAGGAAACAAACGCCAGCGATGCAGTGCTCCCTGGACAGTGGGAGCAAGGAGCTCACGGGATTGGAGCGTGATCGGAATGCGGAAGTGATTGGCCGGGGCGGAAGTGATTCGCCGGGACGGAAGATCGGAGCGTGGTCAGAGGCAAAAAAGGGTCGATAGCCGGAGCAGGAGATCAGAACGTGGTCGGTGGTCAAAAACGGGTCGTTAGCCGGAGCGGGAGATCAGAGTGTGGTCAAATGGACAAAATGGGTCGATAGCCAGAGACAAAAGGTAAATCAGGAACAGACTAGTATGAAACAGATGAAGATGGGACCGACGGGAGCCAGAGTCAAAGTGCCTTACTTGCGTATGCGGAGGTTTGCTGACGGACTGACAAGGAGTGATTGGAGTACTGGGTATAAATAGAAAGGGGAATCAATCAGGCAAATAGGAGCAGCTGGCGCCAAATGAGCGGGCACAGGTGAGTGCAATGAGTAATCATGACAAGAATAGAGAACCTTTTTAGATTAAGTAGATGTAAATTGTAAAAGTGTATTAATTTCAAAATAACCATGCACTAATTGTTTGTTTAATTGAATACATAAATTGATAAATGCCCCTGGTCCCTCATTTTTGTTGTCCCTTGAGGAAGTCCTTTTTTTAGATTTTAGATTTTTCATACACAACTTGACACTTGATTACTCTCTCTCTCTCTCTCTCTCTCTCTCTCGTCTCTCTCTCTCTCTCTCTCTCTCTCTCTCTCTCTCTCTCTCTCTCTCTCTCTCTCTCTCTCTCTCTCTCTCTCTCTCTCTCTCTCTCTCTCTCTCTCTCTCTCTCTCTCTCTCTCTCTCTCTCTCTCTCTCTCTCTCTCTCTCTCTCTCTCTCTCTCTCTCTCTCTCTCTCTCTCTCTCTCTCTCTCTCTCTCTCTCTCTCTCTATCTATCTATCTATCTATCTTGGTCATATCCTTCAAGAGGGGTGACCGACAGCAAGACAAACACATACAATAACAAAGAAAATAAAAGTGAAAAAAATAGCAAAAAACACACACAAACATTTTTGGACCATGGCCAACCCAATTGCCCAAACAAGTTAGGCACCTCGGCACCTAAGTTGGTCATGCTTTCGTCCCTTCAGATAAAATGGGACACCAGAAAGCGGCCATGTCACTTGGGTCAGGGTGACACAACACACTCTTTTGTTCAACAGCAGGGCCCTTTAGCTTTCACTGGTTTACCCCTGCCGCATCATACGGGTGCCCAGCCCATCCTTAAGAACGGGTCCACAATCCCACTATCCTTTCACAACACCTCTCCACTCCTTTCTATCACCAACAAGAGCTCTAGCTTGTGAGTAATCTAACAGTGCCTTATACATTTCAAAATTGAAATGAAATGAAAATTAAAATAATAAATCACAGAAATACTGTTTCACAACTCAAACAGTGTTTGTGTAGATTAGGGCAGTGGTTGGCTACCCCATGGCCGGTACTGGGGGGTTTAGTATCACGGCTTATTTCTGGGTAATACTGTATATGAGTCTCAGGGCGCGTAATACCTATCGTATCATCCTAATTGAGCAATGATTTATCAATTGACAAACATTGCTGAGCACTGGATGCAACTACAATTTGAATCGATGCCGGATTGCAGTAGCTGGACCGCCATATTCTATTTATGAGGCCAATAGAATTGTAGGTGCAAAAGGATAATGCATTGGGTTTTATCTCATCATCAGTCTATTTCTACTCACTGTGCCATGATATACAAAGTTGTAATGGAGATATATGGGAAAGAGTTCAGCCCCAAAATGTTCAGTGTGGAACCGTGACCAAAAAAACTGTGATGAGATAAAATCGAATGCCTTCTCCTACCTCATTTAAATCCCAAGTGGTCTAGCGATTACGCAATGGATTTGGGCTTATTGTTACAGTACTACAGTATACAAAGCAGGAGCTTGACTGTTCTTGTCTGCCTGCATACTTTGCCTAATATAAGAAACTTTGTTCAAAAAACAAAACCACTTCACTTGAATAGCATGTGGAGTCATTTGTGGTAATAACGCTGGGAGGTTCCAGGTAACCTTTTAATATCCATTTAATTGCCGTTACATGACACATAATTACACCTCGATTTATGTTGGATTTACGTCAATGAGAAAAAATAAGGATGGATTAGCATTTATTGTCATACACCGGCATTACCATAACTACTTTTCCCTGCAGGTCTGAACCTGAGTGAAGACTTACAGTACAAAAAAGACTGACTATATATTTATTGTTTTTGGCTCTGAGCTGCAGCATGAGACTATCCACAAAAATGACAACTGGAATAGTCGCATTCCCTTAATGGTGACCTTTCATTAATAAGCACCAATCAAAACATGCAGCAAGCAAACGCCCTTTGAGTTTAGGTATACGGCAGTATTAGCATTTGGGTGAGTTAGTTAAAAATAACTTTTTTTTACCCTTACAATTGAAGATTTTCTCACATTGGGTTAAACATTTTGGACAAGGGCGGGTCTGGGAGACTTATCAAATGTTTTTATATATGAATGAATATACATGCATACATGTTAAAGTTAATTCATTTAATATCAATATTTTTGCCTTTTGTGGCTTTACTGTATGACTAATTTGCAGTATTTTTGTAGTATTTCCATAGTAGTATTTTTGAGACCAAAAATCCTGATTTGGCGGACACCTTTGTCTAGGTTGCACATTGCCTCCAAATGGCCCCGCTCGTTTGCCGCCAGCTGCGGCTCGTTGACTGATTGGCTTCCCTCCTATTTAAGCTCAGTGCTCTCACTCACCCTTTGTCAGTCCGTCAACGAACCTCTGCACGCGCAAGACGTATGTTTTGACCCTGTCCGGTATCCTGCTTGTGTATCCTGTCCGGTATCGATCCCGTCTATCTCGTCCTGTTTGATATCTGACTCCAGTCTCCAGTGTTTGGTATCGATCCCGTCTGTCTTGTCCTGTCTGATACCTTGCTACAATCTCCAGTATTGGGTATCGTTCCCTTCTATCTCGTCCTGTTCGATATCTTTCGCCAGTCTCCAGTTTCCGGTATCGATCCCGTCTGTCTCCTCCTGTCTGATATCTGTCTCCAGTTACCTGTATCTGATATCAATCCTGTCTGTCCAGTCTTTTCCGGTATCAATCCCGTCTGTCTGGTATCTCCTGGTTTATCTGGTACCGATCCTGTCTGTCCCATCCTGTCCGCTATCGACCCCGTCGGTCAGGTATCTGCTCGTTTATCTGGTTTCGATCCCGTCTGTCCCGACCTGTCCGGTATAGACCCCGTCTGTCCGGTATCTGAACGTGTATCTTGTGTCGATCTCGTCAGCCTGTTGTCCCACGCCGAACTTCTGCCTTACTTCTTCCGCCAAGCGATCGCCGAATCATTGGCGTTTGTGTTAACATGCATGACTGCCCCATTCCCGTAAAAAAAAGCTTGTGTGAGGAACATTATGCATCTGGGTCCTCCTGTTCTGGTTCTGACAACCTTAGCCCCAAACCATAGAATTAGTGATAGCATTGGCAAGCTAACAGCAAATCAAGCCATCCAGTGATTCTTTTTTCCTTTTTTTCACAATGGACAATTACCTTTTTATTGATGATTTTATATAAAATAACTTCATTTACAAGTTAAGGTAAAATGATACAATATTTTTTTCTATGTTTCAGTTGATGTGTTGCTTTCTTGCTCTGCAATTCTGTGCCTCACCAGAAACCAAACTCACCACACGTCACTGCAATAATTCTAACGTCATTGTTACGCTGCTAATACACCATTATGCGTTCTTGAATCATCTACACAAAAATTATATTGTGCACCTTTAGCCAAAACTCTAACGCTATGCTAGCAAAGTAAAGCATCATTGAAAATTCTGACATTAAGTTATAATTGTAGGCAGCACGGCGGCGCAGTGGTTAGCGCATGTTAGCGCAGTTCATGTCTTGGGAACCTCCTGCGTGGGTTCAAATCCAGCTCCAGACTTCCTGTGCGGAGTTTGTATGTTCTCCCCGTGCTTGCGTGGGTTTCCTCCGGGCACTCCGGTTTCCTCCCTCATTCCAAAAACATGCATTTCAGGTGAATTGGCCAGTCTAAATTGTCCTTAAGTATGAATGAGCGAGTGAGTTGTCTGTCCCCGTGTGCCCTGCGATTGGCTGGCAACCAGTTCAGGTTGTCCCCTGCCCACTGCCCGATGATTGCTGGGATGGGCTCCAGCACCCCCGCGACCCTATTGAGGATAAGCGGTGTAGCTAATGAGATGAGATGAGAATGATATTACATGTTAAGATTTGCGGATCAGTAGTATTGAGGAGGGCGCGTCCTTAACGAGCACTGCCATTGGTTAACCTGGCTTCGTATTGACCAAGAGCGGAGCCTCTAAACAGTCGACGATTGTTCTTATGACACGTCCTGTTTGCCTTCCTTTAAGCTGAGGCATCGATTTGCTACAGTGATTGTGTCGAGTGCAAGAAAAGAAAAATGCCTGCATTTGAAAAAAAAAGGTTATGGCGGAGTGATCAGTGCAACTGGCACAAAAAGATCATTTTGATTAAAAAAATTAAAAAATTTTGATTAAAAAAAAATAATAGGACAAACAATATCTATGACTTTTGGTGTGGTTCGTGTCTAGTGAGGCGCAATCAGATTTACAAATAATGTACCCAAAAAAACGTTTTATTGTTGTACCTTAACTTAAAATGAAGTATTTGTGTTGCTCTTTTTGAATAAAAGCATTACTAGATGGGTAATCGTCCATTATGAAAAAAAAAAAAATAATCATGCATCGAGAAAAAAATACTGGAAAGCCTGACTTGTTGTTAGCATGCGAATACTATCAGTAATTCTATCGTTTAGGGCTGAGTTGTGCACCAAATCAGAATTCTTGGTTTATTAATGCCCTCTGCCATGAAGCAAGAGAATTGCGTGCCTCACCCTGCATCTGCAGATGCTCAACACAATAATGTTACTTACTAATTGGATTAACAATATTAATGATAAAATGTGAAAAATCAGGTATTGTGACCAAAAAATACCCCTAAATGTAAAGTTAATTGAGTAAAAACTTTAAAACTGCCTTCATAATGTATTTTTAATACGATATATCCAGGATGACAGTTGAGGCACAGCCTCCTCTGACTGCACGTCACTGAATAGGACAGACCTTGTGACCGAATGTCCAATATAAGTTATGTTGTATTGTTTGTCAGCAATTTTCAATCAGACATTAATAATCGACAACTGACACAATGCAATTAATTGAGCGTTTAATCAGTCTTTTGAAATTTAAAGTGTGCCATGAGACGTCTGCAGGAAAATGCTTAACTTTAGTTTATCTTAGTTCCATTGATCAGCCGAGTAACTAACATTTATCCATATCAGCAGTATCGTATTCTTAGGATTTATATTTTATAAATAAAGGATTACAGAGAAATGTTTTTATTAACCTTTTCTTGTTTCATGAAGCTGTTTAAGGGCCCGGTCACACAGCCGTTTGCGTCTGTATCGCGGGTAAAATTTTGCGATTTTTTTTTTTTCGCCCGTGGTTGCCCGCGATGGAAAATGCGCAAAATTGGCCAACCCGCTGTTCATCGGTGGTATGCCCGCAAAACAGACGCCGGCGACTGTTCCGCTTCCTCATCGCGTCATTTCCGCGTCATTTTCTCGTGTGGACCACGGGTATAAAAGCTGCCGAGCCGGCGTTATGCGGAGATTTGCATCCATCCCCTCGCTACTACAACCACTTTTACCTCGTTTTATCTCACTTTTATATCACTTTTAGGGAATTTAATGGCGAACATATAACCAAAACCACTTCGTCTTGCATTTGTTGGGAATGTAATACAACTTAAACCATTCCGTCTTTGTATTTGTTGTGAATGTAATCGAACGGTAATGCACGCCGTATACAAATCACTTTTGAGCAGGTAACATGTTTATTTCATGTTGATTACAAATATTGTCAAATCCAAAATTAGAACAAAATTATTCACTAAATAAATAACCTGTATTACCTGCTGAGCTGAGGTGACTATTCTGTTAATTTAGGCAACTGTCAGAACCTACTCAGACGGAGGACCCAGACACGTAACGTTTTCACACAAGCTTTATTTTACGGTAATGGGGAAGTCATGAGACAGAGAAGTCAGACGAGATTGAGGCCTGACAGAACAGATGATATTGATACAGGACACACTGGTAGATACTGGACGGGACAAACAGGATTGATACAGGACACAAGGGTAGATCCCGGACGCAACAGACAGGATTGATACCGGATACTGGAGACGGGAGCAAGATACCGGACAGGACGAGACAGACGGGGTCAATGCCGGAAACTGGAGCAAGATACCGGACAGGACGAGACAGGCGGGATCGATACGGATACTGAATACACGAGCAGGAAACCGGACAGAGTCAAAACACAAGTCTTGCAAGTGCAGAGGTTTGTTGACGGACTGACAAGGACTGAATGAGAACACTGAGTTTAAATAGGAGGGAAGCCAATCAGGCAATGAGCCGCAGCTGGGGCCAAACGAGCGTGGCCAAGTGAGGAAAATGGTCAATTGTGACAGCAACATGATCCTTTAACGTTTTAAAAAATAAATTGATTCCAGGAAATAATTATTCAATCTTTTCGAGAGACGATGTGACTTGAGATTTTTTAATCCCAGAAATTGTGCCTTGGCTAAAATAACATTTGCGTTAACTGATTAGAAACTCATTGGAAATAGGACATTAGAGCAAGGTATAGTACCTTTTTGAATTTGTTTTTAAATGACTAATATATTGTGTAGTATAACTCACCGTTCATGGATCCCTTAAACGCCAGGGTTGTCTGGGCACCACTTCCTGTGGTGTGTCTTGGGCAAGTACTGCCTGGCGTACTTTGTCAGAAACAAGTAAAACACTATACTGTACATATTTTAAGATTATAAAACCAATAGTTATTTTATTTAGAATACAGTAATACATTGAAATATAAATATAAAATTGAATACATTGAAATATAAAGTAGCTCTTGCCTCAGCTAAAGCATCGTTTTTCTCTAAGATTATTGTTAAACATAAGAATAATCCGAAATTTTTGTTTAACACAATGGCGAAACTTACCAGACAACAACTTAACCCAAATAGTTCTACTTATTCTGCTCATGACTTTATGGATTTTTTTAATAAAAAGATTCAACTAATCAGGAATGAAATTTTGAATGAACGCTCTGTAACCTGTAACGTGTCGACGGTTGTTCAGAAACATTCTCCAGTTTCAATGATTTGTACCTTGATAGTCTAACACAGATGGTCAGTAGAGCCAAACAAACTATCCGTTTCCAGCTTTACTGGTGAAGGATCTGTTTGGGATCTTAGGACCATCAGTTTTAAATATTATTAATATATCGCTATCCTCGTATTGTTCCTGTAGCCTTCAAGTCTGCCATCATTAAACCCACGCTTAAGCGACCTAACCTTGACCCAGAAAGCCTAGGTAATTATAGGCCAGTGTCAAATCTGCCATTTCTTGCAAAATTACTTGAAAAGGTCACTGCAACGCAGTTAAATGACTTCATGTAAGAAAATAACCTCTTTGAAACTGTCCAGTCAGCATTTAGGGCAAATCACTCTACTGAGACAGCCCTGGCTAAAGTAACCAATGCTCTCCTTTTAGCAATAGATTCCGGTGCCTCATCAATGTTACTGCTGCTCGATATCAGTGCTGCTTTTGACACTGTCGACCACAACATATTACTTGTTCGTCTGGAAGTCATTGGTATCTCAGGTACTGTACTCTCATGGTTTAGGTCAGACAGGATGCAATGTGTTAACTATGGCAATCTGACCTCTAAACACTCTAATGTCCCCTGTGGTGTTCCACAGGATTCTGTACTTGGCCCCCTTCTTTTTAATATTTATATGATTCCGCTTGGTCACATTATCCGCAAGTATAATATTAGTTTTCATTGATATGCAGATGACACTCAACTGTATGTGCCACTGGGGACAACTGGACAGTTAAGTTGTAGAAATCTGGAGGCTTGCCTTACTAAGATTCAAAGATGGATGTCACTTAATTTTTTGCACCTGAACCCAGAAAAAACTGAAATGTTGATTATTGGTCCAGCTCAGTGTCGTGAGTTGTTTTCAAACACTGCCCTGAACTAGACAAATGTAATATCACCCATAGTGACTCGGTCAAAAATCTAGGTGTTATATTTGATCCTAATCTGTCATTTCAGTCAAACGTGAAAAATATTACTAGAATAGCTTTCTACCACCTCCGTAATATTGCAAAGATTCGCTCGATGCTGTCCCAATCAGATGCAGAGGTTTTAATTCATGCGTTTATTACTTCTCGGCTTGATTACAGTAATGTAATGCTTTCTGGTCTCCCGATGTCTAGCATTAAAAGTTTTCAGCGGCAGCTAGAGTTTTGACTAAAACCAAAACGTTTGAGCATATTACTCCTGTATTGGCCAACTTGGACTGGCTCCCAGTCCACTTAAGATGTGACTTTAAGGTTCTCTTATTAACATACAAATGTTTGCATGGACTTGTACCCTCTTATCTCTCTGATTTGATTTCCCCCTATGTTCCTGCACGGAGTCTGCGCTCGGAAAATGTCGGTTTACTTGTGACTCCAAGAGCCAAGACGTCTGCAGGCTTGAGAGCGTTCTCCATCCGGGCCCCGGTGCTATGGAATGCCCTGCCTCCGTAGACAAGATCTGCAACCTCAATGGAAGTTTTTTTAATCAAGGCGTAAGACACACTTCTATTCCAAAGCTTATGATTGATGCCCACCTCATATTCTGTATTGTCCTGTCTTTTTCGGACTGCCTGCCTGGTGGTGATAAGAAGGAGTCAAGTCAAGTTAGGTCAAGTCAAGTCATTTTTATTTGTATAGCCCTTAATCACAATGAGTCTCAAAGGGCTTCACAGGTTATTACACGGACTATTTTTTCAGACTATTATTACACCATCCCCTGATCTGGAACCAACATGAGGGCAATGAAAAACTCAAAAACCTCAACATGAGGAAAATGAAGAAACCTTGAGAAGGGACCGCACATGTGGATTCCCCCTTTCAGGATTACCAGACAGCATAGGATGTTGCAATCAGGAGAAGGACGATTTGACATGAGTCAGCGGACCAGCGTTTGACCTGAAGCATGTCAACGCCTGCATTGACCAGCTGGCAGAGATGGGAAGCTGTGTCGTGGCCGTCATAGACTTTCCGGACTAGTTTGCAGGCTGGGGGGTCGTTGCTGTCATGCACTTTACGGACAAATTTTCAACATGTTACCCAGTGTTTATTATGTTTGTGTATTTTAATGCTAAATGTAATTCACCCTGGTCATCCTGAAAGGGGGATTACCACTTGAGGTCCCTTCTCAAGGTTTCTCTTTTTCCTCACGCTGAGGTTTTGAGTTGTTCCTTGCCCGCATGTTGGTTTAAGATCAGGTAATTGTGTCGTTGTAATCTTGTGCAGTCCTTTGAGACATTTTTGTGATTAAGGGCTAAATGAATAAATGTGACTTGACTTGGCTTGACTGACATTTGTTCAATACATTCTTCTAGGTGATACACATCCTGACATTTTTTCAATGCCAAGCTACTTCCTGTCACATAAAAAAGACTATTTTAGTGGTTTCAGCAGTGATGCAGTGGGACATCACTGCCCTTAATTTTATAGCAAGTCTATGACATTTTACTGCCATCCAATGGTGTAAACCCAAGAAGGAAAAATTTACAATAAAAATGAATCTTTTATAAAAAAAAAAAACTTAGCACTGTAGATGGTATACAATAAGCAATTAAATTCCACTCTGCCAGTTTACAAATAACCTAAATTGAAAAGGTTTTAAGAAATAATTAACAATCAGGGCAGACCTTTCTTATCAGTGTAACTAACACATTTTATGAGTCAGGTATTGCTTATGTTTTCCGATATATTGCACAACAGATTGAGAAGGACGGTAAAAACATTTGTTAAGCTAAAAAAAAAACATACCAACAATCATGTCAATAAGAGTGAAGGACGTCTACATACATTTTTCTTAATAACTGATATGTGTAAGATTCCAGTACACACAGAGTGTATTTCACTATTACTGCAAATTCTGCGGTAGTTGTGGCCATATATGGTAATAGGAAGTCCTTGGAATTCATTCAAAGATGACGCCACTTTGACAAGAAAGACACAAGAGGCGAGCGGTTGCTCTTTCTTTCTATGACGAAACTCTCCTGTCCGTGCATGTTGAAAGGGGGGATGTGGCCATAATTCATTCATTCATCGTTGACATGTAAAGCAGAGCATTTGTAAAGATGTCATAATCCTCAGAAAGTTACCTGCGGGCAGTGTTAGTTTTTACTGAAATTAATTAATCAGAGTTAATAATTACTTGATTTAAAAATTCATTGTGTTACCACAATTAAAGGGCTGCCCAAAGAAATATTGATTTGATTTAAGGAAAAAAATGCCCCCGGGATTTCCCTGTGACTCCGCCGTAACAACCCAGTCTAAAGTTAACTCCTCCCTATCAAATAAAGCTTGTTTCCCAGTCAATATCTACACATTGTACTGTACTACATTCATCTTTAGCAGTGTTGGGCCTGTTATTAAAAATCAATAACTAGTTACAGTTACTTATTACTTCATTTGAAAAGTAATTGTGTTACCCCTCAGATTATAGACAACAAATGGAAATATAGGATGGTGGGCTTCCTGCTGGGCATTTCTGCCTGACGCACCTCCTCCGGCGCCTTTGGAATGCTCGTGTGCCCTGAACACTCGGGCCTGACTGGGTCATCAGCTCCCTGCCAACCCCACTGATGCCCTAGGTGTTGCTTGAAGGCCCCCAGTTCCTGTCATTCCTCCGCAGCCACAGCCAGAAGCTGGCCTTTTCCGCCTCTTCTGACAGCTCTTTAATTGCTCTCCGGTTGCCAGCTCCTGTGTATCCAAGGTCTCTGAGCAGGCGGGAGGTTGAGGAGCCCACACAACCCCAGCACCCCAGCTCCTCTGGGCATACTGTAGTTTTCCAGCCCTCCCTGCACTCGGATGCCAGGTCTTCGTACTTCGCCCGTTTCCTCTCGTATGCTACCTCTATTCCCTCGTCCCAAGGGACAGTGAGCTCAACCAGGAGGACTGCCTTGCTGGCTACAGACCACAGCACAATGTCTGGCCGCAATGATGTTTCTGCTATCTCCCTGGGGAACTGCAACTGCCTTTTGAGGTTAACTTTCATTCTCCATTCGCTGGCGGGCGAGAGGAGCCTTCCAGAGTGTAACGGGCGAGGGGCATTGGTGTTTTTGCGAACATTGTCGCCAGCCCTTGCAAACTGGATGAGGTGATTTGATGGAGGAGCTGGTTGACTGTTTGCCTTCTGTCTGCAACCTTCGACTACCTTTGCCAGCATCTTAAGGACGGCATCGTGCCCCCACCTGTAGCGGCCTTTGGAAAGTGCCATCTTGCAGCTTGAGAGGATATGCTGAAGGCTCGCATTGATGGTACAACAAAGGGGGCAGCTCGCATCAGTGCCAAACCACAAATGTACATTTTGGGGGCAGGGTAGTGTGTTGTAGGTTGCCCGGATCAGAAAGCTGAGCCTGGCCTGAGGGATCTTCCACAGGTCGCGCCACGACAAAGGCCTGTCCATGACCTCTTCCCATGTTATCCAGATGCCCTGTCTGCTCTGGGAAACTGCTTTGATGGTATGGCGTTCCTGCTCAGTCCTTATCACTTCCGTCACCACCATCTCTTTCCTCTCCCGCCTGGAAGCCTTTGACCAGAAGAGGGGCACCTGCTCGCCCTACTTGGATCCTGCCAACCACTTCGCGATGTTTTAACCTGCTGATTGCCTGCTCGACCTCTTCTTCTGCCTTCCACCTTCTTCCTGTTTGAACTTTGGTGCCCGCTGATCTAACAAGATGATCGGAGGACTCGCTCAAATCCATAACCATCCGGGCCTTCTCCTTCTTGTATCCTAGGCTGATGGAATGCAGCGGCAGTTGGAGTATGTTCCGACCAAAGAGGCCCACGTCGGAGAGGCATCTTGGCAGCCCCAGCCACCTCCTAATATAAAGGTTTGCCAGCCTATCCAGCTTGCTTGCCAGTGAGGAAGGAACCTCATTTACCTTCAAAGGCCACATCAGCTGATGGTATAGTATGTGCTGGTAACAACATACTTTGTATTCAGCTTGTGCAATTTTAAGAGCTTACAGACTAACATTTGAGACACTCAAAATCCATTTTGTCTTTTGTCTTCAAATCACTCAAATATTAGTTTCGATTCCTGCAAAATACCCAAGAAGTTTTATTTTTTTCTCCAGGCAGAGTGTATTGCAAACAAATTATTTTACAAACATAAAGACCAAAATTCAGCACGTATTTACCATAAATGATGTGTTCATCCTTTACCCAATGCTATTCTGGTTTCTGTATAAGCAACAACCCCCTACCCACACACTCCCTATCATTTGCCACTGGTGACTCACAACAAAATATGTGCAAATAAACTGACCCCCCTGACTTCAGTATTTTGTTTTATAGCTGTGGATGCAAGTATTAACAGTAGGAAGAATACCAGAATATCAGTAGGGAGAAATTAGCATCCGCATCTAAGTACTCTGTGTTTCAGACAGCACCACCCTAACTGTATTCAGATGTATTTTGTAGGTACTTATAAACGCATTACTTCCAACACTGCCTGCAGAGGCTAAAAGGAAGTACAGTATAATGTATGATTTTAGCTAAATGGTTAACAATTTTCTAGGGACACAAGAAGTGGGCGTAAATAATTAAATTTTTATGGCTTTTTATGTTACGGTTTTGAAGGTGATGGACCTATGTGAGGGAGGAAGGAACTTGAGAAAAGGGTGCTCAAAAAAAGGGATGACATTTATAAACAAAACAAGGTATCACATGGTAAAAACAAACATTGCTTTTTAAAACAATAAAATATCCAAACCAGAAACAAGACCAACACTGGAACTGGAAATTTATGGAGCAAAGTAATGAAGAAAACAATAAACAAACCCAAACATACCTGGTGTGGTGGTGGAAGTGAAAATGACAATGACAACATGGATGACAATTGCAAAATAACTAAAAAAATGATACAATGACCTGACAAGGTGTAATGTTCAATATGTCCTTGGAAAGGGCTCTGAATGATTGGGCACAGGTGTAAAATAATTGGACACACCTGTGTCCAGTTCAAACCCAGGTTGGGGCCCTCTGCTGGTGGGAGGTACATCACACCCTAACAGTTTAAGTCTGTGCCTTCATATCAGGTGTTGCTTGTAAAAAGAAAAAATTGAGTTTCTCTTAAATTTTAGCACGCCTGTGCACTATGTAGTCCAGAATCTATGGTAGATAACCAAAGTGAAAAAACAAAAAACAATTGTTTTATAATTTGACTAAATTTAAAAAAAAATCACCTTAAAATTGGTTAGGTTCAGATTCAGCAACTAGTACGGGACAAGCAAACATGAAATTACAACATTACCAGGGAGATTCCAGATGCACAAGCACACATATAGTATCAGCTAGCATCAGGTTCTGTGGAACACCGTCTCACACTCGGCGTGTCAACAATGCATCAGTAAACCGATGCAACATCCACTGGAACTCGATATGATATGTGCGTCTAATAAACACTTTGCCTCCATTTCGTCTTGCAGGCTTCGAGGCTGGCGACACACTATACGTGCCAACATGTCGGCCAGCTGATTAGGTTAGTCTCCCAGACGGGTGATGAATTAGCAACCATCAATTATGAATAAGCTTACGCTGTTTACAATGATTGGATAGCAAACATTTAATACAGTCTAAAATTTTTATGCTAATTTTGACTCTAACTTTGATGCAAAATTTGATGCTAAGTTTGACGCTAAGTTTGACGCTAAGTTTGACGCTAAGTTTGATGCTAAGTTTGATGCTAAGTTTAATGCTAACTTTATTGCTAACTTTGAAGTTACCTTTGGGGGGTTTTTTTCGCGCAAAAGAGTTTATGTGGTTGCCAGACATCCTTGAATATGCTTGAATTTTATTGTCGTGTTTTCAAGGATTAAATAGTGCCATAATTGTGTGTAAAGTGTTTGTAAAAGCTTGAAATTGTCGCCATGATTCTAAACAAGTCTGCATAAACATGACACAGACACTGCTCTCTGGTGGTGTTGCTTTTCTTCTCTCGTGTTTAACTACAGCTGGCATTACTTTGTCAGGAACTGTCCCGTGAAGCATCATTACCCCCTATGGGTTGCGCTCAAGAGGTCAGGTGCATGCTGCACCTAAACAGGGCACTGTGAAATGTGTATTAGTGCAAGGATAGTGTATCAATTATCATTTATTATGGGCCATGCAAAAAAATAAGGTAGCTTTGCCCAATGGTGCATCGTAATGGTAAGAACTTCCTGCAACTGAGAATGTAAGCTTCATATTGTAATCATTTTTACTTTTATTTAGTCATTTTTACTTACCTATACGGGAGCAGATAAGTCTTAAAACAAATATATTTGTGATTTACTCAAGATACAAAAATCATATGTCTTTATAAATGCACAGGCAAGATTCAAAATCACATATGTGAATTGCAGATATATTTTGGGCTCCGCAAGAAATATTTTTCATTCATTCATCCAGACAATAAGCAATCATAGTGATGTGCAGTCAGGGGAGGCAGGTGAGGCACAACTAATTTTTACATTATTCTATGAATATTAATACAATTACATTTATGAATTGCTTTCTACTATGTCAATCAAATGATAAGATGTACCTTCTTTTATTTTTCAATTTGACAGTGCTTTATGTGACGAGAAGGAAAATACCTAGACTGTATATGATACTATTTACATTCAGAAAGACTATATCTCGCAGTTACATTGGTCTTTTCAGTGTACTAAAAAAACTAGTGTTGTCATTTTTCATGCTAAAAGCTAGCATTGTGTCCTTGCAAAAAATGTTAGTTGTCATTCCGAATGACATGCATTAATATCTTGTTGGGGCCTTATTGCATTTTTCCGGTCCCAGTTGGGTAAGTCCAATTTTTTACTTCCTGAATCATTTACTTATTCTGAGTCATTATCATCCATTTTATGACACAAACTTCCTTCACAACGCCGTGCTATGAAATGACAGCCTACAATAAAGATGGTGATTTTGTTATGACTTGTTGGTAGCAATGATGAACGCATGTGGGGGAGCCAGGAACTGCAGGCAGAGGTGCTAGACCCTAACAGATTTGTGTGTATCTTTTGGACGTGTCTGAACAGAGCCATTTTACTTCAAGCGGATCGCTTCCTCCTATTGTGTCGTGGGTAGCAATTGGATCTCAGTGGGTAAATCAGGAGATGACGGTGGATCACCTGATCGTAGAGGCACTTCATCATGACACTAACTGGAGTAGACATGCTTTGGCAACTGCTACCAAAGCTTTAACGACATCTGAGAATGAATGCCGCAGGGAAGAACCTCCGTGACAGAAACACGCCTGTGCGTCAATTTGTGGTTTCGTCTCGTGTTCTTTGAAGTGGCGGAAAGTTCAAGGTGTTTAAAGGTGCAAAACAGACACTGCCAAATCAGGGTCATGCACCATAGGGTGTAGACTAGAGGCCATAAGCCATAGACCATAAATTATAGTCCATTGTTAAGGTCTGTGTACTGCAGACAAAGGATAATTTGTAAGGATCATCCATTGACCATGGACTACAGTCCATGATTTAGGTTCCTGTCTATAGCCCAAAGACCAAAGGTAACTGTAATGTTGTGCCCTTTTCAGCCAGACCAGTCTGCTAAATGCTCGACTAAGCGCCAATATTGCCAACCCAGTTGTCCGACTATCCTTAAGGCTTTGTAGAATAAACAATCTGTGTGGAATTTGGAACTTTTTTACTCTCTAGGGCCTTCTCCTGCCTTGAAGTCATGATTGCATTCATAATCAGCTTGTTCATGATGCGTGTGCAGGTACATGCCTTTTTTAGACGCACTCGATTAACTTCATCTTTCATATTTCTTGGGGTTTGGGGTAAGCGTTTGGACTATACTTGAAACAGGCCTCTTCTTACGTTCACGATTTCAATGCTACGCTTACAATTAGAAAATGCATGAAGTTACTCTCCACCTCCTTCCCCATGTCTCCTACCTAATGTGTTTCGCGGCTCAAATAGCTTTGCTAAAAGTAAGATGTAACCAAATAGACGTGGTGGATTTTTTAAAAGGGCTCTTGGAACTCATTTGGATATTGTAAACACATCATTAGTCGAGTAAATAATCAATTTTTTAAGGACACTTCAAACGATGCCATCCACCTTTAGGAAACACCTTTTTTGCGTCTGTTAATAAATAATGGATTATTTTATGTGTTTGGCCCATAGACAAAAAAAAACTGTAGACATTAAAATGTGATCAAATAATCCTTCAACAAATCCCAAAGGGAAAATTAAGATGTGGATAGTTTACTGTAACACAGATTATGTTCTATAATGAATTGTAAGCCACGGAGGGGATTTTATTGTCTTATTGTACACTGAAGTATTTATACAGCACTTTGAGGGGCAATTCATTGGCTATAAAGTGCTTTATAGATCAAATCTGATTTGATTTGATCAGTACAGGAGCCCATGGAATGACAATACAAAGGAAATTATTATTATTATTATTATTATTATTATTCATCCCCTGAAGAGAGAAATTCAAGATTCGAGATTATTTTATGTAACAGAAATGTTTTGTGATTGGCAATACAAAGACTGTTCGTTGTAGATTCATTCAAATTAACAATAGGCTTCAGAATTTGTATCATAGAATTTATACGTGTGGGAAAATATCATGGACCATGGACAAAAATCATTTGTCGTTTTCAATCCAGAAAATGATTTCAACACATTCACAGAAGTTTTAGACTGCCAATTATTTTCATTTGTGTTTTATGATGCAACAGTAATAAGCCAAGAAGTTGGATTTTCCAGTTTTGTTGGGCCATCAAGAAACTGCTGACGTCTGCTGAGGACATTGGAGACGTCAGAGGTGAGCTCTGCTTTTTTTATTAGACAAGTCTGTAGGTGGCTTGAGTCATGCTCAACAATGTGCTTGCAAAAAAGCCCGCTCCCACACAAAGCGTTTTTTCACAACCTTCACCTTTGACTTTCTTTTATTTTAGTACCTGACAACAAAAGGTCTGTCTTTACGGAAAACAATACATGATTACTACGGCAACCAAAACCCAAGATAAATGACTAATACTGAATTGCGTCACAATTTTTAACTGTTCCTTAACCCTCCCAAATAGTAAATAAATGGAAATTAAGTTTGATTAAAGTACAAAATTCAATTTGAAAATACTTGGCGGTAAATAAATTGGCCTTTGACAGAAGATGATCTTCACCTTCATAGAGCTGGCATGATTGGCTGCTGTCTTCCTGCCAAGGGCACCCTCACAACCCGTGATTTAGTTCTCTTCTTTTACACATGGTTTTAATTATATCTTTTATTTTGACAAAAAAGTAAAAAATAGAACATAGTGATCTTTTATTTTGACGAAAAAGTAAAAAATAGAACATAGTGAAAACATTGTTCCACTGTAAAGTAACTTTTGCTCTTTTTACGTCAATTTTAAGTTAATTAAATTATTTGTATTATTTTCATGTTTATTTGTATAGCCCTTAATCACAAGAAAAACTCAAAACTTCAGCATGAGGAAAATGAAGAATCCTTGAGAAGGAGCCACACATGACATAATCCCCCTTCCAGGAGGACCAGGCTGATATGGATGTTGCAATGGCATCAACAAAACAATACATAGAAATCATCAACATGACTAATAGGTCATTATTAATCTATGAAATATATGTCTGTTCTGTTTTAAGCCTATATTAACAGTTCCACTGAAGCTGCAAATCGGATCTCAGAGGGCAGAGTATTCCACAGCACCATGCCCCGAATGGAGAACGCTGTCGATCCCACGGATCTTGTTTCTCTTTTCTTTTTAAATTTTTACTTCTTTTTCTTTCTATAGATTATTTTTCCCTTTTTTCTTTCAATTTTTATTTTCCTTTGTCATTTCACACCCATTTTTCAGGCTTTTTCGGGGGTTTTACCATTAATTTCCACCCTTTTAACTTCTTTCTTTCAATCCTTTTTGTTTTACTTTTATTTAATTTGAGTTTTTTCTTTCTTCACAAAAGCTAAGCCTAAAAGCGAGGGAAAATAATTCTGTGTTTAGGTCATTCTGATTCTCCTTATTTGTATTCTTCCATGTGCTTCTCGTTTTCGGTTGTGCAACACCATACACATAGAGTGGTCAAGGATTACTCGCTGTACCTTTAAATAAAGAAATAAAAAGTGCAACAACTTTTCTAAACAAATACTTACCTCACTTGTGCAACACAGAATGTTAAGTGTTGATATAGAATTGTCCTTCAACTATAAATAATATTCAAGTTCCTCCTGCGAACGAGAGGCCCCAGTCAGTTTATTTTATTAATAGCTGTCTTGACAGCCGTTTTGTAAAGGCCTGCAACGGCAGTGTTTACCCTAAGATTATCGCGCCTAATAGCCGGGTTATAGTGCAACCTTTGACCGAGAGTGTTGTGATAGATACTGTATGAAAACATGATGGATGGATGGAGTGTTCAAACACTAAACCCTGAGATGCTTAACAACGTACAGAAACTTTTGGACACGTGAACTAGGACACACCCAGATATTAGGACTAGGTATTGTAATCATATAACTGACTCTTGGTTGCTTCCAGGCCATTTATTGTTTTCCTGGCTTCAACACAATGTTAAACTAACATAAAGACCCGTCCTAACCAACTTTACCCGCTTAGGACAACATCCTTGCATAGATTGTGCCATCGATTTTATGCCCAGTAAAGGTGCATTTTAGCAGTTTACTCATACTGACCTCTAGAGGGCAAAAACGGGAAACCACATTTCCTAACTTGATTCAACGCGCACATTTGTTGGCTGAAGTGATGATGAGGTGTCAAATTTCCGCCTTCATGGTCCTATGCTAAGCAGATGTGAGCCAACCAGGAAAGATCAATGTGTGAATGTGTGAGCGCTAGGATCAGAGCTAATCATAGCCGCCTTAATGACCCCTCCAGAGAGACCTCGAATAATCCCTGTCACCTTAGGGACCCTTAAGCACCCCCCACCTCGTCCTACCCCAGCTTCAGTTGGGGGTGCACATGGTCCGCTGCATCCTGAGTGGGTGGAATGATTGAAGGGGATCTGTCAATCACGATCAATCAAATTGAACTGTTGCCCCGTTGTTGCATGTATGGTTTTCGTATCGTATATACCGTATAACACATGGTATTTTCATCCTATTGCATCTTGTTGTTTCCTTTATCATCTTTTTTTACTCCAAAGCTTTAGATACAGTCTGATTATATCCATGTCCCAACAATACCTGTATTATTAAAGGAGAAAGAATTTAGCAGAATCAAATTCTTGGAGCATTTGACCGTTTTAAAATGCGCATTCATCAGTAAAAATAAGGTTAATGTGGGGCTATGCCACGTTAAGGGTGGGACTGTTTTGCGGGTGGACCCCTGTGAAGGGATAGCAGGACCCGAGACAGAGGTGTTTAAAAAAAGGATGGTATTTACTAGGGAAACCAGAAACAAAGTAACACACAAGGAACCACAAAACAAATGACATTTTCAAACAAAATCAAACCTGAAAAAGTCCAAACCAGAACCAAAGACGGAAACCAGAAATGGAAAATGCGAAGAGCAAAGTAACAAACTAACAGATGCGCTAATCTATGAACAAAATGTCCTAACAAGTGTAAATGCAAGGAATAAAGTAACAAACAAAACACTAGAGGGCTCAAAACAACTAACAAAATGTCCAAACCAGAAATATGAAACAAAAATGAAATCAGATGTAGTGATGGAATATGAAATAGAAATGGCCCGACCAAGGTCATTGCAAAAGGTCAGGATAATTAGGGACAAGTGTATTGTAATAGGACACACATGTGCCCAGTTCCAAACACGGTTGGCGCCCTCTGGTGGAAGGCGGTCTACCAGATCGTAACAGGAACATCTGAAAAAGTCAGCCGACAACTTAATTCCTGTTACAACGTTCAGACATTTCTTCAATTGTCAATGACTATGTTAACATGCAGAGAATAGTCAGACTGGGATCAGAAGTTGTATTTTTAGAGCATTCTGAATGAATTATTTACATGCCTGGAGAGAAACAAAAAAAAACCCTTATCCATGGTATTTACAAGTATTCCGATTAAAAGGGTGACGTGGGAGCAAAGACCTTACGCAAATAGACGTTGTTTCCACGTTGGTATTTTGACATCGAATAAAGGATATTTTTATTCACCTCACTCACCAAATTCAACCGTGTACCATGCTTGTTTACCCCACTCTCCGAAACTGAGCTTCATTTGAGTATTTACAAAGTGTACATGGGTTGTACATGGCAGCCAAGAGCAAAGGCCTACAGTACACTACATAAAGTATGGATGCATAAAACTGTGGCATCTACTATATATGGACTGTACGATTTTTATCTCCCTTTCTTTCTGTCCCCTTGGATGTTGCTGATCGCAAACAATCATTGGGTACACAATAAAAAAATAAAAATGAAAAATAAATTAAAAAATACATGAATAATTAAAAAAATCTAATAAATGATTTGGATTGTATGCCCAACGATTGTTTCAACTGTGTTTCCGTTTTAATTTTCGACCCTCACTGTGTTTACAATGCTACATGCTAACAGTTAGCTGAAGCTAAGAAAATAACAGGATATTTTGTTGATATAACAAGTGATATGGACTCAATAACAACCTTCAAAATTTTTTAATTTCTCTTACTCAAAGTGTGCACTGCAAACCCCAGCGTTTTTTCATGAGTGTCTTGGTCCAATGTTTTCACTTTAATGCATACCACTATTCTTTTTTCTTATATCTATATAAACATATAAAACTTCAATTTACGATCACTAACGTTTTTTTCTCCAATTCCGGCAAACAAACACACAACATTATGACAACTATTAGGTACGCTTCTAGCTTCGAATTTGACGTCCCGCACGATGTAGGCTATCAAAGGGTTTATACGCACATGTTATGAGCCTCATGAAACTGCAGGCTCACGCAAATTCAACAAAATGAGTGTTACATTGAAAGAGAATAAAATAAAGACAAAAACAACAATTGCAACATCTCCTGACAAACATGCAGTGGTGGACAAGGTGTCAGTCTGTACAATCTGTGCTACAGATTCAGCTTGCCCTTGTACCTGCTGCGTGTGTGTAAACCTAACCTTTCTATCTCTCTCTCTTTCTCTCTTTCTCTTGTTTCAGTGATTGAAATTATGGCATAATCCATCTATCGGCGCATTATGTATACAAAATATTGTTTTAAATCAAATTGTGATTTTGCAAAATAACGTCAACATACCTGTTATTTGATTATGTACTTTTTCCCCTAACTGTTTCTGAATACAATTACATTTTTTTTGTATCCTAGCTACGCAATGGCATTACGAGCAGCAGCAAGTCAACTGCAGGAGAGAGAGTGGGAAAGGTGAGATGGCACAACATTCATTTGGACAGGTAACTTAAAATTAGTATCAGTATCAGAAATTATTTTCCCCCCATTTTATTAACACTCCACTTATTGAAACATAAATATTTTGTTTGTTTGTTTGTACATGATTCAATTCTTTGTTTGTTTGTACATGATTCAAATTGAATCGTTTCTTGTACATGATTCAATTGTTTGTTTGTTTGTACATGATTCAAATTGAATCGTTTCTCCGGCGCCGTCACGAATGGCAGCCACTCCAGCAGCTCCCGTGTTATTTTCGATTGTTCTCAGCTCAGGGATGCTGCTGGAAAAGTGAATTTTCCTTCGGGGATGAATAAAGTATCTATCTATCTATCTATCTATCTATCTATCTATCTATCTATCTATCTATCTATCTATCTATCTATCTATCTATCTATCTATCTATCTATCTATCTATCTATCTATCTATCTATCTATCTATCTATCTATCTATCTATCTATCTATCTATCTATCTACATGTATTCCGTTACCCCCAAATCCTGGTTGTAGCTATAAGAGATTAGAATAGGCTCAGTCAACCACTACATATCATGCAAGCTACGAATCCTATCTCCTAGAAAATCACAATGACCCATGATATTTTCAGAACCAGTTGGGTCTTGGGGATTTACCGGTGCCTACGGGCACCACGTTGGAGACTCTTGCTATAGCATATAACCCATTTCCTGTAAAAAGTACTTTCTTTGGATGTTCATAATAAGCTCAATGCTGTGAAGAATGCTGGGTGCTACACTACATGCTGTGGCCAAAGGCGCTTAACTTAATTGGCCCGCAAAAACAAATGCGTGTTTATAAATCTGCTCAAAAGAGGACGGAAAAGGGTGGTCTGTTGCATGCAGGGGCTCCAGCTCACCAACAGGAGGCGTCAAAACACAGACATCGCAGGGTTCCTACTGCTGCTTCATGTCAAAAGAAAGAACATTAAAATGAGGGACTTGTTACGATGGCTAATTGGCACCTGATGTTCACCTAATGAAGATACGCACAAATACACACAAAGTGAGCCTTGGGAGAGGCAACCCTCTTGATACGTTGTCCAAATGACACTGCCGCCTCCATAATTAAGACACAAGGATTTGCATAGACGCACACACGCACGCGCAAAGAGACTAATGAGCTCAACAAGCTCTCCTAATCAAAACATCAGATCGCAATTTACCAGGCTCGTTTGCACCTCCATCATTACTTTGCTTTTAATTCGGTGCACGCCTGGAGGGAATTTTTGCACACATAGAACCCGAGAGAGAGTAATAGCGCACCACTTCGCATCATCCTAATTCTTGTTGTCCTCATTTAAAGACCATACTTTTTCTACAATTTACATGGAAATTAGAATCCAAACACAATTTTACTTTTTTCAATGTTTGGACTATTCTAGGAAAAGTCATAACATTTAAAGTGAAATTAAATATTAATATCAGGTTTTTAGCAACACAGTGGCGGGTCCATTTGACCCGAAGACAAGAGGAGGGTTAATCTGTGCCAGACATGTCAAAAGCACGGCCCGTGGGCCAGATCCGGCCCGTTGGATGATTTAATGCGGCCTGATATAATGATCTCAGTACCGTATGGCCAGGGGTGCGACTAATACTCCAGTAAGACTGACATGAGAAATTATTACACAACATTATATTATTGAGTTTTACATTTTTATTACCAGTACTGTATATCATTTCATGTGTTATTTTCACACCAAACGGCAAGAGTGTGCTCAAGGCCTGTTCATTTCAACCTTGCCCTGTTCTAAAATGACTTTTTTTTACCCGAAAAGAGGAAGCGAGGCGGCTTATCGTCTTGGAAGAGATGTTTACCGGTAAAAGTGACACCTAGGATAATAATTTTGTTGGATTTATTGATTTTGAGTGAAGCTAATAGTTTGGTAAGCGTTATCTTCATGCTAAAGTTACACACAGGAGGTTTGATTTTATAATAATAATAATAATAATAATTTCCTTTGTATTGTCATTCTTTGTAACAATGTACACAGAACGAAATGTCGATACACCTGACCCGTTGTAGCGAGCCGATGCAGCCGCAGCCAACAGAGGGCGCCGCCATTTTACCAATTAGGTATGACCTCAGAACTGTGCCGCACATGCGCTTACCACTGCGCCACCACTGCAAAACCTTGTGGATGGCTGGGCAAAAAAGTATGATGAAAATGGTCAAGTTTGGTGGCTTTGGGTTTCCGTAGTTCACATTTTACCCCTTGCTTTGTAGCCCTAGTTTTGGGTTGCAATACACAATACAGCAACATCTAGTGGTCATATATTGCAGTGTTGAAAAAGGCAGCACTCTCTTGTTTTGCCTCCCCGGTTGATTACCACGAAGCTTTATGAAAAGGCTTATTAAAATTGCATCTAGTGTTTTCAGAGGCTGTAATGAAAGTTAACGCTAGTGTCAAAAGCTTTCCCACCAACCAAACAGAAGCTAACTCAACTCATGACTCCCAACACAAATTTTATTTTATTATGTGAAGTCCAAAAAAGGAAAATAACTAATCAAGGGAAAAGTTGTAAATTTTACAGGGGTTTCATACTCATACTAGCTTGGGGCCACATCAGTGTAAAGGGTAACCTTAAAAGGGCCTGATGTATTTTATAAATATAACTTAACGTACTTTGTATGTAAAATAAATGCAACTACTCCTTTATGTAAAGTAACTCTGAATGTGTTAATCATTTAAGTCACAATTATTACAGTTTGCATTGAAAATATCTCATTACAGATATCTAATATTGTATGTTATAGACAGTGATAGGCAAGATATTTTTAAAAAGTAAGTAATTATAGTTACTCACTACTTCTCCCAAAAATAAAATAAAATAAAAGAGATCAAAGAAGAACATAGAATAATCTTTAAATTTTTATATTAACACACCGAAAAACCACAGGAAATATGATTAAAATATGTACAAATCTACAAAAAAAGAAAACACATACAAAACCATTTTAACCTTTTAACCAATAAATCAATAAAGACCGTGCCTCTTAAGCCTCAATGTGTTATACTCGACCACTAGATGGCACTGTGTTGCCTGTGTTGTGCCGGGCCCTTAGTCTACTGTGTAAAAGAAATAAATTTCTCGACCTATGATATTTTACAAAATGTAACATTTGTATGATAGTTCATGTATTTTTACCCCTTATTCAAATCAATGTTTTTATTATGCTGAATGAAAGTTTTTTTTGTACCCTTAGGAGGCCATTAAATACCACACACTGTCCCTTTAAAGTTATTCTATTATCACCTTATTTATTATATAATTTCATTTTTTGTTGAACTTCTATTTCAATTATTTTTTAGCAATTAAGAAGTTGTTTTTTAAATCTATTTAGGGTTAACTGGGAGTCTTCTGGGAGGCCTTGAACTAATCAATTTGTATTCAGTTATTTCGTATCAGGAAAATTTGGTCGAGATACGAGTAATTCTACACACGATCAGGGAACACATGAATCTCGTATGTAAAGCTAGCTCTGTATCGCAAAACAAAAAATCTTTGGGATATTTTCTAGGATCATTTCTTTTTCAAATCAACTCATTGGTATCGATATAAAATACTGACATTTAGCAAACACTCTACGGATCTCACAGTTCACAGGTATCGTGGGGAATACAGTTTTTGGTCAAAGCACTCTATTGACCTTTTTATCTTTCGACGTAAAGACATTTTAAGCTCTTCCTGGCCACTTAAAAAGATGTGGAGGGGGATTATTTGGCCAGTTTGCCATGGGTTTAACACACGTGTCATGAACTCTGTGCTTTGTGTGATAGTACGAAGATTGTGAGGGTCCTGTTAGTGTTTGGACCTGGAAAATGTCTTAGATGTCCAAGCGTGCTTTCAATCAGGTTCATTAGCCCGGAGTGCTACATCCCGGGCCCGGCTCGCTCCTATTTCTCTTTCTTTTCCTGTTCTAATTGCCAGCGAAGCCCCACTGGCCACCATTAAAGCACCATTAGCGCATTAGGGCACTCCCGCCCCCTCTTGCCGCCGGCCCACGGGTGGAATTTTACTACACCTCTGAGGCTGCACGTTGCACTGGTGCATGTGGACGTGCAGGCTGCTTTCTGCTTTAGCTTCCCAAATCTCTTCTTGAGGCTTGCCCTCTTTCCACCGACTTCGCCATTACTTGCAGAGAAAAAGGATACAGGAAGTCAGGAATAGCTACATCCGTCCATTATCTGCACCGTTTATCCACAGTGAGGTCGCGGGGGTGCTGGAGCCCATCCCAGCTATCTTTGGGCAGTGGGCAGTGGACACCCTCAGCTGCTTGCCAGCCAGTGGCAGAGCACACAGAGACAGACAACTCACTCGCTCATTCGCACCTACGGACAATTTGGATCGGCCAATTAACCTGACATGCATGTTTTTGGAATGTGGGAAGAAACCGGAGTGCCCGGAGGAAACCCACGCAAAAACGTGGAGAACATGCAAATTCCACACAGAAAGGCTGGTAGCTGGATTTGAACTTCCAACCTAAGAACTGTGTCGCACTTGCTAATCACTTATTTGGCACGAGAAATTGACACATCACTGTCAAACTCCTTTGGTATCATTTTTTGGGGGTTCCATATTTGTTTTGGTCTGACTCTGTCCATCAGAGGGTGCCTAATTGGTTTGTAATTGGTAAGGGTGTGACAATCATCCCACACCTGTCCATAATTAGTCGGACCCTTCATATGGACATTTTCAATAGCATCTATTGTGGGGTAATTTTTATTTTTTCTCATCCACTTTCCACCATGAATACCATCCCCTTCGCAGTTCCATCCTGGTTTTTGAAGTTTGTTTTTTGTTTTCTGTTTCAGTTTTATTGTTGTTTTGACCAATTATTCGTTACTTTATTGATGATTTTGTTATTAAATGACATCTTTTTTAGCACCTTGCAATGCTTCCTGCGTTTGGGTCGACTGAAAAAATCACAACAATATTTTGACTCACATAAATTAAAGACTACATAGAGCACCTGATTCATAGCCGCATGCTGAAATTTAAGAACTAAATTTTGTCATTGTAAAGCTGCTATGGGTTTTGGAGTAAACGTGTTGGATTCTATTCAAGGAAGTTGAAGAAGCCCCAGGGGACATAGTGGTGAGCTACCCGGCTTCATTGTTTTCTGCTATCTTGTTTCAGATTGATCGTGATGATTCTTTGATGAGTATATTTTGAAATTGTCCTCATATCTATTACCCAAAGAGCATACGTTTTCCAGTTATATGTTGAAAGGTGTATTTCAGTGATTGGTGACATCGTACAGACACGTACTTATTTATCAAAAGCGCAGTGGCCTGCAACCTTTGCAAATCCCATGTTTTAAAGTGGGCACATGCGGTTTATAGTCAGGTGCGCCTTATGTATGTACACATTTTTTTTTACCTTTGAATATGTACTGGGTGCGGTTCATAGTCCATATTTTACGGTATATTTTTCTAGATGTGTTTTTTCTATGTAACGGAGCTCTTACAGTGGTTTTAATTTTATGCGTCTTTTACTCAGGAGCGCTTCACATGTAGAAAAAGACACATTATTCTGGGTGTGTCTA